>NW_028292569.1:30677254-31017254 GCF_029948245.1 Actinia tenebrosa
GAAGTATTTTTGGATTCGCTCGTCACACTTTGGCTTTCTTCTTGAGAAATCCGTCTGTTGACTGAGTTACTCGCAAAAAGAACAGAAAAAACAGGAAATTGAGAGAGAAAAAAGTATTGCGCAAATTTCACTGACATCGCGCAATTAATCGTTGACTCCAAAGCGGATTATTTCGGCTTTATCCTTTATTCTAGTTCTCGATTTAATAACACACTGGCCCAAAGTAGAAATTGAAATTACGATTCTAGAGTGAAAAGACTGGATTGTTTTTGCCCCTTACATAGCATCTAAGTTGATGACCCTGGCACTCCACTGGCTCTATTTATATGACAAGTGGGGGTTCCATTTATATTGAATACAAAGAGGTGATTTTGAAAAGCATTGATCACGAAAAGTCTAAGAACCAATACCTGCAGAACAATTTAAATTTTGCTTTAAAAATAACCTTTTTCTTTTGGAAAAAATGAAAATTATTGTGAATGTATTGTACACTTCTACGTTCAGAACTAATATTAAATTCTAGGTTTTGAAACCCCTTCAAAAATGAAGAAGAATTTCACTTGTAAGTTAAGTGGCTTTAGTGTTTTAGTGTTCGATCTTCGAAAACTTACGGGAATCTGCTTACTTACGTTGTAGATAGATTGACTTTGAGCTCTAGCCATAATACTAGCTTTTTTAAAGAATGGTTAAGGCGAAGCTACCAGAAAAAATGCTTTGAAAAGAAGTGAACCATGAGAAAAATACCTGTTCACAAGAGCGAGTCTCCTCCTTTGCCTGAATTAACCAATCAAAAACCACTATCAAATTAGTAGCCAATCAAGGTGCTTTTCGGACAATATGAACGAGTGATAATAAGTCTTTCTTAAGAATCATTGAAGGATTCAAGGCGATGACTTATATTGCCTTAGCAACTAAAATATAAAAATCATTTCGTGAAAGATGTTTAAAATGCGATGACTATTTTTAAATAGCATAAAAATTGCCTTAAACCAACACGAAAAGTAATTAAATCTATACTAGAATCAAATTTGTCGTAGTAGATAATTTTATCACCGTAGGTACGAAAAATTCTTCGATTGCACGTTACGTCATCGCGGCCATGTTGGTGCCATTTAACAAAAGATTTCTCATTAGCACTCATTGTAAGCGGCACCGCAATGGCCGCCATGCTTTTGTCTTTTGACTCTCTTGGGAATGCTTGCAATCCATCAATAGTAGACTGACGTTTCGGACGTTAGTCCTTCGTCGGAGTCAATGAGAGAAAGAGAAGGGTGGAGGGGTTTATATAGTGGTGTAGGGAGAAAACAAACCAATGAACTATACTGGAATGATTAACAAAGTATTTTAAAACAATCTCATTCATTTCGTATAGATCGTAATAGCTCGAGTGTTAGGGGTAGGAAATTGATAATCCTGCGTAACGCTCCCCCATTCCCTTTCCTCTCTCCTCTTCCCCATTCCCCCGCCCAAGAGCCGCGTTTAATTAGCTAAAAGGATACGACATCAATGCAATGTAGACTAGTTTAGTTATAAATTATACATTTGAAAATAGACATTTCACAAATTAGAGAGGGAAAGAATTAATTTAGACAAAAAATAATTCAGGTTGAAGTTTTTTTTTTGCGTGGATTTATGTTTGAATTGTTTCCATTAATGTTTTTCTTTCTTTCTTTTTTTCATAGAAATTGAGAAATATTTAAGCAACTCACAGATTGAACCCTGAAACAACCGAAAAAACCTGGAAAATCTGGAGAAAAACTCTTGAATCAAGGGAGAATCCTAATAATCTTTACTCACATGTGATACAGAGACCAGGAATAGAAACCGAGACCCCAGAGGTGAGAGCCTGCTCTCCCTTCCCTGTAGGGCTGGGTTTTGATTTTTGATTCAAAGAACTTGTTCGTGGTATCCTGTGTCCACGGACGCTTGTGACAAACCACGAGGGGAGGGAGATGCAGGGGGAGGGAGAGAGAGAGGCAGGGGAGGGGGAGAAAAGATGCAGGGGGAGGGGGAGGGGATGCAGGGGGAGGGGGAGATGCAGGAGAGGGGGAGGGATGTCATCTCCTCGCCCATCTGCTAATATCCATTAGAAAACTCATTAATAATTCATGAAGGAAACACAATAGAAATCATGATCATGAAGGAGGTTTTATATCTGATATAGATTTGTCTTTATTTGCATAAACTTTAACTTGGATTTTCTCTATCAAACTTGGTTTATATCGTAAAGAATTTGGTACAATATGAGAACTTACATCATGAGTTTTTTAAGCCATTTAATAAACTCGCAGATCGTGTTTTAACGGGTTTGAAACCACTCGGCAGCGCCTAATGTTTTATACCCGATAAAACACTCCTGCTCGTTTATTAGACAGTACGAAGTCGAGGATGTCATTCCCAGCATTGACAGCTGTCAGAAATCAGCATGGCTGAAGCAAGTTTTTAATTCTTTCTTGTGAATAGTATCAGGATTGCATAATCAACATAATCATAGTAATATATATATAACAGTACATACTTGGTAAAATTCAAAAATAAAATCTCATTAGCTTCATTGGCTGTACAATGAGCAATCGTTTTGTATTTTATGCATCATATGATCTAAATTTTTAATATTTTACTTACAGTGTTCTGAAGCATTTTTTGGATCTAAAAATTTTGGTCCCACTTTCTGGTTTTGATTTTACTTCCAAAATTTATTATAATTTATCATAAATAATTATTTAAAAAAGAAATTGGTAACAAAATTATCCTTATAGACTTTTTTTAAATAGATGAAACAGAAAAAATTCAATCTTTACTGAAGACACTGTAGATTTATTAGAAAATGGGAGGGATGGTTAAAATCTTATCAACTGGTTTCCTTAAGAATGATAACAGCAGTGAAGAGCTTGTTAAAACTGAGAAAAGGCCATATTCAATTCCTCATTGAAGAAAAACAATTCTTAAAAACCACAAAAATGTTGAAATATATATCACAAAAAAATAAGGAGATAAAAAACCTGTTTGATTATTTCAAAATCTTCATCAAGAGAATTCACTCACCATTTCCTATACTTTTCTAGCCCTTCTGGGATCGTTCAAGAGTGTAAACTGATTGATTGACAATTTAAGAGTCTTGCAGCCAAGGGTTCTGGCATAAGAGGTCAGACTCTCTTTACTACGTATGGTTTTCAAAACAGCTCTCTTAAATAATTCATACATAAGTGGGAGTCACAGTTGTAGTATGGATTATAATCCTCTTACCTTTAGCCCTAAAATTGATTTTAATGGATAAGAAATCAATCAAAATCTCTGGTTTTTCAAAAAGTACTTCTCAGACTACTTGTGGTGCTTGAGATTGCTTTTAAGCACAAAATAATAATATGTTTAATTTTATGAGTACGATTTGATTCTATTTTTTAGCATAATTACATGAATGTCTCCTCTGGATAGTTTACATGAATAAATCAAATACATCAATAGAACTACAATAGTAGGAATATAATGGCTTATACTGAAAATAATAATAATAATAACTTGTTATTATTATACTCAAAATAAAAGATATATAATTTTTTGCAATTTTGAACCTAAAACTAAAAATTGCCTGCTTGTAAAATCTAATTTTTAGAATTTCTGAAATTTTATTTTAAATTCTCATTTATTTTCATTTCCTCATTTGATTCAGAATTTTTAAGAATAAGACTAAAAAGATAAAAATTTAACCTGTGATTAAAATGGATTATGCTGGAAATATTTTTCTAAATTCTTAATGAGTATGCATAAAACTAAGTGGAATTGAATGAATAAATAATGAAATCCCAGCTGGAAAGTCAAAGAAATAAAACAACCTCAATGTAATTATCACTGATAATGAAGTACGTGGCTTCAGTTTATAGTTTAATTTGTAATTCCATTATAGAATATATAAGATTCATTAAAAAATTGTATTATGCATTTAAGAAATCAATTTGAACAAATATACCAACAGTATTGTAGTTTAAAAATCAACTCCTAAATTCCAATTCGATCATGGAATGAGGGCCACAGGTTTGTTAGCCACTGGCTATTAAGTGCTACCCTCGTGAAAAAAGGACGATTTTTTTTTTTTTTTTTTTTTTTTTTAAACATGAAGAAAAGAAAAAAAGAAATTTTAGAAAAAGAAACAAATCAAAAGAAACTGTAACAAAATTAAGAAATAAATGCAAAAAACCCTTTCTTTGTGTTTGATGGAGCTGTGACTTGGCTTCGGAAAGACTTATTAACTATTTATCAATAGTAAGCTCACACCAGTTTTTAGCTAGTTATCTCTTCTTATTTATCAATAGTGGTTGTTCATAAGCTATTTTTGGTTTTATTTTTTTGTCAATCTAGTGGTGATTTGCTACGAATATAAAGTAACTAAAGGTGGAATCTGACGTAAAAGCTGAAAAAATATCCCTAAAATTGCTTAAATAGCTTTAATATTGTACTTAAGATAAACTGAAGTAAAATAACGTGGAAAGTTAATTAATATAAATGTAGAAAATATTTTTGAAATTTTTGTCGACATAACAATGGTCTTCCTATTGCCAATCTGTAAATGAGCTTCCCCTTGTACATCATCAATTGGGCTTCCCATTGTACATCAGTAAATGGGCTTCCCATTGTACATCCATAAATGAGCTTCCCATTGCACATCAGTAAATGAGCTTCCCCTCGTACATCATCAATTGGGCTTCCCATTGTACATCAGTAAATGGGCTTCCCATTGTACATCCATAATTGAGCTTCCCATTGCACATCAGTAAATGAGCTTCCCCTCGTACATCATCAATTGGGCTTCCCATTTAATATCCAATGAATGGGTTTCCCATTGCCAATCAACAAGGCAGTGAATAGATGATGTCAAAAAAATGGAGACAAAGGCAAACCTCAGACAAACAAACTTATATTTTACTTTCAGCATATAATTTTCATAGCCAATTTATCAATAGTCAGGACACAGCTAACTCAGAGATTGAACCCTGAAGCAGCCTCTGGGCTGATCTAAGTCAGGGCATGGCTAACTCACAGATCAAACCCTGAAACAACCTCTGGGCTGATCTAAGTCAGAGCATGGCTAACTCACAGATCAAACCCTGAAACAACCTCTGGGCTGATCTAAGTCAGGGCATGGGTAACTCACAGATCAAACCCTGAAACAACCTCTGGGCAGATCTAAGTCAGGGCATGGCTAACGCACAGATCAAACCCTGAAACAACCTCTGGGCTGATCTAAGTCAGGGCATGGCTAACTCACAGATCAAACCCTGAAACAACCTCTGGGCTGATCTAAGTCAGGGCATGGCTAACTCACAGATCAAACCCTGAAACAACCCCTAGGGATGATCGAAGTCAGGATATGGCTCACAAACATATTTTGGATTTAGAAAAAATCCCTCAAATCAATGGAAAAACCCTAACAAACTATACTATTATAACTTATTGTGATAGAGCAGCCAATATGAGTTTATATGGCATGGTAGTTGGGAGTAAATAAATTCCATATAATCTGTGCAAAGTGACAAAGGCCAGTTATTTTTTCTCTTTATACAAAATTCTAATGCTTGTAATGTCTACAGCAATTTTTTTTCTTTTTATATTCATTCTTTACATCGTAATACATTGCAAATCTTCTCACCATGTACCTTGCTCGAGTTTAATGGTTAAATTTCGGGTCGGTGTCCACTGGTAGAAAGAAGCTTGGGATTGGACAAAATAACGAAAACAAAGAAAGCATGGATTATGGTGAACAATGTGTATTGTTCTACATGTAAGCTGCATTCTTTGTTTTATCTCACCATTCATTGTTTGTTCATCCACTCCCAGGCTTCGTTCTGCCGGTTGTGGTAAAATTAATTTTCATTGACCATTTTATATCGAGTGGTATGGTTTACAATATTCAAATTCAGGAAAGCATAAGAAATATTCTCCGGACTTCTAATCTTTCAAGCGTAATAAAAGTATTTAAAGTTTGAACTACGTTTTATGAACAATGATTTTAGCCTTTCTAGAGATTCAAAGTATTTTATAATTCAAAGTTTTGTCGTCCTAAAAGAGATTGTAAAGCCGAGTTTCATGATATGATGACATGTCAAGTCACTATCGGGTGAGCCGCACTTGGTTTCATAAATCATAGTTTAACAGCTTCAAACAAGCTTAAAACAGAATAGAATAGAAATTACTTGGAGTATTACATACCGCTTGCGTGTTCATGTCATTGGTATTACGGGAGCTAGCCATAATTTTTCGTTAACATTAGACAACAATGGTTGAATTTGTATACTCGACCTCCAAATAACTTGACCGGAAGTGACGTGTATAAAAATACTCCAAAGGAAGCCCGCGAAATCGTTTGCTCTTTTTTTTTTTTTTTTTTTTTGCTTTCTTCTCGCTTCTCCCTACCGACAGCGGACACACTCATGTTTGATTGTATATGAGCTGCGATTTTGAGAAAAACCAATGAGATTGCTTATAAATCGTTAAAACCGCAACTCTTATTAAACAAACATGGTCTTGGGCTACCTGTGTCCCTACTCATCTCTAACGACGGACGGGAACCCATGACAGAAGAGATGTTGGTACATCAAAACAAGAAAAACTATTCACCTAAGTTTAATAAAGACTAACAAAGTCGGGTTTAACATTATCTTTTTTAAAACTGTTATATTAGTTGTTATCAAAAGTGACGGCCAACCAGCTATTACCCTGCAGACGGTTTGACCAGCTTCTATCCGTTATACAAGTGCTCAATATGTGATGGCCAACCAGCTATTACCAGCCAGGATTGACCAGTTTCTATCGTCATACTAACAGCTCAATGAGTGATGGCCAACCAGCTATTACCAGACAGGTTGGACCCGTTTATTTTTTATCGTTATACAACTGCAAAATGAGTGATGGCCAACCCAGCTATTACCAGACAGGATTGACCAGTTTCTTACACAGTAAGATAACATGTATCATTATCAGCATAAAACCGCTGAATACTCATTCAAAAGGCGACTACAACGAGCCTGCACAGTGAAATATTTACAAGCTCTCAACAAAACTGGAGAGAACTTTTTTTTCACCAGTGAAGATAACATGAGAATTTACTCTTTCGCTAACCTTTGATAACATCAAAAAGAGCGCCAGGGTGTACGTAGGCACTGATAAATTCTGTGTAGTTATGAGTAAATTTTCCTAACAATCACTGGGGCGGTAAAGAGCGGTCTACATTGAACAACGCGTTAGCATTGAAGTCAGTCTGCTGTGCAAGTTGCTGCAAACTGGTTAAAGTATTCATTGTCGAAGCAGTGTTTAACGTACAGTGATGCAAATGGTTCTGAAGGTTATTTTTTAGCTCCCAGAACTCTTGTCGTAGTTTCTCGACTTCTTTTGTTAAACGCGATTGTATTTCTTCTTGTTTCTTTATTTTCTAAGAAATGAAGGAAAAAATTTCTAAGATGATAAAACGGCTCACTTATAGCCCTAAGGCCAGAGGCGCGGTAGAACTGTTGTGCACAACGTTGCTGCCGATGCAATCATGAACTGAGTCTACGCTAGTAATCTACTAGTTATCACCACTGAGTTACACAAGGTGTGACGTGCAACATTGCTTGCAACAAGTTCTCAGCCAGTGAAACTGAACTTTTTTTCTGGCCGCTGATCAAAATTGGGGAGCATTCCTAAAATTCATAGTTTTAAAAGGGTTTTTGTGATAAAAGTTTATGAACATATCGTTGCTTGTAATGCTGCACTTGGCATTCACCGTGTATCTGGGTCTTCATTACAGACGCACAAAAGCTGCACTGCAATCGGACACTTGATTCTTGCTCTGTGCGTGCATTTCATTCGCAACTTGCAACTACTGCGCAAAATCCTAAATCCTTTTTTTTTTTCTCGATGAAAAGTTGGGCCCAGAAACGAAATTCAAAAGGGCATATTACCATTGGTTACTGGTGCGCAACATGGTCCGGCAAATACAGTTCATTAGCGATAAGATTTCAGTAAAGAAACATACCTTTTTATATTCTTCACGAACAATTCTTTTCTTCTCTCGGCATTTCTTGGCCGCAATTTTGTTTTTTTGTCGTCTTAGTTGGATATCCTCTGGTTTTTCTGGTGGTCTTGGCTGAAATAGAAAAAAAATATCGATCATGAGTGATATAGCACAGTATTTTTAATACTTTTTTTATGATATTTTATTACTTGCAAGATCAACAGCTTGCATGCCAGCGATTGCACAACTGAAGTTATATTATTCGTATTCCCGAAAAAATTCCAACTATCTTTATTCTATAGCTATTTGTAATCTTTTCCCCTTATAATTGAGTTATGCGATGCGATCTATCCAATCAGATTGCTCGATTTGCTAGTGTCCAGGCTCTAAGATTCACGGTCATATAATAAAGGTGTATATATTACACCTCTTTACAAATTAATAAAATCTTCGATTAGTTTGAATTCAAGGTAGGGATGGGAGGATTTGCTGTCGAATATTCCACCTAGTCGTTCTCAATACAAACTGTGGAATTTTATCGACATCAAACGCCGAAATAACGAGGGACAAAGATCTTGACTGTCAAACAAGGCCCAAGAATTCCAATGCCGAAAAGAAATTCTCTCAAGGGTCTTAAAAATATTCAATGATGGACTAAACTATTATGACAGGAACTTATAAGATATTATTGCTGAAATAGCAGAAAGCACCACATTTCAAATCTGGTGTTGAACAACGACGGTTTTTTTTGAGAGCTTGTTCAAAGGGGATTTTTTTGAAGTTAGATTAGCATTAGCAGGTAAACTCAACGTCCCCTGGTTATCGAACTCGGTCTGAGTCAAAAAGGATTTCAGCGTGTAAGCACGTTGTTTTAAATTAAAAACTATTAACTCTATGAAATAATACCCAATACGTTTTCGACCCAAGAATATTTGTCCTTAATTAAAATTTAGAAGTAAGAGCTTCATGGGTTGGCGTTTGCGCGTAATAACATGATGACAAAATACTTGTTCACGAAAGGGATTTTTCTTACGAATATTTATAGCAAATGATAAGTAAAAAAATAATTTTACCTGTGGGGTTGGAGGTTTTTTCCATTCAATTTCAGGCATTTCTTCTCCATTAGCAATTTTCCTTACTTGGATAACTTTTTTAAGTTCGGTTTTCACGGCTTTCGGAGCGGTTTCTTGTTGGAAAAAATTAGTGGCTGCGTGTTGGAAAGGGTTGTGCCATTCATTCGTTGACGTTGAATTGCTTGCAGTCCCCTGAAGATGTATTAAAAACAATACTTCTAGCTCCGTATCTACAAGCTTTGGTTGAAAAATTGTGTAAAAAAATAGTAGTAAATCGAAATGGCAGATTTGTGCGCGAATGCTTTGAGTGTCCTGCTTGTGATATATCAGTCGTGAAAAGTCATTTTACTAATTTTGATATAATTTGAATAAAATCTTACTGAGAAAATTGGTATTCATTTCTTAGAAATGAAATACCTAGAACAGAACAAACAGAAAGACGTAATGAAAACCAACAAGGGTAAAGATGAAATTGGAAGAAAGCAACGTGCATTTCGCTTTCAAAACAAATAACTTGGTAGACAAGATAGACTACCTAACAGTACAATACTATGATTTGACTTATATTTTTTTTGTTTTCGTCGGCTTTCGTATTTGAGACTGAATTTTATGAGATACATTTGAAGTCAAACTTTTATCTATTTTGGTGAAAATCCGGCCAAAATAGGAAGCAGTGGCTGAAAGAAGGTTAAAAGTATTTAAACCAGATCACACTCACCATCGAAAAATCGGTGTTGCTCGATAAACTTGAAGCACAAGACTCGGGGTAAACATAGAAGAACTTCGGCGAGGCAATACTATCATCCATCCTATCATCCATCCTAACAAGGATCGTTTAACTTTCTCTGTTGCTTTTTGCTGTAAAATCTGTTGATCTGATAGTTTGAATCACTAGGGTATACTAGATATAGTTTAGAGCGATTCTTAGGGAAACCCCCTTTTGGACATGTGTTCCCGCTATTTTGTCCCTGTATTGATAAGCCCAATAACAAACCCGGCTTGTGCGAGGTATATATATTTATTCCCTTGATAAGTAACGTAATAGGCTAAATATAAACCAATATAGCGTTCAAAGAAAACATACGTAATGCCAGCGCTCCTTCTGTCCAGTTTCTTGGAAAAACGACGGGCCAGTACGCATGCGTGCATGCTGGCGATTGTTTTTCACGTCCGGTAACGCAACGCGTTTTCCGGTTTCGTCTCGCTTCACGGAATATCACGGGATCCTCGTAAACAGCAGAATACTTTTAAACTCATTTAAAATATTAATTTTAACTATTGCATGCAATTGAGCATTGAACAGCTGGCATAAGATATAGTTTCAATGATTAAAAGTGAAAAATGTATGATATTCTATTGCACGAACAGTAAATATTAACTTCGGAATCAAATCTCCGGAACAACATCGGAAGGGCACAAGTTTGTCCGGAAAAGAAACAGCTAAAGTTGAAATGATACCTAGAGAGGCAACAGGAGAGCAATATCAACCAAAAACTTACAAATTCGCCCTTCAATTCAATTTTAAACCATTCTTATAGTTATTAAAGCATTTTTCGATAATTTTCAATGTGTTTTATTATAATTTAATTGGGAGTATAAAAATAGAAACTGCCTTCGTAATGACTTCGGTTGATCGTCGTTTAGTACGTCACACAACATGACTGCCCTGCCTTTATTCAGAGAAACAACAAGGCGAAGTTTGGTGTGGCCCATAAAGCTAATAATACTTTTTCATCGTACTGAAATTCTACATAAAGTAATCATAAGAAAAAATCAAGTTTCGAAAAAAAGATTAGCACAAAATATTGCATTGCACTTCCCCAATTTCTAAGTTTTTGTGTTGCCACAAAATTAGTATATATTATGAAAGCTTATTATGACACCGAATTATAAATTTGATGTATGTATGAATTGTATCACTGCAGACGTCAAGTCAGAAGAAAATAAAGAAAGAAAGGAAGGATGTTTGGAAAGCAAAAAAATAACGATACAAAGAATATTTCGAAATTTTATTAACAGCTTTGTAAAGCACTTTAAAGGTCAGAATGATTGTGTTATATATATAATTGAATTTGAAATAATTTCCAAGAATTAAGCAGAACCAGCCAACCAAAATGAAGTTAAAATAGAATCGAGGCTAGCTTAGAAATAATATTATTTCATAAATATTCTTGCAACTTTACTTACAAAATTAACTACATATTTTAGAATTATGCTAACGAAAGTAGAAATTCCAGATTTATTTGCTAAAATTCATTTCCATGCATTGAAATAATTTCAAAACTCATTATATACAGATTCATTTTGAATATTTTTAGCATACAAAATTTAGAAAACCTTTGATTTTCAATGCAAATTATAAATAAAATTATACCAGTTACCGTGGTGCCAAAAAGTGCTATTATAAATAAGACAAAATAAGTAAACTAAACCTTGTTTGCAAAATGATTGACCATTTTTTTCATTGCTATGCTGTTGGGACAACAGTCAAGACATTAAAATCTGGCAAAATACTGCCATCAAGCAGAGTATGTAAAGGTACCAAACGATTTTTTGATTAATATTAGTCTGTTGCCCCATTTCCCCTTTTGCTGCTGTTGTCTCAATCCGCCCGTAGCACTGAAAGAGTGATAAAGGTTTTAGTTTGATTCTACAAAATAATAATATGGACCTTGAATAAATAGTTTGTCAAATATTATTAAATTACACCAATATATTAAAGCTTAAACATCAAATTTACATTCAAAACTTTTCCTAAAATGTAATAAGGATCAGGGAAAAATTATTATATTCTATATTATATTCTTTGCAGTGAGGGAGGGAGACAGAAGGGCTTTGTTAGGCAAACAAAATTTTAAAACCCTGAAAATCAAATCCATCTACTGACCTTACTCTGAATTTTTCACAAAGGATCTTTCAAATCTGAGCTTTTCATATTGATATCCCTCTAAATTCACAGCCTCCCTCTCCTCTAAGGAAAATTTGAAGTCCTAAATACATAATCTTATTCTGATATTTACCAAGATATGTTTGCAATTCCTATTTCCTGCAAATAACTGCACTTAAGAAGTCCCTTACTTGAAGCTTTTGTCTTGTTATACCAAGAAACTATAATGTTGCTTTTATCCTTTGGTTGCCATGGAAATCAGGTCCATCTTCTTGCATAGATATATATTTTTGGTTGCCAAGCAAGGTAATATTTTTTTCAATGAGATGCTGGTGTTTCTGAGTTGATAGTTGTGCCATGCTTGTCCCAGAGTTCCATAGCTTTATTTACAATGATTATGCAGCTTTCCACTGGACAAGGCTGAATGGGAAAGAAATAGAGAAAATGGAATCATCAAGTAATTCTCCACCCATTAATCTATCCCCTAATCACCATCCCCCCCATCTATATCTTCCCCATCAACCCATCCATCTATGTTTATATTAGTCCATCCACCAATCTATCTTTACCAATCCACCCATCCATCCATCCATCCACCAACCGACCCACCTACCCACCCATCCATTCATCCATCCATCCATCCATCCATCCATCCATCCATCCATCCACCAACCGACCCACCTACCCACCCATCCATTCATCCATCCATCCATCCATCCATCCATCCATCTGCCCACCAACCGACCCATCTACCCACCCATCCACCCACCCATCCATTCATCTACATCTTTATCCAAATATTCAATCATCAATAGAACTATCCACAAACCGAATCAGTCTATGGTGGTTTTGGATATTCTGTAAACTCATTGACATTTCAACGGCTTTTCAAGAATATAAAAGGCAACAACCAAAAATAAATGTGCAGCTCCAGCTACCAAGTCCGCAAAATATTGAAAATCGCAGTGAACTTACTCACCTGAGTTAGAACTTTTTCCATAGATTCATAGTCTTTTGCACTCAACAAACTGTGCTTATAAACAAGAAGCAAAGCAGCTCCTACAATCCCTAGAATTCTACTTGACCCTGCAACAACTTTATCCCAAATCCTGCAGCAATGAAAAAAGAAATCCTTGATTTTTTATTTTACCAAGAAAATGTATTTAAGCAGAAAAATTCTGATTAGTCTCAGATTGCCTATTTCAAATCCTGGACTGACATGGTTTTTTGAAAGAGGTGTATAAATTTGAAAGTTTGTGGCTAGTAAATCAATTATAAATAAATGTATGATTAGTTCAAGTAAACTATCAGTTGCGCTTTCTTACCTTTCCATGCAGGAATCTGGGAGATATTCTGCAAAACTGCTTTCAAACCACCTAAAAAGTCATCATCATCATTATGATAATTACTATAATCATCATCATTATTACTATCATCATCATCACTTTTACATGTAATATATACAGTATGAGTGGCCATGTTGTATCCGATATACAAACTCGAGGTGTAGCCAAGAGTTTGTATATTGGATACAACATGGACATGAATCAGTATCAGTATCAGTGTCATTCCGCTATTTCCAACTATAAGTTGATCAGCAGGGACTATATAGTCTACACAGAGCCAAAGTTCTGATGTAGTAGTCCTTTTAGAACTTTTCTGTCTTGTGTAGATTTCTTAGCTTGGTGTTTATCAACATTAAGTAGTTGACTAATTTTGATCCATGGATCTCTAACATATTTAGCAGATGGAATTGCAAACAGCAACTGTTTCGTTAAATTTGAATTTGGTCTTCTACAAACATGTGCAATGTACTTCAAGTAGCGTACGTATATAAAATCACGAAGTGCCAGGGTTCCCACTATTCTCTCCAGGTCTAAGTTCCTATATTTAAAGGCAAACGTTTCTTCTCCGTCACTATTCATTTTCCTTTCCCAGCCATTCCGTACCATTCTTCTTACTGTATATTACTTATCAAACGTCTAGGTTAGTTCCTTTGTGTTTCGCTAAAATTTTCAAGATAAAAGTGAATCTGGCCAAGAAAATCCATCTTAAAGTTTATGCAAATGAACAGGATTCTGTATCTGATTTACAAAACTCTTCACAGTTGTGATTTCTGTTGTGTTTTCCTCATGAATTATTAATGAGTTTAATAACTAAAGATAGAAGCTGGGTATGTAATAGCTACAGGCTTTTATATAAATTTAAGAAGTCATATACATAATTATACCTTTGATAGGGTAAATGTTCAAATCCATTGAAAGAGTTAATGTGCTCCCATAATGTATTATCTTCTGCTTGTACACAATTTTGAATCATTTTTACCTGAAAAATGATATCACAGAAGTTTGTTTAATAATGTCTCATTAATATAAATGTATAGATATGAAACACGGAAAATTCTAGTCTAGCTTTGGAGCATTTTATTAATTATGCCTAATATGGTGTTGCTTGTGCATACCCAAGCTAGACCAGAATGCACCTTTTTATAGAACGCATTAGTCACTTAGTCAGGTCACCATATGAAACAGTTGTGCTTTAGATATTTAACAGTCATATAAATTTGACTCTTTCTTAACAGAATGCCTATTAATATCCATGTACTGTATATATTCTATGGCCCCTTTGATGTTGTTTCACTAGTAAGAGTGTAACAGCAGTAAGTCTAAGATACTCACTAGTTTCTCCCAGTGACTTATAAAATTTTCTTGTATTTCCACAAACTTTACTGATAACCAATACAAATCAACTGGGTCTTCAAACATATCAACAAACACATTGACAACAGTGTGCAGAATGTCTAGTTTTCTTTGTTGACTCTAAGAAAAAATAAAATGAAAATTTGTTAACACTTCACAATAAATGTATATATATTTATCAAACTCATTAATAATTCATTAGGAAAACACAATTATAGCAATTACCTTAGGAATATTAATAAGTCTAAATAAACCTTCTTGCATCATGAACAGTTTGGTAACAAGTTCGGCATGATTTTCTTGATCATCTGTGTCAATCTGTTTGATGGTGACCAAGGCATGGTAAAGGTCTTGATACTGTTCTATTCTCTGTTGGCTAACATAACTGTGTGCTTGTTGGAATGGAGGAGTGATACCTACATGCACATAACCAAGCATATAAACTCAATTGCCAAGTATACACCAATTTTGCATTCAATGCATACTGCTGTTTTTGAGGACTACAGACTCATTTGCACAGGCTTAGCCTTGTTTATAAGTCAGCTATTCATAGATACCATTAAACGTATGTGGGATTTCAAAACGTTGGTATTGTTCAAGCTGCACATTTTTCTGGCTGCAAATGATTTCCTTTAAAGAAGCCTGGCTAAGCCTGTGCTGACGAGTCTTTGGTCATAAAACAAAGCAATTATTACTGAGATTGAGAAAAAGTACTATTCTGGAAAGTGACCTAATTATCCTCTGATGTATTCATTTGTGACGGCAGTCAATATGAAACATGTGTTAAAAGCCTGGATGCTTCCTATCAATGCAACAATATTCAATTCCAAGAGTTGTACCACTAGAGTCATATTTAATTAACATACTTCCTGTACCATTTCATTCTTAGCTTCTATGTTCTATAAAATGTTTTGGGAAAAAAGAGGGAATTTTTTTCCTCTCTACTTTACCTAAAAGTATCTTCCAGACATGTGACCTGTAGACTGCAGGAAGACTAAATTTGCTACTGAATGTTGCAACACGACTGACATCTGAAAATAAAAAACATTCATTTCATATGGTTGTTATTAAGAGAATGATTTCTTTCAAAGATTTAATTTTTTTCCCTTCCTTTCTGCTCACTTTCACTTTATTTTGTGTGGTTGGCAACACACAGCAAGTTTGCGTTTGCTTCAAAAAAAGAAGTTAGGCAAAAGTGTTTAAGAACAGGCTTATTATTTATCACTCCATTTCTTCAAGGGGAAACATGGTCATCTTATGACCCCCTCTAGACACCCTTGATACAATAGGCTTATATGAAGGCAAGCAATACTCTTACTAAACGAAGACACCTAGTAAATACCAATAATATAGACTTGAGCCTCAAAAACACCAAGGGTGACACACATAACTCAAAAGAAATTAAATTATCTAATAAACATAATCTGTTTCATAATTATTAAATATTAATATGTTAAAAAAAGCTAGCTTTAAAGTCGAAAACCTAGCTATGAAATACAACAAGGAAGTGAGCAATTAAGTAAGAATTACGCAAAAACTTCTACCAAAAATGCCATACAGACAAGCATTACTGGTCTACCTACCAATTTCCTCAGAGTTTAATAATATTTCCAGGGCCTTTTTCTGTTCTACATTTTTTAGACCAAGAGTGTCATAATAAAAAGATCTAAAGTTCCTTCCATCCGCCATTACTAACGGCCATAACCGCAGCTCATAACATTACGGGCTCACATATAGCCATTTACCGGTTCTCCTCGGCCATTGGTCGATCAGACCCTTCCCCCTCCCCCCCCCCCCCCCCCCCCCACCACCCCTCCCTTAATTATTTATCTCATGTTTCTTACTAATTTTCTTAGTTACCATAGAGAACTTTAAAACGTATAAGAAAAATGTATTCGTATCTTGCAAAGCGATCTTTGGAGTCTAGAAGTTGGTGGCCTGGTGGCGCCAAATTTGACAGAATGTCAGAAATTAAACACAAAACCCCGAGAAGTACAAAATGAAAGTCAACAAAGCTTGCATTACTCAAAATAGAATCGCTTCCACATTCAAGCGCTGTGATAGGGGGATATTCGTTTTCTTGCTCTTGATTAGTTGGAAGTGGGAGCCAATTAAAATTAGTCTCGTAAGGTCTCCACTTTTCAAAATAGAAAAAATAAATAATACTTATAAATAATATTTCATGTGGATATGTTCATATTCGCAGAAAGAAATAGAAATATGACATAATATAGTATAGTATATAATAATATAAATGTATAAAATATATAGTATATAGCAATATAGATGTATAAAATTCTAAAAAAAAGCGTATGCCTTAACAGCTGATTTGAATTTCCCGATACACAATTCATTCCTGATTTCAACAGAAAGAGCGTTCCACAGTTTAGGGGCCGCAGATTGAAAAGCCCTGTCCTAAATTTTTTTTTACATTTCCCACTAGCTGGATTTAGCAGAGTGCCCTTATGATTCCGGAGGTTATACCTAGAAACCTTACTTACTGAAACCAAATAAGGCGAAGAACGAAAAATTTTCAGGGAAAGAAAAACAATAAAACGTTTTTCAACATTTTTTTTGCTGAATTTTCTCCTACCGAAGCTTATATTTATCTATCTCACAAATCTTATTCATCGCCACAAACACAGCTTCACAAGTGTCTTTTATATCCCTGAAGCCTGTTTATACAGTCTTTCCTTTGTGTTTTGTTAAAGAACACAGAGATAATGAAATAATTCTTTGCCAGGCGGGATTGAATTTTTAGTCAGTTATTTCAAATATTGAACCAGCAGCCAAGTCCATGCCAGCCAAACACTCTAGCAAAAGTTCGAATATTGTCCAATAAGGCTAATTTGCCCGCTTTTGGTCAATTCGTAAAGGAGGTGATGCGCGCTTCCTTCAGACAGTTAAAAAACTCTATTGCCAAAACAACGTAAATTAATGCGCTTAATATTTTTTGTTAGATATTTGATAAACATATATTTCTCCTTTCTTTGGCCAACAGTTTGTCAGCTTGACTCTTGTTATCACTCCTAAAAGTGAAAGTATCACAAGTGCCTTGTTCTGGTAAAAGCAAGGAATGAACCAATACAGTAAACACCCGCACATAAGAACCTAGGTTTTTCCAAATTAGCCTAAACAGGTTCTTATATAACGGGTGCCTAGTGAAATTTTAGGCTAATTAGGTTCTAAAATAGGTTCTTATTTTATATGGAAGATACAATACCAATGACTGGTCGAGTTATGGAATGTTGATAAATTCAATGTAAAAACAGGCCTTGTATGACCCCTTAAAAGTAATTATTTCAATTCTCAGTGTATCAGGTTTAATGTTGTTGATTTAATATGTGTTTCATATTTTCCTGGAGATCTTTAAGGTTCATTTTTAGAAATTAAGAACCTGTTTCAAATCTTAGGCTAAATAGGTTCTTATAAAAATATGTCATATTTTGATAATTAAAGTCTAACAGGTTCTTAAATTTTAGGTTCTTATGTGCGGGTACGTGTTTACCGTATTACTGAGTTTGGAAAGAATGAGAAAACTTCCAAGTCATTTAGTTTCGAGTATATTTTGCTCAAACCAACCCTCTATTCTCCATTTCATCTTTTCCGGCATGAAACAATAAATATCGTATTTTTGACTTCTACAAAACAACTTTTGTAATACTTTTTCTTCGCACTGAAGCTGAACCGAAATATTTTAATTATTTTAAAGGTTCTGTTCATTCTTTCAATCATTGTACCTGGAAAATAAAATCATGGACACTTTCAAACGTATATCGCATTATTTCGCTAATATATTGATGTTAGTATAGGCAATAGGACTACATGCTGTCCAATTTGGAAATGATGAAAAAAATTCCGACTGACAAAATTTGAAGAAGCCGATAAGCCAATTTGGCAGCCAGAGGAAATTTTTGAATTCAATTATTTCCAAATTGGAAAGACATGGTCCTATTGCAGGATTAAGAATATCATCCCAAACTATACTAGACTGATTCCATAAGTCATAGTTTTCCCTCAAAGGAATCTGGACAGGAAATAGAATTTGAAAATAATACGATAGTTGCTTATATGGGATTATATATTGAGAGATGACACAATGAAATTGTTTTAAAGGTGTTAAGAATTGGATACTTGAGTAGAAACACTTCTCCATCAAATTGGCCACTAAATCCCACGGGAAATAAATTAATGATATGCCATAGAACATGACAAGTAACCTGCTATTAACCAATTGTTAGTTGCCTAAACCGGCAAAATGAAGAATATCGAACCTGGTAACTAACTGGTAGGGTGGAGGAGGACATTAGTGCTACTCTAAATTGGAACATGTATCGAGTTAGAGGACAAAAAAAAGTTTTGAGAAGAGCCTAATTTTCTTCCCCTTCTCACTCTGTCTTTTCATTCAGTCTCGCTTTAGCACTTGTATCTCCAGAT
Source organism: Actinia tenebrosa (assembly GCF_029948245.1). Classification (NCBI taxonomy): domain Eukaryota; kingdom Metazoa; phylum Cnidaria; class Anthozoa; order Actiniaria; family Actiniidae; genus Actinia; species Actinia tenebrosa. The sequence goes on from NW_028292569.1 coordinate 30,696,338, forward strand.
CAATTTCCATATTTCCGTAACTTGAACCATGAATGGATCTCTATCCTTCCCCATTCTTAATCACCGACCCGTCGGACAATGGGCTGCTCGGATACGTTACTGACCACATTCGTACCCGTCTCAAATGAACCTTATCACGTGTTTTTTTCTTAACCAATCATACTCATTTTCGACACACTTGGCCACCAACCACAGTCGACTACGATATCAAGTCATTCTTTAACTTTACTTCGTCGTGAACCAAATCATTTCGACTCGGACTATTTGGCGAAGCTCTATCCGTTTACATCCAAAAGTTGTTTTTTTAGAGGTAAGATTATGAATATCGACCTTTCTTTTCACGCCTTTGAGCATGGCACTGTAATGCTTTACCAGTAATATTTTTCAATATCATTCTCTTTTCACCTTTCACCGTGATATATTTTGCGCTGAATAATTAAACCGTTAAAAAATTTTCCCAATTTTTTTTAATTAAAATGAAAATCTGAAAATGATACTGCCTTAATTGCACATCATTTTAAGCGCGTGAGAAACAGTTAACTGAAATATATTGTATTTTTTTTAGAAAACGGCATCTATTTTCACTCACTTTGTCAACATGAAAACTTTGTTTATCCTCGTTGGTCTCGTTATTTTGGCTGTCGCAACTGGAATGCCAAGGGATAAAGATGAAGGTTAGTACAACGCCGCCCTCCTTACCACTCGGCCTTGTTTTCTGGGACCGCGCGCGCTCTCACGAACAGAAATGTTGACTCTCGTATGGCGCAGAAACGTATCCATTGATTTAACTAGATATAACGAAATAATAAACAGAATAAACGTCACTTCGAAAATATGCATTTCGTATTGATATTCAACCGAGATCTAACAACAAACCTTTTATGGAAGGCGTTGCTCTTTTTTTTTATTATTTTATTTTATTTTATTGAGTTTTTCGCATCATAAGTGTTTTGATTAAATGCCGGAAGCGAAAACAATGGCAAGCCATTTAAGTGTGATCTGTAAGAATCCCCATTCCATGGTGTTTTAGTAACGATAGAACAAACCGATTCACCAACAACCGACGACTGCAACATAGCTAGAATTATTCTGCCGTTCAAAGATCAACGAAACTATCTATTCAACCTGTTTTTGTTAGCAATAGCATTGGCGTGGTCATCAAAGAGATAGAGAAAAAACCACCAATTGTTAACAACCAACGTGTCGTCTACCAATTTAAATGTGACCTGTGCGATGCAGGTTATATCGGTTACACTAAGCGCCATTTACATGAGCGCATAGAAGAACATAAACCCAAACAATCGTCAATTTATTAACATTACAAAAACGATCATGGTAACCCTAAAACGTGTACCATGTGCGTGTCGTATATTACACTGGTGCAGCTATTTCAATGTTAAGGCATGTTGGAGAGCTGTGTTCCTGCTACAAGTCACCCTTCTTCCAAGCTAAAACTCACTTATTTTTGACCATCCATGAAAAACACATCCCTTACACCAGGGACACTTTACCTTCATGTAAAGGAGCCTTCACGAGCATTGCAAGTTTCCCGCTTATAAAAGAGCTATTCTTTGGTGAGAGCTGGACTAACTTTATCTTGTTGCTTCCACATAGGAATGAATTCAGAGGGGAAGTCATGTTACATCTATCACGGGGTGTATGGAACATGCAAGGCCAAGTGCAGTAGTAAAGAGAAATCCATGGAGGGAATGGGCGAGTGCAAAGGCGATCTGTGCTGCTACAAGACACCATGTGAGTGTATAGTCTAACCCTACCCCACCATACAATTATTGATTCTTAGATCTAAATGTAAACGCAAAGAGATTGTAACTGATCATAGAGGAAATGAAGCCAGTTCTGTCCCGGTTATTTAAGTGGAATGGATCTACTGGTCTGCCCAAACTCATGGTTTTTTCTTTTTTCTACAGCGATAGCGAAGTGTAACGTTGCATTAGATCATGTTAATATTCCGGCAATTAATTTTTTCGTTATCAACACTAATCTTTTATTTTCTTGTTTTTTAAAGGGTAATTTCCAGAGTATTTCAAGATCCATGTTAGAACATAAAAGAACATCGAAAATTGAAATGGAATTCAATAAAATTGAATAAAAAATCATTCTGAATGTCTTTTATTTTTCTGTGTTTCAAATGATCGAGTGAATTTTTTCGAATATTAATCGCTGAACGTTTTGACCCAAAATACTTTGCGCGCTTAGCTTTTCGTGAAAATCACTTCCTCGAGTTACGCTATAGTTCCTAGATGAAAACGGACTTGAAAATAATGGGCCAACTTTAATAAAATTTCGTTTAACAAAGCGATAACAATTATTTCAATATTTTTACATATTTTGAATCATATTATAAATATTTTTATACACAATTACATTATATTCTCATGTGTTTTTACATTTTTTTATATTGACATTCATGGTTTTCATCTTTTTTCGTGACCGTACAATACCCATAACCAGTTAACCGTTTTTACAGCAGCTCTAAAAAGATTAAAAGCTCTTATAAAATCTTTACCCTATAAATGCGAAAGCGCTATCCGACGGATAAATCTTATCCAGTGGATAATTATAATTGGATACCAGCATCGATTTATCCACTGGATAACGATTCATCCATCGGATAGCGCTATCCACCCTTTGTACAACCCGGCATTTCTATGTCAGATAAGAGAATGCAGTTTGAAAAAGTACAGTAGTTTCACAGTGTTACATAGAAAAATGAGAATGTCGTTTGTAGAAAATAGTTGCTTCATACGTTTCCCTCAGCTTCAATAAACCTCTTTATCTTGGGCGTAATATTTTCCCATTTTAGACCAGGTGTCATTCTCTAGAGTGTCATTTCTTTGTTTAACAGTTGTGAATGAGAAAACACATGAATATGGATACGACTAGAACAAAGGGTCTTATTCTCAAGAAAATTGCACGTAATCTAACATGGGGAAGCATTACGCCCAAGGTAGATAGGTACATTCCAGCTGGCCACCTTGTGAAACAAAAATGTCTTTATAATAAGATACCGCCACCATCCTCATCTAGTACAGTATCGTTGCCAGCAGTCATTGGTTAGTTTTTCATTGTCCAAGATCCACCGGGGAAAGGACCGGCGAAAGGACACTACTATATCATCATCATCATTAATATCATGCCTCACCATTACTGCCTTCCTGGATATCATATCCGTTATCATCGCAATCGATTGTAATCTAAGTTCAGCTGTTTGCTGTTTGTGATAACGTGAATGTCTCCACTCTGCATCCTGGTGTAGAAACAAAAAACCTGGCTTAGTCTGAAGCGATTAAGCATGATTCAAAATACTACGAATTTTGGGAGGCTCTAAGACTTGGTATGGCGGTGAAAAAAACCCGACGTGTTTAGTTGTGATTTCACCGTGACCGTGACGGTGTTTGAGAATTACGATTGGATGAACAGTGGTCATGCGCGGTGCTTTTGATCCAATTGATGACGTCAATGCAATACCCTGGCGTAATTTGTTGTCATGCACATAAATATATCCCCTGCAGCATGTCGGAATGCAGCTCAATTTGAAGGACATAACAATAAGTTTCCAATTCTTTGTATATTGAAATTCTTTTGTTTTGTCCTCCAAATTGAGCTGCTTTGACGTCACATGCAAGGCGTCTATTGTTCGTGGTAATGCACAATGCATTATGAGAGATTTACTCAATAAACCCTCAAAATAATCCCGAGATGCAATGCGAACACCAATCTACTTACCATAAGCTATTGGCGTAAGCTTGAATATTGTGTTATGCGGGATGTGCAGATGTGGGAATTCTTCTAAAGGGAAAAATGAGAAATGAAAAAATAATCATAAAAATTGACAAGAAAAAAGAAAGTATTTTAAAGTTGTATTTTAAGTTTTAGTGGTTGAATGATAAGACTGGAATTCTTGTGGTGAATGTGAGATCATAGCTGCCCTTCCGGTTGACTTTGATAAAAGATTTGTAATTGGTGTCTTTTGTCTTTGTCATGAGAAGGGATGCTTGCCGTGCCAGTAATACCGTCATCTACCCTGCTAGTAGTCCAGCCTCTTTTCTTTTCTACCATGGAGAACAAAAAGGGAGCCGGCTTGCAGGGTAACTGTGACAGTTGGTAAATGTGCCGACTACCAAACTGTTGTTACTTTAATTGTTTATCAAAGTAGGAGAGTTGATAAAAGATGTAAGCAGGATCAAGCTTGCCTGAGGTGTGGTCAGTAAAGTATCCCATGAGTATCTGGATTACTGCCTGGAAAAAAAAAAGAATGTCATATGATTAGAATGCTCAAATAAACAAGGATGAACCTACCTAAATGATGCTGTAGTCATTTAAAACAGTCACATTTACTGAATTACAAAAGATAATCTTATTAGCCATTGCCAGGTTGAAAAACAAAGTTGCAGTTTAGAGGATATATTTCCAAAATCGCATCCATTTTGTCCCCTAACACAGTCCTACCATGCAATGCAATGCCAACTTGACCTTGTAATGGTTAATTATTGCTAAGTGGTTTGGAGTTGACTACAAATTTTGAGATTAGACTGGAATTACTCACCTCATGTGATATGATTAAGATATTATTTGATCTTTCTAATTCCTACCAGATGAAGAACAAACAAGGATAGAGATCATTGTTTTATCGGCAATATTAATGGGTTTATCGATAGTTAAAGTAAATGAATGAAGTAAATCACATTGTGTGGTTCCAGAAAATTTCCAAACCCTACCACACTCAATTTCCTCTAAGGGTGGGGTATGGATATTTTCTGGAACTACACATTCTTTGCTGTTGATGTCCTCCTCCGGTCCAGTCAACATCAGAGACAACAAGATTTCTTACATTATTTTATCTAGAAGAGTCTAGAAGTCATGGAAGTGACACAGTGAACCTGGCTAGGGAGCCTGAGTTAAAGTTCTGATGAACCATCTTTCTTTCTGAGAAGGGTTACCTGTAGGTGCCTTCATTGCATGACTTCTAAAAAAGAGTTTGTTACTTCAGAGATCTTACTCCTTTATCTGGTTAAAAAATGTCATGTTGTAGGAGCAGCCCTTATACATGATCTCGTTACTGTACGTGTCATATCATTAAGGAAACCCATCTTCAAAAGAATGACTGTTACACTGTATTATTGACAGCTAGTGAATCATTGCTTACCATGATGACAGGCTCTAGTCTTGCACACATATCACTGTAAGACTTAAAAAATTGATATTTTATAATTCCTATTTAAGACCAGGTCATTCTCTCAGGTATTATTAATCTTTTTGGCATTGATATACATTACATATAATAATAATGAATGTTGGTTAAGAAAGGATTCATGAGTAAACAGCAATTAACACTTCCACCACTGAAAGGGATTCTGGAAGTGTAGGAAAAAAAATCATTGTTGAAATATAAAATAATAAGGGCAATTCCCAAGGGAAAGACACCTTGTGCAAAATGAGGGGATTAAGATGAAAACATCCCACATTCAATATTATTATTTCTGGCATATAAGCAACACGTACCTCTCCCATTGGATATCTGTAGAGAAACTTGTTAGCATGCATCGCTGCCTGTTCATCAGGGTCTATGGATGATAACTCTTCTTCATTCATACCATCATATAAACCCTGTCAAGAAACATGTTTGGAAATTGAGATCTGATTTTGTGTGAATAGAAAGAGACAAACCCAACTCTGTCATCGTTTCTTCAAGACATTGTGTAGTCCCAGAAAATATCCATACCCTACCCATGGAGGAAAGAGGAAATTCTGGAGGGAGGGGAGTCAGAGAAAGAACGAAATTACAGAGTTTGCATGGAAGAAAATTGGAAAAGTTTCTGGGGGTAGGGGGGTCCTTTTACAAATATCCTTCATGGTGGGGGTATGGATATTTTCTGAAACAACACATTTCTTAAATGCCACATTTTACAAGGGTATAACTATTGACTACAGATAATACACTTCGGCTGATTTCCAGACTGGCCCCCTATTCCAGATCAAATTGGAACTCTGAAGTTGATTTTTGTCGAGGGAGGAAAACTGGAGAACCCAGAGAGGCACCTTGAGGCACAGGAGAGAACCAACAAATAGCTGTACACACATGACACAAAACCCTTGAAGTATAGGAGAGAACCAACAAATAGCTGTACACACATGACACAAAACCCTTGAAGCACAGGAGAGAACCAACAAATAGCTGTACACACATGACACAAAACCCTTGAAGCACAGGAGAGAACCAATGAATAGCTGTACACACATGCGACAAAAAAAACATCCGGACTAACCAAGGTTGCATTGGTAAGAGGCAATGCATTAGCAGCACACTCCATCCATGCCTCTGAAGACTGCATTCAAGTGATATGTGGCAAATTTGAAAAACAGTTTGAAAGGGCGTATCAATCAAAACCACTTCCATACTTACATAGTCCATCTCATCCAGTGCTTTCCATTGCTCTACTGGGATTTTCCTGATGTATTTTCCAGTATCAACTGCACGTCTCAGCTGACTCGTCCACACCTGTATAACACACAAAGAAAGATAGGTATTTGGAGTGATTTTATTTGATTGACTTAATTTCCATTCATCCAAATAGAAGGCCACTTCAATGTTGGAGAGTTTAAAATTTTAAAAACCAAAATGAAAAAAGCCTCAATTCAATGTTTGTGGGTGAGAAGGCATTCCTTTTGGGAAGCCAGTTGAATGCCACAAAAACCATTTCAGTGTCAGGGAAGTATGAACATTAAGCAATGTCATAATCAAGAGTCCAGACATCAATTCATGTCCAATGTATGATTTACCTGCAAATCATCTACATTTTGTTTGTCTATAAAGTCTGCAAGTGCCTTGGCAAACTGAAACCAGAGAACAAAACCAATGATATTTTATGATATTTTTTGAGGCACAATGCAACGAAAAGTTAGACAGTACAAAGTTACTGAGTACATGCACCTAGATCATGATATCATAGTTAGAATAGGGATCTAATTCCAACCATCTTTTCAGACAGTACTGGATGCAATAGACCCTTTCACTTTGGGTGTAATGTTTTGCCACCAAAGAGCGCACGTCATTCTCAAGAATACCATTTCTTTGTAAAATGGTCCCACATGATATGAGAATATGGATAAAACTCAAAAAGAGAATCTTATAGACCCCTTGCATGTGGCATCAAATTAAGCAGCTCAATTTGGAGGACAAAACAAAAGAATTTCAATCTCCTGAGAACTGGAAACCTATTGTTATGTACCCCAAATTGAGCTGCATTCTGATGTACTGCAAGGGGTGTATTTTCAAGAAAATGACATGTGGTCTGAAATGGTAAAAACATTATGTCTTTGCTAGATAAAAAGGACTTATTCTAATGACCCAAGGTTACATTACCTTGTCACCTTCTGCAGTCAAAGGAGAATCACCTCCAATTGTTTTCTTCAAATTATCTTCACTTCCACCATGCTGAATGGAACCATGTCAATAAATAAATAAATAAATTTTAAAAAAATATATTAATAATAATATTAATAATAATAATGGTTTATTTTATAAAATAGTTCCATCAAAGAAGTGGCTCTTTGCTATCCAAATATACATATTAAGATAGAATAAAAATAAATAAATAAATAAAAACATAAACAACCTGTAACTGTTTACAATTAACTTTATAATGAATTAATAAATGGTAAATACCAAGTTAGTACAACACCAGCTACTCTTACCCTGACAAGGTAAATAGATCGTTTTCTTATGTGTAAATTCATCAAGAAGTACACTGCTTTGCTTTGGAGATATCCTGAAATGCATACACTCAGTTAAATAAAGGTTATTCCAAACACCTTTATCCATCATTACCACTCTTTTCACTGCTACGTGCTGATCAAGATAACTATCGAAACAGGGAAATAGGGCAATACGCTGCCGCCAATCAGAGAATATAAAGGTACCAAGCAATTTATTTGATTGACGGAAGTGTATTGCCCAATTTCTCTGTCATGATTGTTGTCTCGATCTGCCCGTATGCAATGTAAAGAGTGGTTACTTTAGGTATAACCCTGTGAGTGTTTATTACCATCAATGTTGTTGACCAAGTATTGTTCTCCTGCATTGATGATTTTTATAAATGAACTGTCACTGGAAATAAATAAATAATCATTAGGAAAATAATTATAGTGCACCCTATAGTGCGCCCTAGTGATGGGAATACAAAGCAAAGTGAGAAAGAATGAGATAAATTGAACATCAAAGTCAAGCTGAGAAGTGAAAAATGAATGAATGGACCTGAGGCTTGAACCACAACCTCCTGCACAATAGACTGATGCTCTTACTAACTAAGCTAACCTGGTTCAGTTAATTTTTTGTAGCTATTGAGAATGTTTTCATGGTTTCTGGTATCAAATCTGTTCAGCGTATAGAGAAAATAGAGGTTTCTGGTATCAAATCTGTTCAGCGTATAGAGAAAATAGAGGTTTCTGGTATCAAATCTGTTCAGCGTATAGAGAAAATAGAGGTTTCTGGTATCAAATCTGTTCAGCGTATAGACAGAATAGAGGTTTCTGGTATCAAATCTGTTTAGCGTATAGAGAGAATAGGACCATATCATTTCTTACCCATCATAGTCCAAGGTTAATGGCTCATAAGCCTCTTCATAATGTCTTATTCTTTCTACAAAATCCTGATATGCTGTTTCTTTGTCCACTTCTTTGTAATCAGGACTAAATACTTTGACTTCCTACAACAATATATTTTAATCAAATCTAATTGTCAAAACTATTGCATTATCATCATCATCACCAAATATTGTAATCATCATCATTACTATCAGTAATCATCACCATCACTGCTATTGACATTATTAGTATTAACTAACAATCATATCAATTGGAATTACACAGTAGATCTATCCATATTATTTAGCAATCACAATTAGTCACCATTATCCCCACCATCGCCGCTGCCACCACCACCACCATCACCACCATTCATTACCACCATCATGTATAATCATCATATACCACCATAATCATCACCATCATTATCATCACAATGACCTCAATAATAATCATTACTACAATGACAACACCCATCATCACCATCAACATCATCACCATCAACATCATCACCATCATCATCATCAACACCACCACCACCATTATTATCACCATCAACATCATCACCATCAACATCATCACCATCAACATCATCACCTTGATCTTCATCATCACCTTCATCTTCATCATCATAATCATAATCACCATTATCATCACCTTCATACCTTGACATTGGATGACACTATTTCAGAACTCGTACAAACAGACTCCATAAAAAATACCTAGGATTAAAATCACATCAATATAAGACAAAAATCACCAAACACTGCAAACATATGCATCTATAAATGAAATCTTACTTTATATCCTCTTCTCAGACAAAACTCCAGGACAAGTCCTCTCCTTTCTCTTGTGCTGTTGGTAGCATCAAAGATCTGGTCAACAAAAAAACAACTAGTTCAGAAACAATTTACACAGAATGAATCAAATGGGCTATCTTGAAAATAATGTTCCTCTGTTGTCCAAGATAGCAGCTACGTACAATTGACATTATGAGAGAATTTTTAAGGTAGACCAATTTATATATGTAGATAACGACTAGTTTTAGAACTAGTTTGGACTGCGTCGGTGTTTTTTAGTTGAAACAAATGTGTCATAGTGGATAATTTTATCACCGTAAATACGAAAGATAATAGACTGACGTTTCGGACGTTAGCCCTTCGTCGGAATCAACTGACCCCGATGAAGGACTAATGTCCAAAACGTCAGTCTATTATCTTTTGTATTTACGGTGATAAAATTATCCACTACGACACATTTGTTTCAATTTATAGTATGAGTGAAAATACAAATTCATTTCATTTCTAATCATAATGAAATAGATATGGTTTTAGTTATTAATGATTAATAATATCTTTATTATTTTATACACTCACTGCAGCTTGTCCTCCTTCTGACAACCATTTGCTGACATCTTCCAAACAGGTTAATGCACACTGCCTATACAATCAATGAATGATACAGCAAGTTAATCATCTGCTTTTTATTTAATAGACATATGTATATTTAACAAATGTGTCGTAGGTAGATAATTTTATCACCGTAGGTACGAAAGATAGTAGACTGACGTTTTGGACATTAGTCCTTCGTCGGAGTCTACTATCTTTTATACCTACGGTGATGAAATTATCTACCTACGACATATTTGTTTCAACTAAAAAACACCAGACGCAGTCCAAGCTAGTTCCAAAACCATTCGTTATCTGTATATTTAACATATGAAAGAAGATTGGAATAACATCTGACTCAGAAAAATCTGAGCCCCAGATGTATATTTATCAATATAACTAATATAATATACCTTCTTATGGCTTGGGCTTGCTCATTATCAACTCTAAAGAAATCATGCAGTTTGTCTGTCCCAACAACTTTCCGTCTATATTCACCAACATTAAATACTACAAAAAATAATGATATATCAATAAAAAAATTGATAATAATAACAACAAAGAAGCAGTTGTGGCATAGCGTTTAGAGTGCTTGCTTCTCACCAATGTGAGCCAGGGTTTTAAATAGAAGTCGGCAGCCAGTGAATCTAGCCAATTAATACATTAACTTGTCACCTATTTTTGATTCAAGTTTCCAAAAATTTAGGGAAAACATGAAAAAGATTTGCTTGCTGCTCTCCGCCCATTCATTATGCTTTGCTGCTTACTCAAGCTGGTATTGAAATCCATGATGATCTGAGTTTGATTTCTGGATTCTGTGTGAGTAGTAGAGTTGCTTACTTTGAGGGTTTTTCTCCAGGTTCTCTGGTTTTCCTCCCTTGTGCAATAATCAATTTCTAAATCACAATATTGGAATTCAGTGGAAGAAAAGCCACTGTGTTTGACCACTCTTAAATTCCCATTTATATATTTATAAACCTCTTACACTATAAATAATTTTGTATTCTTCATAAAATTGAACTATTTACCTTTCGTTTGAATGCTTATCCAGTTAAGATAGCGTCCCAGTTTTTTGGCCATATAGGTCTTTCCTCTTGCCGGCAAACCAACCAAAACAATTATAGTTGGGACATTGATGAATCTTGGGCTGTATTCAGGTAAAGTGCAATCTGCAATGTTGTATTTTAACATTTTTTAACCATCTGGATGGCAAGTTTTCAATAGGGCAATGTTTACCCTTCATTGAGGGCTAGTGAGATTCATGAAGTTCATTTAGCTGATTGACACCAACCAATACAATACTCTCTGGTTGATAGCACATGATGGGTAGTATTAGATTCAATTAGCTGAGATCAATACCACACTGATAGTTGATACCACACAATGGTTGATAGCATACGATGGGCAGTGTATTTTTGCCTATCATCGTAAGCTGGCAATTGTCATGATATTTAGTGGAGGCTTTGATTATGATTGCTTGCTTTAATGATGATTAATTCGGCATACTTATTCTGGTGCTTAACTTGATACAATGTGTGTAGAGAGAGGGGAGAGAGAGTCATATTACATTTGTTACATAATAGAGCCTAATGTTGCGTGACAAGTATATATTATTACATCCCCCTTTCCATTAAAGGAAGAAAAAAAAACTAATTTTATGAAACGCTAAAAATTATCTTAATAGAAAAAAAATATCATATGTAATAACAGTAATACTACTTGCTCATGCTTGCAAGTGTCAAATTTTTTTTTTTTCTTTTTTTTTTTCTTCTTTTTTTTGTCTTTAAACGTATCTGTTGGGCGGTCTTACGATTCTTCCACTTCGGGTAACTGTGGTCCCAGGTGCGTGGCTTCCGTTGTTTTCCAGAGGTTCTGCATTGCCTCTGGTCTCTGTTAGTTCTTGATATTCACTGGTAGGTTGCTCTGCCACTGGGGGTGCTTCTCTGATGTGACACCTGTTGCGTCGAAGCTCACTTCCAGTTTGTGACGTCACTAAGTATGAGCGTGGTGCTTCAAGCTTTTCCTTGACGACTGCAGGCTCCCACTTCTTGGTCGAGGGATTCTGAATGGTGATGTTGGTACCTCTTGCTAGCTCGGGTAGAGGTCTGACATTACGATCGTGGTAGAACCTTTGGATTTCTTGTTTCTCCCTTAACCGGTCGGTTATTTGATCACTGTTGGCACTCCTGTTGATGGTGCGGGGTAGGTTATCTTGTAGCTTTCTTCCGAAAAGTAACTCAGACGGCGATGGGAGTTTATTGTCAATGGGTGTGGTGCGTAGACAAAGCAGTGCCATACTGGGATCCTGTCGTTTCTCGAGTGTCTTCATGAGAACACCTTTGACTGTTTTAACTTGATTTTCTATGAATCCATTTCCTTGTGGGTAGTGTGGAGAACTGGTTACATGGTGGAAACCATATTCGTTGGCAAATTCTTGGAATGCTACACTGTCGTACTGAGGGCCGTTATCTGAGCGGACTATTTTTGGGATTCCCTGCTCGCTGAAGATTTGCTTCATCACATTAATGACAGTTCTGCTATTACTCTGCCCTTTGGGTATCTTCCTGACGAATGGGTATTTGGAGTAAAAGTCAGAGATCAGAAGGTATTCAGAGTCGTGTAAGTGGAACAGATCAGTTCCTATGGTGTGCCATGGCCGAGGAGGTATCTCAGTTGGCAGCAACGGTTGTCTGGCATTAGATGCCTGATGTTGTTGGCAAATGGGGCATGATTGGGTAATCTTATCAATATCGTTGTTAAGGTTCTTCCAGTACACAGAAGTTCTGGCTCTGAGCTTTGTCTTTTCAGCTCCTTGGTGTGCTGCGTGAAGCTTTTGTAGAATGTCATTTTGAAGCGTTACGGGAATGATGATTCTTTGACCTTTTGTTAGTATTCCGTCATCTATTCCTAATTCGTCTCTGAATGACCAGTAAGGCTTTAGGCTCTTTGAGATTTCTTTGATGGTTGATGGCCAGCCTTCGTAGATGACTTGCTTGAGGGTGGCTAATTCTTGGTCTGCGCTGGTGTTTTCACGAATCTTCTCAATCATGGTCTTGCTAAATTGAGGGTACACCTCATGTACTTGGACTTCCATGTTTCCAATGGGATGGTGATCTTCTGGTGATAGACGTGAGAGTGCATCTGCTATCAACATGTCTTTGCCGGGTATGTACTTGATTTTCAGGTCGTATGGCTGCAATCTTAGTAGCATTCTCTGTAATCTGGGTGGTGCAGATATCAGATGCTTGAGGTGAATACTTTCTAGAGGTTTGTGGTCGGTAAACACTGTGAATGGTCGCCCGAATAGATAAGTATGAAATCTCTCACAACCGTATACTACTGCTAGAAGTTCCCTTTCGATGTTAGCGTATCTTGCTTCGGTTTCAGTTAGCGACTTGCTTGCAAAAGCGACTGGTTTGCCATCTTGGAGTAAGGATGCTCCAAGACCCTTGGTCGAGGCATCAACTTGTAGGGTTACTTCCTTTCTATCGTCGAAATATGTTAGGGTGGTTGTATCAGTGATTGACTTCTTTACTTGCTCAAATGCTGCTTGGTAGTTGGCGTTCCAAGTGAAGACTTGGTTATCTTTGAGTAGACCTCTTAAAGGTGCTGTAAGTGTGCTTAAGTTGGGTATGAAAGGACTCATGTAGGTTGCTAGTCCTAGGAAGGTTTGAAGATCTCGGCGGTCTCCTGGCTGTTTCATCTGCTTCAGGGCGGACACCTTTGCAGGGTCGGGCTGTATTCCAGCTTCGCTACAGATGATGCCATAGAATTTGATCTTATCTTGCTTTATGTGACATTTGTCTGGATTGAGCTTTAACCCAGTCTTCTCACATCTTTGGATCATGCTGTGCAAGTTTTGGTCATGTTCTTCTTCTGTTTGGCCATAGACTACTATGTCGTTGACGATTCCAATGACTCCCTTACAGCCTTCGAAGGTCTGGTCGATTTTGGATTGGAATACGTCTTGTGACATACGGAGGCCGAATGGCATTCTCAGAAACCGATACCTGCCAAACGGGGAGTTGAAAGTTGTTAGGTAACTTGATTCTTTGTCGAGGACGACGTTCCAGTATCCGCTTTTGGCATCTAGAATTGAAAAATGCTTGGCTCCGCTGAGTTTGGGAAGAATTTCTTCTAGTGTTGGCGTAACGTGGTGGTCACGTTGAATGGCGGCATTAAGATCTTTAGGATCCAGACATATTCTTATTCTACCGTTGGGTTTGCGTCTATAGACTAGGCTGTTGACCCATGCGGTGGGTTCACCCTCTCGGACCTTTGTGATTATTCCTTGTTCCATCATCTCGTCTAGCTCTAGCTTGATATCATCCTTAAGGCTGATTGGTACTCTTCTTGGTGGGTGAATCACAGGGGCTATGTTGGGGTTCAGCGTGATATGGTATTCGCCTTGGAATTTTCCGATGCCGTCGAAGCAGGTGGGGTATTTGGATAATAGCTGTGCTTTACTTTCTATCTTCTGGCTCGTAGCGTGGTTTGTATGACTTTGGTCGTGTGGTTGTTTGGCATCATCCTGTGTTTCCACAGAACAGTTCAGTGTAATTAGCCTTAAATCTAGTGCTGTTGGCAAGCCTATGATTGCACGGCCTGGCGCGTTGGTGATGTAGAAAGGTGCTTTGGTTTGCAATTTATTGTGTGTGCATTCTATATCATATATACCTAGTTGACCGATTTCTGATCCGCCGTATGCTGTGAGCTTTGTTGCTGATGGCTTTAGGGCTTTAGGTAGAGGGTTTCCGTCTGGACCAATTTCCTCCGGAAACATCTGTTTGAAAAGTCGGATTGGTAGGATGTTGGCTTGTGCTCCTGTGTCTACCTTGGCCTTCAAGTTTGCAGCTTGTGCGTTTCGCATGTTGGCCAATTGAACGCCTAGTGTTGCGTATACTTCATCTCTGGGTTTAGTATTGACGTTATCGACACTTATTGATTCAAAATTCAATGAGTCAAACTGTTCATGTAAATCATTTGTGTTCATCATCTCATGGACGCGCTTGTTTTTGTGACGTGCGTCTTGTGTGCTGTCTTGATATGATGGTTTTTTGTCTTGTGTCGTATGTTGGTTTGTGGGCTGTTGTGTGGACCTGTTCTTTTGGCGGCACATTTTACTCCAGTGGTTAGCTCTTGAGCAGTAATTGCATGTAGAGCCATATGCGGGACATTTTCGGTATTCATGAGTGTTTCCGCAGTTTCCACATTTTCTCATGTTCCCGGTTCCGGATTTTCCTATGGCGTGCACGCTTTGGTTGTCAAGCGGTTTGTTGGATAGCTGTGCTACATGCGCCATCGTTGCTTCGTAAGTTCTGGCGTATTCGATTGCTTTGTCAAGCGTTAAGTTGTTTCCGTGCTCTAGTATTCGCTCTTGAGCTTTAACATGCTTAGTGCCTATAATCAATTGTTCAATCAGGCGTTCTTCTAACTCCTGTTGATCTCTAAACTTGCATTTATTTGCATGATTCCTGCACCTAGTCATGAAATCATCAGTGCTCTCATCGTTATTTTGTTTTAGATGTTGTAGCTGATATCTTTCTAATCTAAAGTTAGTTTTAGGTGCAAGATGCTTTTCGAATTTGGACCAAATAAAGTCGGGCTTTGTTTTGTCATCGTCGTCGGCCCACGTGAAACTGTTGTATATATCTACGCCTTGACGGCCTATCCAAAGTAATATATATGAGGATTTTTCTACATCTGATTTCTTTGAGAACGGACCGGTGAATGTTAATTGGCAATATTGTTTAAGTCTAGCAAATTCGTCGGTGATATCGGCTCCAGCTTGCCAGTTCATAACAGGGGGCGTGAACCCTGTCGCCATGCTTGATGTGTTTCTTGCCGAAAAAACGCTTATTTCTTAATATTACTGACCTTCCAGTGTCTTGTGTGTTTAGTGCTTTACTTCTGACACCATGTCATGATATTTAGTGGAGGCTTTGATTATGATTGCTTGCTTTAATGATGATTAATTCGGCATACTTATTCTGGTGCTTAACTTGATACAATGTGTGTAGAGAGAGGGGAGAGAGAGTCATATTACATTTGTTACATAATAGAGCCTAATGTTGCGTGACAAGTATATATTATTACAGCAATGAGATCCATTCAGTCGATTTCCAAGCAATGAGAAAATTTCTACAAGTTACTTTTCACTACCCTCCCCCACCGTCTCATTTTTGCCCTCTGCACTTTGCTTTACAAGTTGGGGAGATATTTAAGACCAGAAACCCTTCACGACCCTTCAAATTATGCTTCAAATTTTTTCATAGACGACATTTGAAAATCGTGAATTTGCGAGAGAAAGAAAATCCACTAAAATGTGAAAGCTAACCCCTCCCCCCATACTAAGGTAAAGCAAAACAGCTCGTTCTGTCTACAAATCCTCTTGGTTTTTTGGCGTTTGAAAAACATTTTTCTTAGGAAAAGAAAATGGTAGTACGATAAAGAATACACTTTTATACATTCTACCGTATTTTGATTCTCGCTCGAGAATAGATCGTTACGAACTTACTTTAGGGCCCTCGTAGTAGGATTTACCCCCCAAAAAATTACACGCAAAACGAAATAAGCAGCATCCCTACCTAGTTTGTACTTGTAATCCAACGGTTGGATGGGATTTTTCGGTTTTTGAAAGTCCTTATGTCGTTGCTTTTGCAATTCATCTTCTTCCCGAAGGAAATCTTCAAACTCTAGCTCCGCAGAGGACATGCTTCTCTTATAATGAACTGGGCTACAAGCAGGTTCTTCCATCTTGACAAGGTAGACTATAAGACAACTACCCCCCACGAAGCAAACAATCGTTCAATAACAGATAGTCGACGCTGATTGGATAGTTGATGAATAATGTCACGCGCACACGTGCTTCTATCACGTGCTCGTACACTTTTGATCACATGGTTATATACGTCATTCGGATTTTACGGGAAGGGAACGGGAAGCCGGATTCCGGATTTACTAGAATTTGTCTTATGTAATATTCCCTTTCATTGGATAAATAGAATACTTATATTTTGTAATCTGTCTTGTTTATTCACTTTTTTTTAATCTAATCTATCATACAACAATAATTACATAAATGTACATTTTACAAATTTAACTTAGCATTATGTTCACTATTGTATTTTTTGTTTAAAATAAAATAAATTACATTTACATGCTGAATTATATCTAGCCAAAATTTAAACTCTATTTACCTGGTCTTTTTTTTAAGTTTATACAATCACATTGAAATCCAAGTATTAAGAAATATGTATTTTTTTGTCATGGGAAAACAGTAATTGTGTCCAGCTATATATCATAAATAATAAAACCTCACAATGCACCCAAATATATAAGCGATTTCCCTGTTGGTTGGTTCTGTTGGTCACCAGTTAAAGAGATCTTTGACCGACTTACAGTGTATAGCTGGGACTAGGACTCCTGTCAACAACAAAAATGAGAAAGTGAGAAAATACTTCAAAAAGGGCTAATTCTATCTTCTCCCTTCACACTCCTCACAGTATTTTATTTATTTTTTCATTCCAGGTCTTACATGCTTACCAAATTCTGATTCTTTCATGGTTACTGTAGTTTTGCCAAACAGTTTTTTCTCATAATCTACTAAAGACTGCCAGAATCTTGGGTTAGGGTTTATGATAGGCCTTTTCTTCTTTACCAAGTGGTATGCATCTCTCAAGCTCATTTTTTTGTATTTCATCAAATATGCTATGACCAGGCTTGAAGATCTACAAGTGAACATATGATATACCATTTCTATTCAGTAGAGGGGGAGATGGATGAGAAAATGGGAAACTTGGATTCTTTCCCATTCACTTGATAGGGGCTTGGTCAGATCCAGGGGAGGGGTTCAGGGGGTCCATACCCCTTCTTTACAACTCGTTGTTCCCTTTTTTATCATACGATATATTACAGAGAATTTTTACAACGCCGATATCATAAATCTTTTTAAACGCATGACTCTTACATATTTTATACAAGTAATAAGCAACACATACGTATGTGTAACGACAGGTATACTTTAGTGTAGATATCACGTCAAAAATAACGTCACTTAGTTTTGGACCCCCCCCCCCCCCTCCTCAAAAAAGTCCTGGATCTGCCCTTTAAGTAGAGCCAGAATCCACCCAAAATGATGATGGTGAATGTGAAGATGATGATAGTGATGCTGATGATGATATTTTTATTTTTACCTGCTAATTCCTGCCATACAGTGAACCAATACTTTTCCTCTCATATTCTTCACTTTTTCTATCACAAACATTACACCTATCTTTAGTTAGCATACACACAAAATGAAATTAATAATGAAGAAATAGAAAATGTGCGAGAGTGCACGTGTGCAGCGATAAAGCAGGCTGGGGTTGGCAGAACATGAGAGAAGTGTTAAGAGAAGCATGACACATAGCAGAGTGCTTCTTGACACTACTCAAGTGTTCTGCCAATCCCCAAGTGCTTTATGACTCCACACAGCACAGCAAGCAAGTTTATTTCTTTTATAAAATACAATGACAATGACCGTTATTTTTGATACGAATGACAAAGTAGAAAGTGTGCGCAGCATGCTGTGTGCTCTCATAAAGCACACGCTCCCAGCCAATCAGAACCGGGATTCATAACAAAATTTATAAGCTTCAATGCCTGTATTTCCTAAAATACTCCTGAGAAATATTTTCCCAAAAATAATTCTTGTATCAAAAGTTTACCTATCTTGTCAGCTACGATGTCAAAATATAGTCCAATATGACACTCTAGGGAATCAGTGATTTTTATCTTCATACACTCTACTGGTATTTTGTACTCGTGGTCTGATTCAACAGTTGCTGTTTGGATATTAAAATGATTAAAAAAATGGTTAATTCATATTAATTAAAATTTGACATTTTTTGAATCAAAACTTTCAAACAAAGAATAAAGACAAAATGATTTCAGATTTTTTGAGGTTATTTCAAAATACAGAGTATATATCAAAATACCGTTAACAATATGTGTAATCTGCTTTTCTTTTAGCAAGTCCTCATTTCTGGCTGGTATAACACTTCCCAAGTACAAGTAGTCTGTAATCTCTATAATCTCATGCAGCGGGTTACCAACGTGTTTAAGTTTCGATTGCTTGAAAGCAGCCATCTTCAGGTTATCTTAAGTCTATGCTATTACATTTTAGACCATTCGCTTTTAACAACGAAAACGCTTGGGTAAATGAAGTCAAACCGTGGAAAGTGCAATGTTGTTTGTTTTGGGTCTTTAAATCACCAGTAAGTATCGCAGGCTCACTGATGATATGACCACAGGCAACCCAAACGACATCATTCCCCTTCCATTTTTGATAGAATAATTTTTACCTCCTAAAATTATCAGAAAAATGTTTCACAAACTTTGAGTATTTAATACTCTTCACAAACACAGTTATTGCCTTGACAGTACCCTTATTACCGAAATAATTAAATATCAACCTTGTTCTGAATTTTCATTAACTCACACAAGGACCTATGGTAAAAACACTAAGTCATGTGATATAGGCATTCATGAATGAAGATCGGTTATATTATTATGTGAACATTTAGAGAGCTCCAAATGGTCATGTAACAGTTTTCTATTGTACTTGAATGTTATGCCACTAGTTTTATGCTTATTTTAAGTGAATTGCAGCACAAGTATAATTTTGTCCCATCATTCATACCCAGATACACAACACACAGTACAACTAAATTGGTAGATAATTGTTTATTTTACAGAATGACAACAGTTTACTCATTTTCTTCACTACGCAGTCGAGCACTGCCATTCGTAACCTTGATTGACAGTTGTTGTGCTCTTTCGACAATCTCTTTGCGCTTTCTGCTTGAGACGTTGTGGGCAATTTCAGCAGCATAGCTTCTGTTCAACATCATCATTAGTTCAAGTTCCTAGAAATAAATATTCATCTTAAAGTTTTGCTTTAATTAATAAGAGTACTAATAGATCACCAAGATAGAAATTTATCATTTGTATAAATTGTAGATTTTTTTGTCATTTTCATTTATAATAAGTTGTACTTAATGCTAAATGTTGCAGTTTCGATTGAGAATAAAGTCATTGAACATTTAGAAAGAGGCTCTCCCTCATCTCACCCACAGAAACTGCATTATTCTCCTTCTCTTGACGGCCAACATTCCCATTACTTGTCCACAGTTCATAGGAACTTAGGCTTCAGTTAAAATGTGGTGCTTTTGTTGAGAAGGTATGATTAAACAATGTATAGAAACGAAACTAAACTATACAAGATACACAGTAAATTTTCATGATCTGTGAACTAATTTTAGACACTACGCACAAACATACTAATCATGAAATACACCCCATGCCTCATAATGATGCAGTACAACAAAGGAATCGACTTAGGGTGCATCACATATAATAAGAGCATCCATGCAAATAGTCTATGTAATAATCTACATTATTATTCACAATTTTCACAAATACAATTAAAAACAACAGTTCCTCAAAGTAAATCCTACATTTCATAGTTAAAGCTAATAGCTGCTCAATGGCCAGACATGACCAGGTACAATGTGACCAGCCCAAAAGGTATTTTGGCAGACATTGTCTATTGACCAGCTATTATTTGGAACCTTGCATTTTTGAAATTTTAATTTACCTTGAGATTGTGCACAACAAACTTCTTAAAACCATCAGGCATCAAGTGTCTTGTTTTGCGGTTACTACCATAACCAATACTTGGCATCAAATATTGGCCCTTAAACCTACGTCGAACCCTGTTGTCAATACCTTTGGGTTTGCGCCAGCTTTCCTATAAGCAATAACATTCGAAAATCACATTTCTGATCCTTAAGACAAGTAATAGGGTAGGACTAAAGATAGGTTAGCGGGTTTAACACTTTATTTTAATACATGTGTGTGCTTAGTATCATGATTGCTTAGGCAATTATTTTAAAGCATACATCACAAAATAGTCAAAAACAAAAACAAAAATCAAAGACCAGTTTTGTTAGCACTGTTTTCACTGCTTTGTGCTGATCAAGATGAAGAGTCAAAAAGGGTTATTGGGTACTATTAATGACGCTACTATCAATAGAATAAATCGCAAATGTAAAGGTACATGGGAACAACGGAAACTGTGGGAATGTATGTGGAAACAATATATTTGACTAACAGTAGCCTTTGATTAGAACACATTTTACATGGTAGCTCTAAGCTTAATTGTGTTTAATAAGTAGAACACTTACCCCAACACGCTTGTAGCGATCAGACTGATGCCTGATGAATCGCTTCGTTCTCTTTTTGAGAATCTTAGGTTTATTCACTGGCATAACCATTTTGGCTGTGTTAATATGACAAATACAAAGGGTTAAAGGTTTTTCTTCAAGACTTGATGTTTCTACATATACAATATACAGATAATCTAAACTCTTCAAGCAACTCAACATCTGTCCAGTGGTAGGCTGATATGTAAATGATAGCTCGAAAACAAAGACAGAAATCTTACGAAATATACTATATACACATGCATGACAACGAGATAGCATCAAACCAATTCAACTAATTGAAGTTTGTTGCAGTTTCGATTGAGAATAAAGTCATTGAACATTTAGAAAGAGGCTCTCCCTCATCTCACCCACAGAAACTGCATTATTCTCCTTCTCTTGACGGCCAACATTCCCATTACTTGTCCACAGTTCATAGGAACTTAGGCTTCAGTTATAGAACGTGGTGCTTTTGTTGAGAAGGTATGTTTAGTCTTGGATAGTTTGAATTTTGGTTCGTAAACTATTCTTTTCGCACGTGAATAATAAAGATTGATGATTGAAGATTCTTTAAATATATGAGCTTTAAAACTTTCTTTGTGAAATAGGAATTAATAGCATAACATAGCAAGACATAAGGACTATGCTGGAGTCATTATAACCAAAGCTATACAAGAAATCAAAAACTTTACTATGAACACTTTATCGGAGGACAAGATTTCTATTTCTCTCCAAGAAGTTATTTCAGCTAGCGAAATAACTCAATCAGGATGGGTATATTTGTTAAATATGGTCTCGAGTGGATTGTATCGCCCTAAATGCATCGCTTTCCGGAATTTCAGTATAACGATGGCTTAAATAAAGTGTATTTTAGCAAGGATTTTAAGACCAACCTGAGATCTTTTAACTCCAGCCGGAGAAAAATGGCGAAGAGGACTCTCGTGAGTTCGAACGGCATGATGGGAGCAGCGTCTTCCAGAGGAGGACTAGGTTCTCAACACAGGAAACCCAACAGCCCAGTCGTGTACGTAAATTTTGAAAAACTAAGCAATATCATATTTCAAATAATTAGGGACATTTTTCGTTTTCTTTAAAGAACTTTGAGATATATCAAAATAATTCAATTCCATAAAGTTCCTGGAACAAGGCTATTTTTGCAACTTTGTTTATCGAGGCTGCTTGACCCTTCAATCGAAGGGGAACTAAGTTTGTACCGGCTCTTTTTTCTCGTAGCGTAAGTACAAAACACCAAAACATTATTTTTATGGTAATTCATCACTATGATTAATAGGTTTAAATACTTCGTAGCTCTAGATTTTTACCCTCAAATACCCTATGAAGGTATTACTAAGTGGCCCTCAACTTTGCGCGCGCACGTCCCTAAGTGCGCGCTCTTACCTTTACGTAACAATTAAAGCGAAAAGAAGACGAAAAAAATTCAAAAAAACAAAATGGATAAATTACCAGAAGTAGTTATACTTAGGATTTTATCACATCTTGACTTTGACGATTTACGCACTGCTGCTCGAGTGAACAAGCAATGGGATCGTATCGCCTTTGATCCGTTCTTGTGGCGGTTGTTAGAACTCCGCGGACTTTTCCTTGGTCATGAAGGATTCAGCGTGTTCTTTGATAGGATTCGTGACTCTGTTGTTTGTTGTAACTTAAGAGACTGTACAGGCTTGTCAAGGGATTTCGTTTTCAAGATTGTGACAGAATGTTCTCGCTTGAAGGCACTAAGGTATCAAGTATGTTTTAATTTTTTAATGTTAAAAAATTGTAAAATCTACTTAATGATAAGGGGATTTCCACTTAGAGGCCGACGGAAATATATGGGAGCTCCTTGGATGGGTTCCGATGATTTGCTCCGTTCTTTTGCCATTGATGTAAGGGCATGGGCTATAGATGACATAGGGGTGCATGCCGATGAGCCTGCCTGTGCCTGCCAGTCCTCATAGTCACAATATATTTTGATATACTACGCGCTATTTATTAAAGAAATTAAGACTCTTGGCGTGGCGGGAATCAATCATGTGCGAACCTGCTACTTACCTACTTGCAATAATTCATTCAGTCTACAGGGATGCCAGATATTCAGTAAAGTTGATGACGACGATGTTATCTATTCCCGTCTGCCATTGGGTATAAAGTACTTGGACCTCAGGTTCATCCAAGATGACGACGTCTCAATGATCTTCAGTAGTTTACTACCACGCATGCGCAGTATAGAAGTATTAGGAATGGACCACTTCCACTTGCCTGCATACCCATCGACTCGGCTACTCCAGTCCCTGCTCAACCTGAAGGTATTTTACTGTCAAGATTGTCCGAGTCTTATTGATGACGATCTGAATGAAATCGCTTCCAGCTGTCCTAATCTAGAGGCACTCAGTTTTGCAGGATGTACTTGTCTCTTGGGGAAGTTTCTTCCTTTCTTGATCCATGCTTGTCCGCGTTTAAGGACGCTTCTCCTCAGCTGTACAAGGATTTCTAACCAGTATCTCATGGCAACAGACTGGGCGCGGTCCGTAATCACTGAACTCGATATATCTTACTGTTATTCTATCACCGAGGAAGGATTATTGAGTCTCCTCCCCAGGCTCTCTCAGCTTAATTACCTCCAAATCTCATTTTGTGGCTGGGGCAGATCTCTGAGTGATGACGTCATTATGAAAATGGCCGAAAAAAATTGCACAAATCTAGAGACTTTAGACATTCACAGCAGTTTTAACCTATCTGAACATGCGCTGTATGGGTTACTGAGGAATTGTCCCAACATGACGACACTGTGTGTTGGCAGCGCCTTCAACTCCGAGGCTGAACTGGGTGCGTCTTTAAGGTGTCTTCCTAAACTAAAAATCTTCTTTATAACAAAACAGTCAGCCATTAGGACAGAAGTATTATTCAACTTCATTGCAAAATATTGTCCAGACTTGGAGGCGCTTGCATTGCATAACTTTTACGCCATAAGCCGCTCAAAAGTCGAAGTCAGTTTACTGAATATCATGAACAAATGCCATAACTTCAAAACGCTGTGTATTCGTGGTACAAATGTTCCTTTGCGAACAGAAATGATTACAATAGCAGGTGTAACAAAGATTATCTCTGGACGACGAGATATTGATATCGTACGAAGCTCACACGAACTCTCAGTAGGACCGACTAATGGTCTAGATAATGTTATGCAAGCTGGATTCAACCGTTATCGAGATAGGACCTTATGAAAGATGGGTGTCAATCTCGTACCCAGAGCCCTTATGTTTTTACTGCGCATGCTCAACGAAATATTAGTTGAATTTCAGTTTCGAGGAGCATGCGCAAGTATAAGAAATAAGGGCTCCGGGTACGAGATTGAATGGGTGCTTGATGTAACGCGGTATGCAGAACTTTTAACTGAGAAACATTTTGTTAGAGAAATATCAAGAAAAAACCTGCGCGTCTTAAATGATGGAATATACCATGGAAATGTGCAAGAGGTTGGAGCGAGGACTAACTTTCAGCTTATCTTACATCATACTTCCATGATTCCAAATCGATCGATTTTTCCAGTGA
This sequence comes from Actinia tenebrosa, assembly GCF_029948245.1. NCBI lineage: Eukaryota > Metazoa > Cnidaria > Anthozoa > Actiniaria > Actiniidae > Actinia > Actinia tenebrosa. The sequence continues at coordinate 30,721,128 of NW_028292569.1, forward strand.
ATATGAATTAGTATGTAACCAATATAGGTTTGTGTTCTATGGTGTTTATTAACTTTATTAAATGTTCGTTGTACTTAAGTGACCCCTTAAAAATCTCTTCTTGGCGGCCGATGTACATTATGAAGAACGGATAGATTTACACTGCGCACTGGGGAACAATCTAGTTTTAGCTCTCGCACACGAAGCTCATGCTCGAAATAGCTGTGCATAAACCATAGCATTCTAAACTACGCCATCAATATCTAAGTTAGCGTTAACAAGATCTCTATTTATAACGAGGCAAAACGCATTAATCATAAGTTATCTAACAAGAATACTTGTAGGATTGCGCGCTCGTTGTAACTTATTTTATGCCTCGCATACGTCTAGTGTGCAAGATGTGGGCGGCACCTGATACGTTTATGATAAGCAAGCCCATTCAAGCACCAGTTATTATGGCGTCTGAGACGTGAAAGTTGACCTCACGTACGAGTATCTTTGTTATAAAGATTATTACCAAATCTGTGAGATAACGAAACCTTTTAGACAAGATTATCCCAGAAAGAGCAATCATTTATTACGTAAAAACAAAACCCACAATCTAGTGATCTTAAAATGATTCTTGTCGACTGGAATCCGTATCGAATCATGTCGAAACGTAATGCGCTTATGCATTAGGCTTTGATATTCCTTTTTCTATCATTCATCATGGTACATACACCGGTATTCACATGGAATGTGAAAACTAGTTTTACCAGCTGTTCCTACGCAAAGCAACTTTAAAATCTATTTTTGTTAATTCTTTCTTTTGAATCCTATAAAACGCTAATATTTTCAGAACACTTATATAAACATTCATATTGTTATCTTCAAAGATTTTAATGCAGTTCTTCCTTTAATCCGTTAAAAGCACCCATAAACTAGAAAGACGTGTCTCCAGGCATTTATCCCTCACTCTGTACGAGAAACAGAGATGTTGACCTTTTTGTTTCACCAGCAATTTATTTGCAACCAATCTTCTTTCTCGAAACTTAATTTTTTTTCGGGTATTAATCTTCTCATTGTTTTGTTTTCATTACAGTCCCACTAAATGATGAAGCCTTTTCTCTTCACATGCCTCTTTTATCATTCAACAAGAATCATGTAGAATTAAGGCAGTAAAACCATACATTTTTTCACCTTGTTCGCGGTGCCCCTGAGGCGATGACCAACCTTGTGAACAGCAATTAGGCCTAACAAGATAATAAAAACAACATGTGTAGATTATAAGTCTATAAATAGAAGAAATATAATAAGACATGAAAGATTTTGTCGGTTAACACGGGGGAACCATTACTAGCAGGAGACGCGCTTCAAGCATTTTTATTGGCAACGAAATCGCCCTTTTATGATTTTTACTACTATTACCACCCTCCAATACCATCATCATACAGAGTTTATTATAATGCATTCAGTATGAGTTGATCGTTTATTATCAATAAGTATTAATGATTATTACTCATGGTTAAGACAAACTGAATACTGGAAACTAGACGTGAAGGAATTCGACTGCATTCGTGTGAGAATAGAGCGATATTTGGATGAATTTTAACAACGAAAAATTCTCATTTTGTCACTCTATTTAATGTATCTATATCACCAAAAAAGTAAGCAGGGTCTAAAGTCCAAGGTGTTTGGAGCGGGTGCCTTAATACCCTACATAAATGTCATTACATGTACAGCCCATCCCTATCAGCACTGTAAGTGATATCGTGCCAGCCGTACGTGAACTTTTCTAATTCTTTTGCTATGTTGAATGTGAAAGATTACACATTGGTAATAACTTGACTAAAATCGTGCAAGAAATGAGTAACTTTATTCCAGATTTCTAATGCTGCTCGTAATGAAATTTTAACGGAGTAAAGGAAAGAGGTTGAGCCGGAAAACTAAAAATCTAGTTAAACCAACCAAAAAAGGAAGGCTTAGAGAAAATACTGTGAACACAGCCATTCAAGATGTTTACGTTTTAAACAAACACACTCATTAAGAACATTTCTAACCAGCTTATGATGTTATCCATAAAAACTATAAATCTTCACAAGTAAATACCTTTGGGATTTTAATTTCTGCTGTATAAGACAAATGTTTGAGGATAACATACGACAACAGTATGTGACAGAGTACGTGTGGATTGAGAGAGAGAGAGAGAGGAATGTAGACTGATTTAAACTGATAGTGTCTGGTGTGGGCGTAAATGACGCTTCGTTACGTATAATAAGGTATCCACTGTTAACTTTGAATTGCCTGAACAGGATGCCAGTTGATTTTTTCTTTAACGGATACCAGATAACCAGAAATCGAGGGCATCAAATGCTAGTTGATAATGCCTGGAGATTTAAGAAAAGAGGGATTGGTAAAATATCAACTATCTTAAAGTGCTTTGTGGGCACAAACGTTCAGCGTATCGGTTTTCAGTAATTGACGTGGCCGTGACCCAAGATATCGCATGTTTTCTACCGAGCTTTAATATCACTTTAACATAACAATTGACTCAGTTGGTTTCAGAGGCCGAAGAAAGTGCTTGCTCGCTCAAAATGGAAGTTTTAAGACCCTCTACGCCGATGCCATTAGGACAAGCATTGACAAGGTATGATTGTTACCAAATGCAGCGCCACTCGTCAGATTCGCTACCACCTTTGCAACCATTGGCCGAAGAAAATAATAACTCCAAAAAATCGTGCGCCAGAAGAAATCAGAAGGTTTGTCAGACAACACGTATCAAACCCAGACGACATATCGTTAATTCTCGAGAAGGAGAAAGCGTGGAAATCATTGCTTTGTCGAAGTCAAAAAAAGGCGAAGATCTCTACAATGGGGAACATTCAAAAACTGTTTTACCTGAACTGAACTCAGAAAGATTACTTGCCGGTAGAGAGGAAAATGATAATTTATTTATTGAATCAACCATGGAATTCAAATGTAAAAAGAAAACCAACCTCCCCTCACAGGTGCTAACACGAAGTATCAATCAATACTGGCAAAGTACAGGAGCAAAAAACGAATCATCATCACAATCTTCGAACAGCGCTGGCTTACCAACTGTAGCTGGAAACGCGAAAAACAACCTTAACATGAACTATAACAGTTGCAAAACAACAGCACTACAACAACATATCCAACAACAAGAGAAAGATTATGACTCTGCATCGATTAAAGCCGACATCTTCCATCGCTGGATAAAGAGCCAACAGGAGTAATGCTATTTCAAAATGGTTAATGGTTATGCTTTTATCAAACTTGCTTTCAGTGTGTACACAGTAAAAGAGATTTAGAACAAGGAGTAAATAGGCTGTCACAATGCGCAAGCTTTTGATGGATTCAATGTCAATCACATTTTGTTGAACTTTGGTGAAATATTCACCGTTTGTTTTTGTGTGGTTTAACGATTGCGCTCTTAAGAAAACAGCAAAAATAATTTGTAATTTTGGTTTTTAAAAAATTTATATTTTGTTAAAAAGCTTTTTTTTCTTGCACACCCAAAGTCGTTTATCAAGTATGATTTGCGCCAATTTTTTCCCTGCTTTTTTTTTTTTTTTTTTCTTTTCTTTTCCGCAAGCGATCTAGTGTGTGTTAAGAGGCTGGCACTTGAACAAAACAATGAAAACGAGAGAGAGGTATGTGGAATCAAACTATTTTCAATTCACATATCTAAGGCTAGCGCGAAACTAACTGTAATCTGTACTGCGAATAGTCTTTCAATGACCGTTATACGTACAAAATAGCGGACAAACGGCGAAAAACAAATGTAACGGCGCAGTATATTGAAGAATGTCGTAAAATATGTCAATATTGAGTGAGTAAAATGACAGTTATTTATGAGAAATCACTTGTGAGTACTGTTTCTTGTGATATATTTGTTCTTAAAATCAGTCAATTTCGATAAAGGTGTTGGGATTGCTCAGATCAGTAGGGATGGTGAAGGGGGGGGGGGGGAGGAGGGGGGGGAGGAGGGAGGGGTTGTAAATATTAAGGCGTTGGCCGCCTGCACATCGCGTGAGATGAAGACGTTATGTGCACGGCTTGTTCCTTAAACCGAGTAAATCTCAGCCAAGATTATCTCGGGTCGCGCACATAACGCAACAGAATTGGCGAGAAAAAGTCATCAAAAACTCATTAGTCGACATGTGAACACGTAAGAATTGTTTTGCCAAAGAACAGCGATGATTCTCGTCTCATCAACAGCTGACAAATGCATTTTTTAAACTCATTAACTACACATTTTAAAGTACAGCTTAATTAAACATTTTGTCTTCTTTCAAAGATTATGTCAAAGTCTCGCTATTCATTACTTTGCAAATTAAAGGATAAAAAAGATAAAAACCTTTGGGAAAAAATGAGGAAAAACAAAAAATCCAAGACCACAAAATTGAAAAGGAAGCGATAAGAATCTCGTAACGCTGACCGGAAGTCAAAAATTTTTAATAAGGATTTTTTCAAGAGACTCTTTACTTTAAATACGAAGACTTGCAAACCTAAGAAAAAGATGTGCAAAACCACACGCTCTGCGCTACCCCAACAGTCCAAGATCATGATATCCTGCATGCTTGCTGCGTTGGTTGCTATTGGTAACGGTTTTTGTGTATCCTAAGGTCATGAATTCTTTCTGAGTGGAACTATATGATACGAGATTTAGTCGATAATGAATCTTTTTATTTGGGTTGAAAATAGAAAATTGTTTTCTGTTTGGGTTAATTTTTAATCCAGTCCTGAAGAATGTCTGCTGGGAATAACATATTTATACTTTCTAGAATATTTACTATTAAGAAGAAAGCACATATGATATAAGTGATTAAGTTAGTAATTAAATCAAGGTCGTTTGGCCTATTGTGCGTGGGAGGTTTTGGTGTTCGGCTCAACTCCAAAAATTTGCACGACGCATGCGCAGTTCATTTTAACTTGAGCTCGAGCTGCAGTTTTTGTCCTCTAGAAGAATCGTTTATCAAGGTTAATAACTGTGTTTTTTAAATGAAGTCTTGTGAAAACGAATGAAGGTTTGTTATAGCCTCAATTTATCAAGATAAAGTAGGGGTTGGTTATAACGTGTACCAACCAAACTACAGCTGCTTCTTACAGGATATGATTAAAACACTTCTATTTGCGCGCGCACAGTTCTTTCCTCAGAGATCATTGAAATACACACGTATTTTATAAAGCCTATTACTTGCTGACTAAGCCAGGACTCAGCAAATAACTCATAATACACATATTGACAATATACCCCGTGCAGCACGTCGGAATGCAGCTCAAGTTGGAGGACATAACAATAGGTTTCCAATTCTCAGGAGATTGAAATTCTTTTGTTTTGTCCTCCAAATCGAGCTGCTTTGACGTCACATGGAAGGGTTTTATTAGTTTCAGATTACCCGACTCGTGTCTACTTGTTAGAAAAACTCGAAGTAGAACTCAAGAAGCTGTACTTAGGTTTAGGCCTCTTGCTCTTGCGTAATCATGCGTCTTTCCATTAATGTTGTACGGCTTCACTTGGAAAACAAAACGAGAAAAATCCGGCGAAAAATGAAAAAGAAAAAGTGCGTAATGATGAGTGAAAAAAAAATTTGGAATAAAGTCAAGGAAATTAAAAAAAAAAACACTGAGATAAAAAACTTGTTTTTCCAAGATATAGAAAGCTACATGTAACTCTAGACTACAATAATTCGTAGCTCAATTCTTGAAATACTTATAAGAAAGTTTGCTTGTTTTTTTTTCTCTCTTGATTTTCAGTTTATGTTATCATTCCTCAAGCGTCCCTTCACAATAGAGGACCAAGGTTACAAGATCTAAATATTATGATTACAGCTACAAGTCGAGTGACAAGGCGAGCTGACACATAACTAAGGAAAATTCCATTCTATATAAAGACAAATTTAACTTGAAAGCAATTTTGAATGCTCTTTTATGCGGTCCATATTAATTCTGTGTGCAACTCTATCAAGGTTTGTTCATCAAAGGAGATTTCTTAGACCAAAGATATCGTTAAATATCGATTGTTATCAAAAAGGAAAGAACGTAGTTAAAATATTTACATTCCTTGTCTTGCACTAATTCCACAATGCAAATATTAGTTAAGTCAACTGCAAAGTACGAGCAATTTCGTGTGATGAATGTAGAAAAGAGGTAGGTGTAAAACATCCACAAAACTGCATAAAAATCAATAAAGATTCAATATAATTTCAACTTTTAAAAAACATCCCGAAAGACGTCAATGATCTTTGAACCGTTTTCTTACACAAGATGTAAACTAGAAAGTAATACTTGAAAAACAAGCTGTGACATGATATAATATCCCAGAACCACCTCGGGTCACGCTTAATGATTACGACACAAAACACTAGTCAGGTTCTTTTCTACCACAGGAATCTAGAAGTATGGTCCTATCAATACAATATCAATGAGGTGATGTTTTCCCATTTTAGACCACATGTCATGCCCTTGAATGTTATTTCTTTGTTTAATGGTAATGCTTATGAAGATGTCATTATTGGATGGCACTACTGAAGAAAAATAACATATGCCATTCAATCATTCTCGTTCCCAGAGCCTGTGCTAGCCTTCCGCTAGTTGGCAATAGTTCAGGCTCTGTGAACGAGAATGGCATTCACTGGCATTCAAACATCACACCCAAGTTTAATGGAATACAGTCCAATATTTACAAAATTTATGATACAGATGAACAAAAGTCATAGATTTGATTGCTCGTCTTGAGATGTCTTAAGGGTCACATCCATGATCCAATTGTTTATCATGGCTTTCTTGATCGGGTCCAAGCTGTTGTCACTCTTCAGCACCAGTCCCTCATCATCCGACTCAATTAGGTCTTCAGCCACGTGATGTCTTGGTTCGTTGTCATGGTAATGCCATGGTGATTTGCCATTGCACGTGTGCAGCTCGTGCTCTGGTTCCTCGGGTACCGGTTGCAAGGTTCCCAACGTTTCCATACGTCCATTATCGTGATTCATGACAAACACGACATGTCTGCTCGTGGGACTCAGTTCCTTCCAATCCCATTCATTCTCTTCATCCCTTTCACTCCCATTCAACTGACTTATTTCTTTCATCATATTCTCATTGTCGTAGCTTGGTTCAGTTGACCTGCTAGATGAGGAAGTCAAAGTATGATGAATGTGTTTCACCATCTTGCTTGGCGAGAACGGAATCTTCCAGGATTGTGCTATCGTCTTTCCAGCCCCAACAGATGGCAACTCCTTTACTGTGTTTCTTTGCTTCACTTCATTCTTTTTAGCTATTTTATTGTCTTTAATCTTATCTTGACTTGGTTTTGGTAGCTTGATGCTGTTTGCTGAGCTGATATTTGGAGAGGAAAAACTACGGTGAAGTAATCTTCTTCCAGCTTTCAAAGGAACATTATTTCCTGATAGACTTTGTTGTAAATCCTTCGAGCTGTGTGAGCGAGGAAAGCGTGGAGGTCTCGGATGTCGTTGCTCTTTCAACTTAGAGCTGCTGCTTTGAAAAAGATCATTTCCAAACGGTTTTTGTCCCTTAGCAGGAACGACGCATCGTAGATCCACTGGTGGTATTGGTTGAGTAGGAATGCTCTTGAATCCCAAGGGTCTTGTTTTATTATAAAGTATCGCACTATTCTTCTTTCCTTCTGGTACGCGTGCTTTATCTAGCATGACTCTTGCACAAGCAAGATCTTGGTTTGGAGGATTTAGACTCCAAGTTTCCTTGTAATTTATAGAACAAGCGTGGTCGTTTTTTTCTAGAGAGTTCTGAGGTGAGGGAGTTTCAGGACATAATGAACTTGCTGCAGTAAGCACCATGATGAACACTTTGATCAAAGTGTTAATGAAACAAGAGCCCTGTAATGTAAATATTAACACGAGCCGGTATAGTAACCTGGTGATATGACGGAAGCAATTCAATATGTCATGTCAAAACCTCCCCACACATAGGATACCTAACGTCGACTAGTGTTTGTTTCTGTGATAAATAATCCACCTTTGCCCTTGAACTGTCAACAAAAATAGAATCATAAATCAAGCTTGACGCACCGTGATGAAAATATTCACAGATATGAGGCCATATTGACAGCCTATGAAAACACTTACTCCAAGGAAACGGTAGAGATATAAAAGAATAACCAAGAGGCAAGCGTTGAAATGCACTAAACACTAGCCAAGTAAACACCGACAAAGATGGCATTAAACCTGTAATTACTTTTGATTAAAACAAGATTATTGTACTCGTCTAACGTTTTGAATTATTGAATCAATTAAACATGAAATAGAGCTCACAATATTGAATTAGTAAACCCAGTCGTTTATTTTGCCCGTCAGTAATTGTTTTAGAATTTTGTAAAAAGGTAAGGCAAGGCCTAGTCTGTACCAACCATGGCAGACATGTTGAAGGGTAGAATTAAGAATTTCGAGGTTGAAGAAAAACCCGGCTCGAGTTGCCATTGCAGTGCATTGTGAGACTGCTTTAGTAACCAGAGTATCAGACTGATACTGACAGTCACATTTCGCAAGAACTGAGACTATGAAAAAAAGGCATTTTACGACTGGGCTGCCATAGGCGACCCAGTAAAAAGTTTTGAATTTTCACGTTTTGAAAGGCCATGCATAATCTTAATGTATAGCAAAAACACGCCCAACTGCTAAAACCTGTTTTCCTCTTCTAAATGCCCGAATTTTGAGTGTTTTTTATTTTTGGAAAATCCGGAACCGCACATAGATGGACTGGACTGGACTTCGTTTAGCTGGATTGTACGGAACGTAGACGCTTTTTAACGCCGAATTTGCAGCTTTTAGCCTATGATTTTTATTTCATCATAAATAACTATTGATTCTATCCTGAAATTTTGCACACAAAAAATGCAAAATGTTTTTTTATGTTTTCCGTGGCACTGGTTGCAGTCCTGTGAAGCCGGTCAGCGTCAAAGGTTTTTCAAAGGACTGTATACATCATGTGTCTATAGGTGACTCTGTGAATTGTAACAGATTTTTACGTCTATTTTTACTCCATTATTGAGATAAATTGGATATTACTTGGATGTGACTGGATTGGATTGGTTGTGACTGAAAAGGATTGCAAGTGACTAGACCTCGGTCTGTGACTGGAACTTAAATCACCAAAAAACGTTTTTCTTGAATTTTCACGTTTTGAAAGGCCATGGATAATCTTAATGTATAGCAAAAACATGCCCAACTGCTAAAACTTGTTTTCCTCTTCTAAATGCCCGAATTTTGAGTGTTTTTTATTTTTGGAAAATCAGGAACCGCACATAGATGGACTGGACTGGACTTCGTTTAGCTGGATTGTACGGAACGTAGACGCTTTTTAACGCCGAATTTGCAGCTTTTATCTTATGATTTTTATTTTATCATAAATAACTATTGAATCTATCCTGAAATTTTGCACAAAAAAAATGCAAAATGTTTTTTTATGTTTTCCGTGGCACTGGTTGCAGTCCTGTGAAGCCGGTCAGCGTCAAAGGTTTTTCAAAGGACTGTATACATCATGTGTCTATAGGTGACTCTGTGGATCGTTACAGATTTTTACGACTAATTTTCCTCCATTAAGATGCTGTTAACATAAATTGGATGTTATTTGGATGTGACTGGAATGGATTGCAAGTGACTGGGCCTCGGTAAGTGACTGGAGCTTGAATCACAAAAAAAAGTTTTGAATTTTGACATTTTGAAAGGCCATGGATAATCTTAATGTATAGCAAAAACATGCCCAATTTCTAAAACTTGTTTTCCTCTTCTAAATGCCCGAATTTTGAGTGTTTTTTAATTTTGGAAAATCCGGGACCGTAACTGGATGGAATAGACTGGACTTCGGTTGGTTGAATTGTACCGTAATATAGACGATTTTTACGCCGAAATTGCAGCTTTTATCCTATGTATTTATATATTATATGTATTTACGTTTTGAATTGAGCATTTTGATTTCAAAGCGAGCTATACAATTCCCGTGCAAATGTGCATGTTTATGAAACATCATCGCACAACAATCTAATTACGTAAGCCAAAATCTGGACCGGAACTGGAATTGGAGTTCCAGATTGAGCTTTTTATCAGTTCTACTTGATCAGTATTTTTGGAAACTCAACCAACTAAATCCTCCATGCAAGTTGAAAACAGGTTCTCTACTCTCCACCCCCCCACATCCCCCCCCCCCCCCCCTCCTTCCAGGCATCCCAGTATCGATCATTTATTTTATTCGATTTTGACCCAAGTTATTCGATCATTTATTCTATTCGATTTTGACCCAAGTTATTCGATCATTTATTCTATTCGATTTTGACCCAAGTTATTCGATTATTTATTCTATTCGATTTTGACCCAGTCTATTCGATCATTTATTCTATTCGATTTTGACCCAAGTTATTCGATCATTTATTCTATTCTATTTTGACCCAGTCTATTCGATCATTTATTCTATTCGATTTTGACCTAAGTTATTCGATCATTTATTTTATTCGATTTTGACCCAAGTTATTCGATCATTTATTCTATTCGATTTTGACCCAGTCTATTCGATCATTTATTCTATTCGATTTTGACCGAAGTTATTCGATCATTTATTCTATTCGATTTTGACCTAAGTGTTTCGATCATTTATTCTATTCGATTTTGACCCAAGTTATTCGATCATTTATTTTATTCGATTTTGACCCAAGTTAGTCGATCATTTATTCTATTCTATGTTGACCCAAGTTATTCGATCATTTATTCTATTCTATTTTGACCCAAGTTATTCGATCATTTATTCTATTCGATTTTGAACCAGATTTTGATCGAAAACCCTTTCCCTTCTCCCCTTGCTTGGGTCCGAATACCTGTGTTTTCCATAGTATTCTCGGATTCACTTTCGAGATTGTATGCTTTAAATTTGCTATGAAAATGTAAACTAAATAGCTTTATACACTATATCAAACCTGAAATAGCTGACTAAAAACGCATGACCCCCCAAAAATGTTTGCATAATTTAATGCAGCCCCTTATTTTTGGTGGAACAAGAAGGTATGGCCCCCTCCCCATTTGCACCAGCCCACCCCCCTCTAATAAATGGCCGGTCCCTTACGTCTATTTTTACTCCATTATTGAGATAAATTGGAAATTATTTGGATGTGACTGGAATGGATTGCAAGTGACTGGGCCTCGGTAAGTGACTGGAGCTTGAATCACAAAAAAAAGTTTTGAATTTTGACATTTTGAAAGGCCATGGATAATCTTAATGTATAGCAAAAACATACCCAACTTCTAAAACTTGTTTTCCTCTTCTAAATGCCCGAATTTTGAGTGTTTTTTTATTTTGGAAAATCCGGAACCGTACATGGATGGAATGGACTGGACTTCGAATGGCTGGATCGTACGGAACGTAAACGTCTTCTTACGCCGAATTTGCAGCTTTTAGCCTATGATTTTTATTTTATTACAAATAACTAGTGATTCTATTCCTAAATTTTGCAAAAATAAATGTAAAATTTTTAAAGATGTTTTTGGATCGTGGCACAGGACTGCTTATACATCATGTGTCTATAGGTGACTCTGTGGATCGTTACAGATTTCTTACGACTAATTTTCCTCCATCCGAAATAAAAATTAGAAATCGGGAACATATTCTTTTATTTTTGGCAAGTCTTTTAACGTAAGCGCTCTATACCTGAAGTCCAAGAAATCCTGGCATAATAGTTCTTCGCCGCAGGCCAGAAGAAACGCAGGCTCAAAGACTTATTCTCTCGAAAAGGCCTGGTACCTAGTGTAAAATATTTGATATTACACTTTGTATTACAAGATTTAAACCCTTAAAATCAAAGTTATAATGAATAGCTATCTACTTAGCTTATGTCTTCTAGGGACATTACTTGAACTAGTATCAAGTAGTAGTAGCGATCTATCGGGTGGTCTTGGAGATCTGGCGAAGATTTTGGCGGAACTTTCAGGCGGAAGTCAATGCGCTTTTAAATGTCCAAAAGGTAAGGAAAAAGAGCTCTAAAAACTATCTATCACAACGTTCTGGAGGTACTATAAAACCGAGGAGCTAGTGGATACTCAAATGATTAATATTAACTTCAATCTTGAGTAGTTTCATGACTTGGTTACTTCGAAGACAAATTTAAATTTAAACTTTTTGATTGGCTTTTTATAAAGTCCGTTTCCAAGAAAATTATGAAGTTGAAAAGAAGAGTTTGAAAACTCTTTTGATCACATTTAAAGACTTTAAAAGCTTATTGTTTCAATGTTTGGACTTTATTAACCGTGTTATTAAAACTAATTTTGGAATGTTGTGTTGAAACAATATTCATAACGAGATCGCCATCACCTGTATCAAAGCAACATGCAAAACTTGACTGTTAGTAATTACGTTATCACAATATAAATATTCAATGTCTTTTCATGTGTTTTACTTTAGATTTAATATTCTTAAGAAAAATTTTAGGAAATATTTCAACTTTCCTCTTAAAATTGTCACTGTATAGTGACTTGGTTAGATGTGATTGGCTCTTTATCCCATACCAGAGCTCATTATTATTCATGTTCACAAGCCTGGTTAAACACAGCTGTATCAAAGATTTTTTAAATTCATTAGCTGAATAAACTTCAGAGTAATTTAGATTTCATATTTTTGCACCTGTTTTAATGAGACTCACTGTTGTGCTTTTACATGAAGATATAGAAATATAGATAAGTTATAGTGCTTGGGAACGAGGGTATTCCGGGCGAAAGCCCTTGGAATTAAATTCGGAAAAATTAATTTCCGACCTCGCTGGGAATCGAACCCACGACCTTCGGAATTGTACTACCGATGCTCTACCAGCTGAGCTGCTCTCAGTCTGACCTCTGGCTCAGCTGGTAGAGCATCGGTAGTACCCTCGTTCCCAAGCACTGTAACTTATCTATATTTCTATATCTTCATGTATTTCATAAGTGCTACGCGGTCCACATATTCTCATGTTGTGCTTTTACTTGAGTTTCATTCAGCTGATAAAAGTCTTTGAATCTCATTATCTGCTCCTGATGGCATTCACACACTGACCACCATGTGCTGTCAGCAAGAAAAAATTGTATTGAAAACTTGTGAATGATGTCAAGTAAAACCAAGAAATCTTCATCAGAATTAGAACTGCTCTTTTGATGAGCTACTGTATTATACATTTCTAACTGGAGAATCCATGTAAAAATTGTGGTCACCTGCATTTTATCACATTTAATATAGCTTTTATATTTCTGGATCCTAGGAAAGACACCAATTTCAAATCCAAGTCATACACCTTCTAGCAACGGTTGTGGTTCAATGGGATTACAGGTAATACATTTTAAGTTGTATATATTTTGCTTCACATTTTTGACAGACAGTGAAAACAACCTCAGGGCTGATCAAAGTTAGGGCAATACCGTTAGGGGTACCTTGTTAGGACACAGCTAAATCACAGATTGAACCCTGAAACAACCTCCAGGCAGATCTAAGTCAGGGCACACCTGACTTACAGATTGAACCCTGAAACAACCTCTGGGCTGATCAAAGTTGGGGCATAATTTCTGTTTTAACATGGTCTGTGTATCTTTATATTCCAGATAGACACAACAAACCTACCAGGTTTTACAGAATGCTGTAATATCCATGATAAATGCTACGACACATGCAACAGCGATAGAAACCAGTGTGACGAAGACTTCAAGTCTTGTTTAGATAATGTTTGCCTCATTGAAGGGCTCGGTAGGAAACTCAGTGAAAAGGAATTAAAATTATGTGAGACTTCATCAGATTTGTTTTATTCCGGCACCCTGGCATTAGGATGTATGGCTTATAAAGAAGCTCAGAGAAATGCTTGTTTATGTGATGGAAGAACAATTACAAAGAAAGAAATGGAAGAATTGGAAAAAATGGAACGTGGAGGTGAATTATGAAAGATTTATTGGAATGTTATATAAGCGTATTTCTATATTTAGTCTTTTATTTATTACAGTTATATCATCAGTAAAATCCTGAATTTTTGATTGGAATTTAGGTTAATAGGTTTCCTGAATTTTTTACCAATTGACCAATTTTTGATCCAATTGGCATTGAACAACAATTTTGAAAAAATTATTCGATTATTTATTGAAGCCTAATACAAGATTGTGAACCAACTTTTTACATAAATAAAATTTTATGTCAGTGTTTTCTTGCTATTATAAAATTACTGCTATTATAAAATAACTGCTCTAAATCTTGCATACTGATTGGTTGGGAGCACGTGCTCTATGAGAGCACACAGCACACAGCACGCACTTACACTTTCAGTTTTGTCATTCATGTAATTTGTATTTTATCTTAAAAAACTTGCTTGCTGTGCTGTGTGGAGTTATGAAGCACTTTGGGGATTGGCAGATAACTTGAGAAGTGTCAAGAAGCACTTGTCCTATGCGTCGTGTTTCTCCTAACACTAAGAAGTCTTCTCTCAGTTTTCTGCCAATCCCCGCTTGCTTTAAAAAATGCACATAGCACGTGCGCTCGTTCTCTATTTCTTTAATAGAATAGTAGAGAATTATTAACTAACCTGTCTCTACTTCTTGTTATCCCAAGGGTCTTGTCTTTGCTTCTGGATAAAACTATCAACCTTTATATCCAGTAGCTTCTTTAGGTCCTTCAAAGGTGTTTTACTTTCACTTGGGGTCTTGGGTATTCCAAGCCGTCGTCTTACTTTGGGTAGTCTCATCAGGATGTTTTGGCCAACACCATATCCAGCAGATGCTGCCCAGTAGAGACTCATAGCCTAAGTGTTGGATATACTAGTTATACAATGGTTTTGAACAGCATACCATGAAATATACCATGAATCACTTGCATAGACCCCTAGTCTCCCTTGCATCCGTTTTTAGTGTCGGTCTTCACACAACGCTCCCTCCCCACTAATAATTAAGTACAAAGGACACCAGACAAATTACACTTTACTATATTATTTGTGGGGAGGGAGTGTTGCGTGACGACCGACACTAAAATCGGATGCGAGGGACATTAATAGACCTCTTGCAGTACGTCGGAATGCAGCTCAATTTGGAGGTCATAACAATAGGTTTCCAGTTCTCAGGAGAATGAAATTTGTTTGCTTTGTTCTCCGGCTTCAGCTGCTTCAACATCACATTCTAAGAACTATTAGAAATAAAGTCAAATGACTGCCCGCCTCTCTCCAATGCAACCCAAGTCTCGTATTCCCGCTGTGTTATGTGTGAGAAGAGTTTCTAGTGGATTCTTTAATGTGCTTCAAAGGTTTTCTATAAAAATTAATTTTCAAATTCCAATCATGCACGCAGACCACAGGTTTATTAGCTACAGTACTGACTATCTTTGTGCTACCCTGAGTGCTGTATTCATTACTCACACAAGGGACCTGGGAAGCCAGGAATATCATAGCAATAGACATGGTCCGCAGAGAGTTAGTGAATATTCGCTGATTTCTTGATGGCTGCTGACGGCGCAGTGCATGAATCTGTATAAAAATGAAGTTATTGATAACTATTAGTGATGATGATGATGATGATGATTGATATAATGAATTTTTTCAATGATCAATTTAACTTTTTTATGAAGGCAACGATGATGGTGGTGATAAATGATGATGATGGTGGCAATAAATGATGATGACAATGAAGATGGTGGTGATGATGATGTTGATAATGATGACAATGAAGATGGTGATGATGATGAAGAGGCTTTTGATGATGCTGCTGCTCTTGTTGATGATGATGATGGTAATGGTGAAGATTGGATAATGGTGTAGTTGATGATGACGATGGTATGATGATCAAGGTGATAATAGTAAAGATGCTGATATTGATTGTGATGGTGACGATGATCAAGATGATAGTGATGCCTGATCTTCTCATTAGAATGATCATAGACTTGAAGAAGAGAAGAAAAACAAAAAACAAAAAAATTAAAAAAAAAAGTGCTTTCTTTTTCCAGCCACATCCTCTTTCCCCAGCCACATCCTCTTTCCTCATTCGTTTTCATAGTGAACATATTAAACCAATGCATTCGGACAAAACCGCTAAACAAAATGTTTTATCAAATTGTTACGCCCCAATACATTTTTCCATTCCAAAAACGTTTCAAAATAAAAGTTAACCAAATATAGGTCTTTTCTACGTTTTTGGACGGAAAGAACTTTCCATGCACACCAACTTTGAACGCGCCGTGTTTAAAACTGGTTTATGTGTCTGCCTTTGTGATCAAAACATTTTTAAAGGAATCATCGATTCGTCAAAACATACCAGTTCAAATGACCAATCAACGCAGGTTAAAACAGACAACTGACCAATCAAAATTAACACAGGTTGACACACGACAACACAACAGGTTATTCGCCGCCTAGCAACGGGTGGAAACAACGCTTTCATATATATTCAGTCAAGAACAGAGAAAAACAATTCTGTTTGCGAAATAAAAAGAACGAAAAACTGAAACGAAAGAATCTTTGCAGTTGGAAAAAATACGATAAAATTTGCAAAATTTCAGTGCAAATGATCCTGGATTTTTAGCAAGAAAATGAGAAAGACAAACAAAGATAGTATCATATTTTTAGAAGTTGTTTTCATTGTTTTTGTTTCTGTATACGAAGTAGAGATAAGACAACTTAAAGATAATAAATTAAGTTTTCGCTCGAAGAACCTTCCTCGAATACTAACGAGTAATAAAAATATCCGTGAGTTTAAGTTCCTTTAAGTTATTTTTGTATTTTGTGGGGTTGGCCAACGCTCGAGATGTTGTCACGATGTAGCGTTAGCCACACCTTGCACGCTTAACCGGTTTCAACTTCAACACAGCCACTCAGAACACAGTAATCAAGACAAACACGCGAAGGTTTAGTGGTGTGGCGATGAGAACAAGTTAACTGGGAGTGAGCAGATTAAATAATACGGATAGTACAGGTGAACACCCATCCACACACAAACGAGGACTCTGATCAGTTATTACTGGTCTAAAGAGTGCTCGTTGGAGCTCTGAGACTCTGTGGAACTCCTTACTTAGGTAAGATTGTTTTTCTTTTTTTCTTACTGCGACGCAAAACTAACGTCCAAAACGTCAGTACAGCTAGAAACGTGTTTACACGGTGTTCAAGGTTCCTTCTGTTCTCATTCACTCGTATTCAACACACGGCCACCGCAGTCTCAACAAGTAACCACTGGTCATTCTTATTCACTTGTCGTATTTAACACACCAATACAGTCTCAATCAGTAACCGCTAGTCATTCTTATTCACTTGTCGTATTTAACACCCCAACACAGTCTCAACTAGTAACCGCTAGTCATTCTTATTCACTTGTTGTATTCAAAACACAAACACACCCGGGCCAACACAGTCCCAACTAGTAACCACTAGTCATTCTTATTCACTTGTTGTATTCAAAACACAAACACACCCGGGCCAACACAGTCCCAACTAGTAACCACTAGTCATTCTTATTCACTTGTTGTATTCAAAACACCGAATTATTTTTTTTAGTTTGTGTTGGGATGTACGAAGGCTATGTTCGGCTCTGTTTAACCCTGTCTGTGAAGCCAGTAATTCAAATCGCATCGCATGTATAACGATCATGTCTTAAAGTGCCCGCAACCTTATTCTAGTTAAGAAGTACTTAGTCGGCTATTTGTCATTATCTTTTCTCGTAGCGCCGGCATAAGTATCATAACGCCTAAACTACCAATACTTTCCAGATCGCATCGCATTTAACGCTCTACCTATCGCAAAAGGATTAACCAAAATTTACATTTTCGGTAATTTTTTATCAAAGTTACGCGCTTCCTAAGTGAATTACTCAAAAAAGTATTTTCCCCCGAATTTTCTTTTCTTTTACAATTTTATCTCAATTGGGTTTCCTTTGAAATAAAAAAAGTATTCCTCGTGCCAAAGTGTTACGGGAATGTTGAGCTCACCGCTTACCTCGATATTAGTCAGGTTAAACAGCCCTACAGCAGCTGGAAGAATCATGAGGGGATCTGGGACTAGAAGATCTGGAAACCACAGGAATCCCTCATTAGACATTTCGGGACAGGAGACGGAAGACTCTAACTCTGAAAAATACAATAATGCAATTTGATTAGTAACTGCGACTCGATTAGACATGGAAAAGGATTTTATAAATAGTTTGGGAGACTTAAGGGTGGATGTATTTTGGATGAAAAATGAAAAATAGGCAGGAAGCAAGCCGTTGGGAAGAAAAGCTTATAATGTCACTAGCAATAAGAACGTCTCCAGTTATGTTCATTATAGTATCACCAGCATTATTATTTACGCCAATATATCCATTACCACCATTATCGTCATCTTATCATTGCCACCATCATCGTCATCTTATCATTACCATCAACATCATTATCATCATTATAATCACCATCACCATCATCATCGTCATCATCATTATCATCATCACCATCGCCATCTTATCATTACCATCAACATCATTATCATCATTATAATCACCATCACCATCATCATCATTATCATCATCACCATCGTCATCTTATCATTACCATCAACTATCACTATCAACAACTACCATCAGTGTTTATTCTCTTTATGATCAGCAATATATATGTTTTTCTATCGGTACAGGAATCAAATTATGACAAGTTCCCCCTCTAAATCTGGATACAAGTGGTGGGAAGGAGATGACAAGACAAAACGCCTTTACACAGAACTACTGGCAGAAAAGATTGCAAGAAGTCCCAAGAAAACCCTCAAGACAAACAGCACATTGACCAGATCTGTCTCCAGCTGCAGTGACTTGAGATCAAGGATTCAAGCTCTTGAGCATCAAGGCAGTAGTCCACCCAGCAGTCCAATCAAGAGGTCAGCTTCTATTAGGAGTTTGAGTTCACTAGAAGAATCAGATTCGTCACACAATGGTACCGGGAAAAAGTATACATTTGAGACAGTTACCATAGATACGCTGGCAAAGCACGAGTACATCAAAAGTCCTAAGAAGAAACCCTTTGGGTCTAAAGAATCATCATCATCATCATCATCATCATCATCACCATCACCACCAACAAGTGGTTCTGATGAAGAATATGAAAAGAAAAGATTCTCCATGCGCAAAACATATGATATGAAGGAAAAGGTACCAAGAGTGACAAGTGGTTTCCATGGTGATCAAAAGAATGGTTTCCAAGGTGATGAGAAAAAGAACCCTTGGGCGTGGTCAAGCAAAGAGAGCACAGTTACAGGCAATAATCCTGATAGATGGAGTTTATCTTTTTCAGATAAGGGTAAGGGACCTGCCACGCCCACTAAGAGCTGTTTCTCACCAAAGACATCACCCAGACTCTCTAGCATTGACTCTGATTCATGGATGAAACCTAACCCTATGTTCATGTTGATGACGTCTTCACAAAAGCCTGAACTCAAGTCATTTGGGTGTCCTGATAACAGCAAAGCCATAGCTAGAACATCCACCCAGAGCGATGTTACCAAAGAGAGGTTTTTAAAGAGTAAATCAAAGTTAGATGAAGTACCAGAATATAAGAGCTCCTCCTCAGAATATGACGTTGCTGATGGTGCAAGCAGTGATGGAGGAAGTGGGGACAGAGCAAAGAACTCGTCGATAACTTTCAAGACACAAGGCTTCAACAGCCAGAAATACAATTTTCAAAGCTCAAGTTCCAATGATGAGGACAGTGGGAGAAATGATAAAGAAACAGGATTCATGAAATCAAGGCAAAAGAGAGAAAGCCAAGCAGGTGATGACAGCAAGAAGGTGCAGGAGAATGCAAGGCTAAAATTCAATCATGTGGATGAAGTTGAGGTACAGATTGATATCAACCAGATCACCAAGAAGTTCCAAGCACTGTGTGAAGAGGTAGAACAATTAGAATTCAAAATGTTTGAGTTTTCTGATGACATTCGTAAACTTAAAATTGGAATTGGCCTTAAGGATGACAGTACCAACTCTGAAAACCAAGTTAGTGAGATCAAGCATCATTACAAACATGCGTTCACACTGGCAGCAGGTAAGGATCTGTTATCAGAGAGAGCAACTGCCAGTGCTCTGTTAATGAAACAGTACAGCTCACCATCGAAGTCTCCAAGATCTATTTCCAAGTTACTCCAAGATACAGGTATTGACAAAGAAATGGCAGAAGCCGATGCAAGAAGATCGCAAGTACTTGAAGAAGAGTTGAGGAAAATCAATGAAAAGGATCTGACTGAAGATGAAATTCAAGAGGTTTTGAGATCAGCAAAGGCAAAATACATTGACCGGTCAAACTATTTAGAAGATATTGGCTTCAGCATCAAGAAAGACAGAAAGAAAGGCTAAAAATACAAAAAAGTACATCCCTTGAAAATAAGGTTTGAAAATCTCATGAAGATAAGTTTTGTTAATTGCTTTTAAGTAGAATATTAATTTACAGCTTTTACAAAAAAAAGTTTGCATCGAGATCAAGTAAAAGTTTCATTCTTTAGAGTAAAGTTTCCTATTATGTCTTTTCTGGTTTCATTGATCAAATTTTCATTGTTTAATTCCAGAAATAATCCATAACCCCAACTGAGGAATTTCTTCAATTTTCTTCCATAAAAACCCTGTTATTTTGTTCTTTGTCTGACCCCCCTACCCCTCAGAAATTCCAAATTCCTCTGTGGGTGGGAGGGAGGGGGAGGGATGGATAATTTCTGGAAATACCCATTGATTTGAGTTACTGATTTTTTTAATTGATGGTAGTGAAAAAGTTTCTTTGTATTACAGTCAGGTTCCATGAATGTTGTTACTTGTACAGTGTTTTTGTCTCTAAACTAGATACTTCTTGTAGATGCTCCAAAAATATGCAAAAATTAAAATTGTGATTTTTAGAAAAAGTCATCATACCTCTGTTTGCCGTCTGCATATAGCTTGTACCTGTCATATTTCTTATTGCTAATGAAATAATAATCCATAATGGTAGCTGTATCCATGGCAACAGAAACATCTTGATTGGGTTGCATCCCTCGTTTTGATAAAGCTCATACATCATGCGGCGATGCTGGGAGAATGTAATCAATTAATAAAATTATAAATGAAATGTACAAGATGGTGTATTAATGATGTGAGATAACTGGATTGTTTTATTATTAAGTTTGGATGTCATGAAGAGGTACTAGTATACACCTTCCTCAGACCCTCCCCACCCCACTTGGATACTTCAATCCCCTCTCCATGGGGGAGGTATGGATATTTTCTGGTACTACTGACAATATGCCCTCCTCAGACCCTCCCCACCTCTTTGAAATTCTAATCCCCCTCCATGGGTGAGGTATGGATATTTTTTGGAACTATACAATATTATGTACTTATTGACTGAGTGGGAGGGCCGTACGGGAAAATATTTGGCTCGAGGTGATGCCGTACGGAACGAGCGCAGCGAGGTCCGTACAAATGACCGAGAGCCAAATATTTTCCCGTACGGCCCGACCTAACTCAGTCAATAAGCATTTTATCATATGACCCTCACGAAAAAATCAATAAAAGAATAAAAGAAAGAAAGAGATAGTAAATAAAAGCTAAAAAAGAGAAAGCGCACGGATTCGAGCAGGGCCGGACGGTTTTTTCCGGCCCGCTTACGTCAACCCGTCCGGCCCCCATCACGTGACTTTTTCCAATGGTTTTATTAGAGCGCGCGTGCAGGGCCGTACGGGTCATATGATAAACCCTCCTCAGACCCTCCCCACCCCTTGGAAATTCCAATCCCCCTCCATGGGGGAGGTATGGACATTTTCTGATACTACACAATATACACTCCTCACAGATGTTCCAATTTGAATTCAATTTATTATCTTGCAAATATACCTTTTTCTTGTAAATTGCATCAAACTGGGCTGCCGTTTTACCCCCTTGCTTGCATTCTGCTGCTATCCTGTATTTAAGAGCTTCAGACATCATTTTCAACGTTGGTTGCAGTAACTCAATCTTTGTCACTAATTTATTCTGCCGTACTGCCAGAGGTAGAGTAATAATAGTCCTAAGAAAGAAAGTCGCCCCAAGGATGACCCCCCACCAAGGTAAATGAGTGAATGAATGAATTGATTCTAGGGTTTGCTGTGCCAAGTAAATTGGCGTGAAGTCTTGTGAGAAGTAGTGAGATATACCAGAACTTGATTGCCGACATGGTTGATTTTTCTGATTTATTAATTTAGGTACCACACATGATGTGCATCGAAGTGTCCATTTATGGTTGATATTGACCTGCAATGTGATAATAAATTAATATTATTCTAATAATAGTAATTTTTATTAGTACTGACCTTCAGATAAAAGACAGTATTCTTGGTTTGCAATCAATCCCAAGAGAGCACTATAACAAAAGGGATGTCCGCCATGTTGGAAGATATAACAAAAGCATTCATTGAAAAATCTTTTGTCAAATTCTTCCAACATGGCGGCTATGACGTCTATTGCAAACGAAGAATTGTTTTATCCCTTTAATAATTCATACTTACGTATTTTCTTTAATAATATTATAGTATTTAACATATCCTTGCGTGTGTGTTTGAATTTTTTCTTGTAAAGAAGTGGTTTAACATTTTATTTTTACTTCGAATTCATAAAGGAAACGAGTAAAAATACATCAAAAATACTCACCAAAGCTTTGGAAATAATAGGAGATGGACGAATTCTCAGCCACCACATAGTTAATATTGTACAAGAGACTTGTCTTTCATGACATTATCCTATTATTTCGAAGAAAATAAGAATTCAAAGCTTCAGACAGATTTGAAGACATCTAAATTTCAAAATGGCCGCTAAAACTATGAGCCACAGGAACCCCAAGGTTTGGGATACCTGTGTTGAAGGCTGTCACTAGGGAGGGGAGGAAACGATGTTTTTATTTTATTTTTTATTTTTTTAATTTTTTTTTGTCGTTGTTGTTTTTTTTGTTTTTTTTTGTTTTTTTTGTCGTTGTTGTTTTTTTTTGTTTTTGTTTTTGTCGTTGTTGTTTTTTTTCGGGAAAAAAATATCGCAAAAAAAGTTAAGTAGGTATCAGTTTTAGGTCACCCATCCAGATACTAACTTCCCTCAACCGGACTTGACTCAGTTTTATTGAAGCCCAAGTTTTATCTACTCGACCACGGTTCCAGGGGAATCAGCATAACAATAGCCGTGAAAACAATTCACCGAATAGACTAGACTTTTTAACATCAAATTTTCAACCGATTCCGTGCGTGGCAGAGATGCAAGGGATCAGCCGATATGGTCTGGGGGCCGGCTGGTCTCTCCCCTGATGCTTCGGCTAGAACATTTTCTTGCGTAATTCGTGCACCCAAGGGCAGAAGGATTTAATCGCCGTCAGGTCCGAAGTCCATACGACGCCCCAGCTCTGCGGATGTCTCGGGGGTATGGCACATTAGAATCGATTTTTTAAAATTTCTTTTGATGGGTTCGAATCCCATCTTGTCCAAATAAGATTTTTTTTTTCCTGGCCATTTTTTATTAGATTTAAAAGCTTAATTGAGAAGTGAATCTCGATCGAAAAAATCGAGCGTAAGCTGTCTGGGAACAGCTTTATGACAAGAGTTTTTACTCCATTTAATAAGAAAGGAAGGAAGGAAGGAAGGAAGGAAGGAAAGAAGGAAGAAAGAATTCGAAATAGGAGGGGAAGGCGGAATAAATAAATTAGAGAATCAGTTGGTCTGATAAAGATTTACTTTTGTATTTCTTAAACCTATGGACAAATGAGGTTTTTTTGCTGTAACTACGACAATATTTCTAACTGCAAGAAACAAAAAGATGACACCTACAATTAGCTACATCACTCCTGTTCTATTTAACTCTCAGCATGGGATGATCGCCCAACTATCAAACTGCGAGCAAAACAACTTCTAACATCCACAAAACTTTGATAAAATAATTTACCGTTTATATATTTACACTAGTGATTCTCATAGGGAACTTTGATATTTTTAGTTTCTCCTCCTTCCCACTACCTCCCCCTCTGGTTTCCCCTTTCCCCACCCTACAACGTACGTAAAATAATTTACCGTTTATATATTTACACTAGTGATTCTCATAGAGAACTTTACCATCTTTAGTTTTTCCTCCTTCCCACTATCTCCCCCTCTGGTTTCCCCCTTCCCCACCCTACAGCGTACTCTCTATCCACTTTCTTTTATATCTGTTTACATCATTTGTTCGTTTTGATACCATTTGAGAGCCGTCTGTGATATCATTACAAAATGACAAAATGTTCACTTCTTTGCAAGGTTCATCGTAACCATGGTTACTTGACTGCTGGTCTTTGTGTTCGCTGTCACTTTCTTTTCTTGGCAAATCGACAAAACTCGTGTTGTCTTGGAATCTCAGTTTGAGAGAACTTTGTCGCCGTTTTGTTTGTTTGCCTAACGAGTTGTCATGGTTACTACCACTTTCTGGTTTATCGATAGAGTCGTCATGGTTACTTTCAACAAAATAACCATCACCCAAATCATTATTCTGAACCGCTATATTTCTCAGATGTGCCGTCAAGTCAAAAGACGAGCCTCTCTTTGGGTAGGCAACAGGTGATTCGAAGGGTGTAGGGGTGTTTCCTCGACGCAGAGGGTTATACTCGTTACTAACTTCCCATGATCCTCTGCTACTGGAAGTGGTACTACAACCCCTCATCTTCAGGCGCGGTGCAAAACAAGGACAAAGGCAGCAAAGAAGAAGTTTGAACTCTTTTCTAAACTGAGGATTGCGAGCTCCATAGATGTAAGGATTTAAACCAGAGCAGAGGAAAGCCATCCAATAACTTGCTTTACCAAGCGACATGACGTGTTGGTGTGACGTCAGTGAAGGATAAGAAATCAATATGATGACGTAGGTAAAGTAAGGCGTCCAACAACCGAAAAATAAAATCACCAGAATCAAAACTGTTACGGCCACTTTTCTGTGCGTTGCAAAGGAGTTGACGCTGGAAGTGCTTGTTAAAGATACGCGGCTTATTCGTCGTGCGCTTTGCTTGGCGGAATGAAAAATCTTGGAATATACGTATCCCATGATTGCTAGCGGCACAAAGTAGCCAATAACAGACACGCCCACGCCGTAGATGATCTGATGGAGTGTCCTGGGGAACTCTAGACCGCATTGGGTCGTACCTGTGTTACAATGAAAAACGACGGATCTTTAGAACACTTGATTAAAGTACCATCCAAATATGGTATGACATTGCGCGGGCATCTCAAGGTTTACACGCAACAAAACCCAAAATTAAGGTGCAATTTTTTTACTACAGATCCTAAAAAGAGAAAAATTGCCTGTGTATATTCTTAAATAAAACTCACCTAGTTTAAACTGATAGCGTGTTATCCCAGTAAAGGGAACTAAAGCAATGATAACAGGCTGTATCCACGTCCAGGCGATCAAACCAACTGTTCGCCTCTTCGTCATCACACGCCGTAACGGCCACACAATAGAGTAATACTTGTCAATAGCGATGGCTGTTAGCGTCAGCAAAGACGTCTGGGTAAACACTATGTTGACGAACCCATTCAATTTGCAAATGCCGTCACCAAACGTCCAATTGTGGCTCAAGCACGTGATCAACGAGAATGGCATACACAGGGTGACCACGCCGAGGTCGGCAAATGTGAGGTTGATGATGAATGCATTTGTACGCGTGCGCAGTCGGCGCTTTCGATAAACAGTCACGCAGACTGTAATATTCCCCACCAATGAAAACACCATGATGATCAGCAAGGTGCCTGCCATGAACACGTGCTCTACGTCATTATACATCGTTTCCATGGGAACGGGATTTGTGTCGTTCTTGCTGCTATGCATTGTGGTTTGTCTTTTACTGGATAACAAAAAACTGAAAGAAATGGAAAAAGGGAACTTTAACAAGCTAGACTTGCGTTGCTGCGAACCAATCAAAAGGCAAGAACGTTCACAACAGCCAATCACAGCACAGGCTTTCGCTTTGACCAATCAAAGGGTAGGAGAAAGCGCAAGACATCTAATCTTATATTAATGCGCATGGGTTTCTGTTTTAACCAATCAAAGAACGAGCAAGCATGCGGGCATCATCCAATCACATTACCTACACGATTCAGAGAGGATATTAAAGTATTCATGGTCATTTCTATTAATAGCTTTAAAAAAAACACGGGAAATCTTCTCGAATTCCTAATCTGTTTGGAAACTGAGCTATCTGAAGCGGAATGACTGTCATTTTGGCCATTTATAGTTTTATGATTCCCTCGGGAATGCACTTGGATAGATACTAGTCGAGACTTGCTCTCATTGCAGGTGAATTAAATGTTATTACTCTTTTAAATCCGTAAATCAGTTTATTTCCGTCACGAGAAAATGATTTTGAAATCAAATTTTCTCATCGGTCGTAATAAAGGGCCATCATCGAATGACAAAAAACGAAATGTTCTGCATGTCTTCTGTACTGGATATCTTTTAGCTGTAAGCCATTTCACTGCCGTTTGGATCTCGGCTAGACGTCTTACCTTGATAACCGGTTAACACTAAAATGGGTTTTCCCGCCACCAACGACAGTCAAATGGGTTGAGGAAATGACTGTTCACCTATATTTAGAACCAGTGGGGCTTGCCGGCTTCGAAGCTAATATTCAAAGAGGAATAAACACGATTTTTACTGAGCACAGATAAGTAAAGTAAATTCGTAACTGATCAAACCAGTTGTCTATCAACAAGTTACAAAAACTACTAGCAAAGCTAATTTTGTACAATTTTTTTCTCAGCTGCCATATCTGCGCAGAGAATTCCCCAATTATTTATTATCTATTTAACATTTCCACGAGAAATCCTTGCAAAAGTACAGCTCAGTACGGCAAGCATACATTGTTATACATTCAGTAATCCCTGGTAATTCATGTAATCTAATTAGGTACTGTGTGGTCACTCCGCTCCAGGGTCTGACCGCATTCCACTGCAGTTGGATCAACTAACGATGGATTTTTTTGTGCGAACACGATTAGAAAGACTCTCTAATTTCTTCAAAACAATTTCTACTAGAAGTTTAATCCAAAAAGTGTTTTTCGTGTCGTTATTTGATAGCTGGAAGGTAAGGAATTTATCATGTATTGTGAAGTAATCTGTGCAATAACATCCAAAATGACGCTGCAGTTGTTTTCAAAGGCTCAACGAGCAAGATTATCAAAGTTTTTTAGAGATTATTACTCCATCAAACTTACCGAAATATCCGTTATAAATGTACCAACTCCCTGTGAGAGCCTGTCTGTGAGTGACCACAAGAGACAAGATATGGTAGAGCACAATGCAGTATGTAAAACGTCTATCGTGAGAGCTGCTTGAATATATGTCAAAATGTCATGTAAAACACTGCACTTTAACAGATCTTGACAAAACAATGGAATTATGAAGGATTCAACTGCAGATCAAGTTACCAGCTGGTTTAATGTTGCTTGTTCTCTTCCTCCAGAGCACTCGTGCAATACGTGGCAGGATTTCTCAGGATACTAAGATCATGCTGTGTCGTACAAGAAGGATGTATACTGAAGCCCCTCGTCCGTTATTTCCCAGAACGCTGCCGGATTATAATTACCTACGAAACAATGGTATTAAGAACTCCAAAACAATACAAACAAAGAAAACGATGAATGGAATACGAGAATGTTTGCAGAAAGTCAACAGGATATTCTTGTGATGAAGGATTTTTAGTCAACATGACATGGGCTTCTATCAGCAAATGTCAGATGACTGCAACGAAAAAATTCCGGTGGTGTGAGAAGAAAAGAATGACCTGTAGGAAAAGCATACACATTTTAGAAACGGAAAGTAAAAAGAGAAAGAGAAAGAGAAAAAAAGAGTGAATGTGTGTCAGTACCTCACGAAACCCCTTTTCTGCCGATGATGCAATGGTCCTGATAACCCGATTAAATGTCCCAAATAAACAGCGTTAACCTGTTGCTATCTCTCGTTCTGTATCGTCCTGTAACAGCGATTATTTGTGATTATTTTCAGCATGTTTCGTTTATAATAAATTTGTATATAATATTTAATTTCACCTTTGAAATATTTATTTTCTGCAGTTTTATATCCCTTTTTACTCGAAAATAAAACTGATATATAGTGACAGATAGCACATTTTTGTCTGGACTGGTCAGGTTTTCTGTCAGCAGTCATAACGTATTTTACTCACGTGAATAACACGATGAAAACCTTTTAGAATCACGAGTTGAAACAAGGCAACCTTCTAACGAACTGAACATGTGTAATTGAATGTTTTTTTTATCGCAAAGAGAAATGTTTTGGGGGGAGGGGGGAATGGCTTTAAATCAGTCTAGTGTCACATAAACAAATTTTTTTTTATAGTGCTCTTTGATATCGCACTAAGAGCTATTTTATTTTATAATCCTTATTTTTCAGTGTGAATGTTTCAATGGGTTAAAGCTCCTTTATTGGCTGGTTTCGCTTGAGCAGGACACTTTTATATACAGCACTGTGATTATGGTCGAGCTAGAGGAAAGCCATTCGAAAGTCGCGATGATGTGTGCAAACTAAGCTCCTTACTGTTGAAAAGCATGAATTGAATTTTGAAATTAATCTGCAGACAAATTCTTTTATCAAAAACATTGATCATTCATTTTTCGTGGTCTTCGTTTTTCAGGTCTTGGTTTTCACCACCCCTTGCCTGATCCGCCATGGCAGCTATATTTTAAAGGTATTTTGGCTCTAAAAACTACTACAAATGAGGTACACATAAGTTTATTCTGCGAGCTTTCATTTTGGTTTTTCAAGAATAATAATAAAATGATGAATATAAATTTCTAAAACGCATGTATGTTTTGACCACACCGATCTTGTATTATTCCGAAATGACTTCAACCTCACCGCTCAGTAAATGAGAATTTTCTTTTAGAAAATGACCATCGATTTACAATGAAATATCGGTTAACATTATAATTAGCCAAGCAATTCTCAGACAAGTCTCGAGCAAAGATAAGCGTGTCTTTCTAGCCGAACTAAACACTTCAATTCGATCTCGAAGTATCCATACGAGAGGCTGCTTTTGTAATTACATCTTTTTTTGTAATTACTTTTTTGTCTGAACTGGTCAGAGCCTCTATCAGCAGTAATAACGTGTTTTACTCACGTAAATAACACGATGAAACCGCGCTTGCCGACATTTGTCTAATATAGAAATAAATGCCTATGCTGATCCGGAATGGATCGACGGCCTGTTAGAATTTGGATATTTTTGATGATTTTGTTATAAATTTCATATCTAAATTGGTTTTCACTGCACTTTAGTAGCTCTATCACAATCTTTCGAAATCTAGCAACTTATTTTCACATCTTGGAGATTCACTACCAGGTACGCTATCTTCAAGGCATCCCTGTCCACCCTCTATCACACCCGCAGAGTCTTGAATCTATTGATTATTCCTCTAATGTATTTTAAATGAGTCTTCGACTTATTCTAAATGTCGAGGATAGATAAAGCTATCTATGTCTTTCAGAGCTTGGATATTGTCTGTGGACGAATCCCCAGGAGAAACATGCATACGAGGTGCTGCCTTTGTAATTACCTGATCTGGAAATGGTTAGACTCTCAAGTCTTCAAAACGTAGGCCTGTCTCCCAACCCTTCCTAACCTGCAGTAAATGGGTTAAATGAAAGAACTCGTTGAATTCTTCATGTAAGAGTAAGGGATTGTCTCCTGGTTCAAAAGCCTATCTCAATTTAGAGGCATAACACTAATGTACTAGATATTCACTCATGATCGTAAGCTGCACGGCTGCTAATAGTGTCGCTCGGTAAGTCCTCCACTGGTCATAAAATGGAAAGGTCATTGAGACGACGTACACACACACACACACACATATACTTTATTTGTACCACACAAAACTGAAATGATTACAATTTAGTGCAAATTAAGGATTATGACAGATTTTTGGTACTGGCTAAGCTAGACAAATAGCTAGTTTACATTAATAGTTGCAAAGTTATATCGGGAACTCCATACAATGTATTATAATATGACACTGCCTCTTTAAGTAGTGTTGAATAAACGAGCAGAAGGGTTTTATCAGGATTTAGACCTGAAAAACCACGATCTGCGAGTTTATTGAACGTCTTAAAAAACTCATTATGTATGCTCTCATATTGTACTGAATTCTTTACGATATAAACCAAGTTTGATAGAGAAAATCCAAGGTTAAAGTTTATGCAAATGAAGGCGAATCTATATCAGATATAAAACCTCCTTCATGGTCATGATTTCTATTGTGTTTCCTTCATGAATTATTAATGAGGTTTTTACAACCAGTCATAACTAGAGGGAAAGGGCTGCCGGTATATTTTGGAGAAGAAAAATATGAAAATTACTTAAAGTACTCCCTTTATTTTTAAATGAGGACCTGTTTTCATTATTTATCAGGCTGAACTGGTTCTTATATGTACCTACTTGCAAGAACGTTGTCATACGAAAATAGAACATTAGCGATTTAGTGGGATAGGAATTATATTAGAAAACAAAAGATCACTGAAGCTGAACTTTTTCTTTTGTCTTTTGATGTATTCCTTTCTCATTAAATTACTAATGTTCTAATATTGTATGACAAAGTCTTGCAAGTAGGTGTAAATGGTGCTTTATTGGCTAAATTTCAACTTGAAGGAGTCTTAATCCACTTGCTCTTGTATGCGGTTGTTAACCGTATTATTATTATTATTATTATTATTATTATTAGAGAGCTAAAATGTCATTGATTAAACCCTTAGTTTAAATGTCTTTTAATTTCCCCTTACAAATTCTTTTTTAAATAAGCTCCTGAGTTAATTCTAGTTATCGTGGCTGTAAATGAACAAAATGTGTTCAATCAAGGATCCAAAATACTTTCTATCCTCGACGAAGCTCAAACTTCTAATAAGGTCCAAAGTTTCTTGGACAATAATTTCATTACTGGTAAAGCGAAAATCGACAGTATGAGTGAAAAAGTCAAGCAGAAGATTCCCAGTTTTTGATTGTTCGTCGAAAACTTCTGAAATATCAAACTTGAACGCACATGTATGATGCTCGCATTTCCACTTATGCTTCTCAGCAATCTTCTTGATTTTCTCGGCATTTGGTTCCTTGCATTGGGTGGCGTTGTCACTTTGACCAACGTTTTTAACCTTATCAATGACCTTTTCAGTAAAGCTGTCTTGATCTCCAACAATACAAATGACGAAGCCATTTCGATGAAGAATCTTCCCCATACAATGAACTAGAGCTTGTTCCATGTCAATATAGTAAAAACTATGTACGAAGTGAATGATATCAAACTTTTTGTCAGCATTCGTCTCCTTGAATTGCTCAAAAGTGATATTCAACAGCTTAAAAAGTACTTCTCCGGATCCTTCCTCCACCAAGTCTCCTCCTTCTCCTTCTCCTTCTTTCTTCTGGTGCTGTTCTGCTTCTGCTTCCCCTTTTTCTTTAAGCCACGATGGTGGTAGCTGTTCGATGGCAGCTTCATAGATTTCAAGGAAATACCTATTTGGCTCAACAACCCAGTTGTGTATCTTTATTTCTTGACAACCTTCTGATTCCTGCACCATTTTCTTGTTCAAAATCTTCAAGATTTCAATATCTGCCTCTCCTGATCCACTACCAACACTCAGTACGTTGAGCTGATGGCGGCCCTGCGTTGGGGAGAAGTTTCGCCTCAATAGAATGCCTCCAAGGCAACCATTTAGGATGTTCACAATATGAGCAAGTTCTCCTGATTTTTGTCGAAAGATTTTGAAGCTCTCTGCGTAACGTTCTTTCGTATTCATTGTAAAAGAATTCATCGCTACTGCAATAACCGCACAACGGCCGTTCCCGAAACTTTGATTGGAATGAGCGAGCGTGTTCAAATGACTTAATTGCATGCAATTGCAAAGTTTTGATCACGTTTGGTTTCCCCATCACGTGGGATTTCTCCCGTGTCTTTTTCTCCGCTGCCATTGGCCAGTTTAGAAACGAGCAAGAGACTGGGGCGGCGAGTTTTGAATTTTTTTTACACAGCACTGTGATAGGATGAGGTAGGTTTTCGTTTTGACCACTGTGATTGGTCGAGCTAGAGGAAAGCCATTCGAAAGTCGCGATGATGTGTGCAAAGCTCCTCACTGATGAAAAACATGAATTAAATTTTAGAATTAATCTGGAAAGAGATTATTTTACCAACATTGATCATTCGTTTTCCGGGGTCTTCGGCCTTCGTTTTCCTCACCCCCAACCTACTCCATGGTAGCCTGCATTCAACCGGTTTAATTTCCTCGAAATATTTTGAGGAAATTATACCGGCTGAACGCAGGCTAGCTCCATGGCAGCGACTTTTAAATATATTTTGCAAGCTGATTCAACTCCGATAATGATGCTATATTTCAAAAGGTATTTTGGCTCTATAAACTACTACAATTAAATTTGATGTACACATAAGTTTATTGGAGCTTTCATTTTGTTTTTTAATTCGATCTCTTATAGAGAACGTGCTCAGTTGACGATCGCTTGACGACAGACCCTCTACCATATAATAATATTTATGCTAAGATCCGGAATGAAGTTCGACGGACTGCTAGATAGAATTTTTTCACATATTTTGAATGTATATTAGTAGCTCTATCACAATCTTTTGAAATCTAACGACTTATTGTTACTCATGCCTTTAGATCTTGGAGACCCACTGGCAGCTGACGTCTAACTCTTCCAGGAATGCTAGTCCCCCCCCCCCCCCCCCCCCCCCACCACCACCACCGCAGTGTTTGGCGCATATATTGATTATATCTAAGAGCTACGGATCCCGAATGGAGTTCAACGGACTGCTAGATAGAATGTTTTAATATATTTTGAATGTATATTAGTAGCTCTATCACAATCTTCCGAAATCTAACGTCTTATTGTTACTCATGCCTTTAGATCTTGAAGACCTACTACCAGGTGATGTCTATCTCTTCCAGGAATGCTAGTTCCCCCCCTCCCCCCCCTCCCCCCCACCGCAGCGTTTGGCGCATATATTGATTACATCTAAGAGCTACGAATCCCGAATGGAGTTCAACGGACTGCTAGATAGAATGTTTTTATATATTTTGAATGTATATTAGTAGCTCTATCACAATCTTCCGAAATCTAACGACTTACTTTTACTCATGCCTTTAGATCTTGAAGACCTACTGCCAGGTGACGTCTATCTCTTCCAGGAATGCTAGTTCACCCTAAACGGACAGGACAGAAAAACGGTTCTTGGCCTTTCGCCATAAGGACAGCTTTACGTATTTAAGCTCAATATTTTGTAAACAAGTTCTTTTGGAGCCAAGTACTTTGTGCGAGTCTTCAACTCATTACTCATAACACAAGTCAAACATACACTTAATGCAAACGTTGTCATCGCCAAAGGCGATAGGCGATAGGTCATTCTGACATGGAAATGAGTTTCGTCAGAAGTTCATAACCTTCTGGTTTCGTTGAATACGAAGAATATCGAATCAGTCTCAGCACGAAGGTCCATACTCTTGACGAGAAGAAGAAGAAGAAGAAGCACAGGTCATTCCAGCTATTCTTGGATCTTGGAATGACATCTTATCGCTTTTCGCCTATCGCTTATTACCTAGTCGCCTTTGGCGATGACAACGTTTTTTGAAATATGTGTAAATAAATTTATCTACATCTTTCAGCTTGAATGTTGTCTGTGAATGGATCACCACTGTGAAGAAACTTGTATATGGGTAGAGAGATAAAATGTCATTGATTAAACCCTTAGTTTAAAAGCCTTTAATAGACCGTTTTTCCCCTTACGTATTCTTCTTTAAATGAGCTTTTTTGTTCTAGTTATCATGGATGTAAACGAACATAATGAGTTCAACAAGGTTCAAAATAATTTCCATTTTCGACGAAGGTTAAGCTCACTTCTAATATGATCCAAAGTTTCTTGAACAATGATTTCATTACTGGTAAATCGAAAATCGACAGCATGAGTGAAAAAGTCGAGCAGAAGATTCCCAGTTTTTAATTGTTCATCTAGTGCTTCTCAGCTATCTTCTTGATTTTCTTAGCCTCGTTTGCAGAAGCTATTTGTGTCGGTCTCCCCCACTAACACGTTAGTGGAGGAGGAATAAGAGACCGACACGAATGACGTCTGCAAAGGAGGCTATGATTTCTTGGCATTTTGTTCCTTGCATTTGGTGGCGTTGTCATTTTGACCAACTTTTATTACCTTATCAATAACCCTTTCTGCAAAGCTGTCTTCTCCGAGAAGAATACCGAAATGACGAAGACATTTTGATGAAGAATCTTCCCCATACAATGAACGCCATAGTGAGTTAGTGACACATTTGCATATTCAGACCCCTTACAAAAACTTGTTTCTACGCTTCGCGTATCCAAGAGTTAAAAATTAAGTTGGCTGAAATTAATCTTGAAAGAAAGGCTTTAATTAGGCCAGTATTGATCATTGGAGTCGCTTAGGCCCACCTCCGCAATTGTTTTTTACGGATATGGGTTGCGTCCACACGTGTCCGCAAATTTTTGTGTCCTTATCCGCAAATTTTACGAAAACGGATACGTGTGGACGGTGAAAACGATTCGAATACGCTGCGTGTGGACGCAAACATTTTCGTATCCGCAAAAAATAATTTGCGGATACAAAAATTTCCGGATACGTGTGGACGGGGCCTTAGTTTCGAACCGTGGTCATTATCAACATACTGAGGAAAAATAATTACAAATACGTCTCAATCCAATGCATCTTTCTTCTTTTTCTGTTTTCCTTTGATTGTCTAATCTTACAGCTCAGTTGACTTTGACAAGTTCCGCTATCTGATGCATTCACGTGACTATTTATATTAAACCCACGTGGCCCTATGTCTATCATCTGATTAGTTCTCCCAGTACTTTTCCTGAAGGCTGCTAATAGCGTCGCTCGGTATGTCCTCCACTGGTCATAAAATGGAAAGGTCATTGAGACGACGTACACACACACACACACACACACATATACTTTATTTGTACCACACAAAACTGAAATGATTACAATTTAGTGCAAATTAAGGATTATGACAGATTTTTGGTACTGGCTAAGCTAGACAAATAGCTAGTTTAAATTGATAGTTGCAAAATTATATCGGAAACTCCATACAATGTATTATAATGTGACACTGCCTCTTTAAGTAGTGTTGAATAAATGAGCAGGAGTGTTTTATCAGGATTTAGACCTGAAAAACCACGATCTGCGAGTTTATTGAACGGCTTAATAAACTCATGATGTATGTTCTCATATTGTACTGAATTCTTTACGATATAAACCAAGTTTGATAGAGAAAATCCAAGGTTAAAGTTTATGCAAATGAAGACGAATCTATATTAGATATAAAACCTCCTTCATGGTCATGATTTCTATTGTGTTTCCTTCATGAATTATTAATGAGGTTTTTACAACCAGTCATAACTAGAGGGAAAGGGCTGCCGGTATATTTTGGAGAAGAAAAATATGAAAATCACTTAAAGTACTCCCTTTATTTTTAAATGAGGACCTATTTTCATTATTTATCAGGCTGAACTGGTTCTTATATGTACCTACTTGCAAGAGTGGGATAGGAATTATATTAAAAAACAAAAGAAGATCACTGAAGCTGAACTTTTTCTTTTGTCTTTTAATGTATTCCTTTCTCATTAAATTACTAGTGTTCTAATATTGTATGACAACGTTCTTGCAAGTAGGTGTAAATGGTGCTTTATTGGCTAAATTTCAACTTGAAGGAGTCTTAATCCACTTGCTCTTGTATGCGGTTGTTAACCGTATTATTATTATTATTATTATTATTATTATTATTATTATTATTATTCCTAAAAACTCTAGCGGATAAACTGGCGAACAAAACTGGGCAAAGCTATTCTGACACAATAACATATATTAGAACAAAGTTGTCGTTTGAGATTTTGAAAGCTGTAATTACATGCATTAGAGGCTCCCGCACTCCTTTTTATAAGAACAACGAAAGTGACTTTCTATTGGACTTTAGCATTAATACTAACCTTGCCGATATTAGATAATTTTAGACTTTTTTATAATGCTTGTTTTTCATTTTGTTTTTTTCTAGTTTTTTGTAAATAGTAACTTTTTCTCTTTAAATTTTCACAAAGTACATAATGTAAATATTCTTTATTATTATTATTATTTTTTTTTAATGATTTACAAACTTATTATTATTATTACATTATTGTTATCATTATTATTATCATTATTATTATCATTATTATTATTATCATTATCATCATTATTATTATTATTATTATTATCATTATTATTATTATTATTATTATCATTATTATTATTATTATTAGAGAGCTAAAATGTCATTGATTAAACCCTTAGTTTAAATGTCTTTTAATTTCCCCTTACAAATTCTTTTTTAAATAAGCTCCTGAGTTAATTCTAGTTATCGTGGCTGTAAATGAACAAAATGTGTTCAATCAAGGATCCAAAATACTTTCTATCCTCGACGAAGCTCAAACTTCTAATAAGGTCCAAAGTTTCTTGGACAATAATTTCATTACTGGTAAAGCGAAAATCGACAGTATGAGTGAAAAAGTCAAGCAGGAGATTCCCAGTTTTTGATTGTTCGTCGAAAACTTCTGAAATATCAAACTTGAACGCACATGTATGATGCTCGCATTTCCACTTATGCTTCTCAGCAATCTTCTTGATTTTCTCGGCATTTGGTTCCTTGCATTGTGTGGCGTTGTCACTTTGACCAACTTTGTTAACCTTATCAATGACCTTTTCTGTAAGGCTGTCTTGATCTCCAACAATACAAATGACGAAGCCATTTCGATGAAGAATCTTCCCCATACAATGAACTAGAGCTTGTTCCATGTCAATATAGTAAAAACTATGTACGAAGTGAATGATATCAAACTTTTTGTCAGCATTTGTCTCCTTGAATTGCTCAAAAGTGATATTCAACAGCTTAAAAAGTACTTCCCCGGATCCTTCCTCCACCAAGTCTCCTCCTTCTCCTTCTCCTTCTTTCTTCTGGTGCTGTTCTGCTTCTGCTTCCCCTTTTTCTTTAAGCCACGATGGTGGTAGCTGTTCGATGGCAGCTTCATAGATTTCAAGGAAATACCTATTTGGCTCAACAACCCAGTTGTGTATCTTTATTTCTTGACAACCTTCTGATTCCTGCACCATTTTCTTGTTCAAAATCTTCAAGATTTCAATATCTGCCTCTCCTGATCCACTACCAACACTCAGTACGTTGAGCTGATGGCGGCCCTGCGTTGGGGAGAAGTTTCGCCTCAATAGAATGCCTCCAAGGCAACCATTTAGGATGTTCACAATATGAGCAAGTTCTCCTGATTTTTGTCGAAAGATTTTGAAGCTCTCTGCGTAACGTTCTTTCGTATTCATTGTAAAAGAATTCATCGCTACTGCAATAACCGCACAACGGCCGTTCCCGAAACTTTGATTGGAATGAGCGAGCGTGTTCAAATGACTTAATTGCATGCAATTGCAAAGTTTTGATCACGTTTGGTTTCCCCATCACGTGGGATTTCTCCCGTGTCTTTTTCTCCGCTGCCATTGGCCAGTTTAGAAACGAGCAAGAGACTGGGGCGGCGAGTTTTGAATTTTTTTTACACAGCACTGTGATAGGATGAGGTAGGTTTTCGTTTTGACCACTGTGATTGGTCGAGCTAGAGGAAAGCCATTCGAAAGTCGCGATGATGTGTGCAAAGCTCCTCACTGATGAAAAACATGAATTAAATTTTAGAATTAATCTGGAAAGAGATTATTTTACCAACATTGATCGTTCGTTTTCCGGGGTCTTCGGCCTTCGTTTTCCTCACCCCCAACCTACTCCATGGTAGCCTGCATTCAACCGGTTTAATTTCCTCGAAATATTTTGAGGAAATTATACCGGCTGAACGCAGGCTAGCTCCATGGCAGCGACTTTTAAATATATTTTGCAAGCTGATTCAACTCCGATAATGATGCTATATTTCAAAAGGTATTTTGGCTCTAAAAACTACTACAAATAAAATTGATGTACACATAAGTTTATTGGGGCTTTCATTTTGTTTTTAAGAATAATAAAATGATGAATATAAATTTCTAAAACACCTTCTGGCTCACTCGTCAATGACAATTTGTTTTTAGAAAATGTCCATCGATTTACAAATATAGGTAAACGAAGGAAGGACAAAGATTAGCCTGCCTTTCTAGCCAAACTAAGCAAAATGTAATTCGATCTCTTCTAGAGAACGGGCTTGACGATCGCTTGACGACAGACCCTCTACCATATAATAATATTTATGCTAAGATCCGGAATGGAGTTCAACGGACTGCTAGATAGAATTTGGATATTTAAAAAAATGTATATTAGTAGCTCTATCACAGTCTTTCGAAATCTAACGACTTACTTTTACTCATGCCTTTAGATCTTGAAGACCTACTGCCAGGTGACGTCTAACTCTTCCAGGAATGCTAGTTCCCCCTCCCCCCCCCCCCCCCCCCCCACCCCCACCACCGCAGTGTTTGGCGCATATATACTCTATACTCTAAACTTAGAGAAGAATTTCTTATGCAAAATAACATAAGTAACTCCCTTACGGAGGACCAATTGTTCCTGAAGTTGATAGATCCTCCCCATATTTTACAATCAGTTGCAGCAAAATACGTATACAATTGTTTTGCTCTGCCAAGGGCACTAGGACACCGAATGTGGTTGGATTTCTGTAGGTTTTTTTCCCCTTCGATTATTTGGATTAAATCAACGTTATACTTGTTTGACTTATCTTGCGTCCGTGCTCCTTCGTTCGCTGTTGTAATGCAGACGTTTTCATTCCAAAGGTCAAACGGTTTGAATAGCCTATGAGTGTTACTTCTTTAACGGCCGTCCGTACTTGACTCTGTTTGTACTATACCAACAACAACGCGACCGCGTGATGCTTCTTACGTCAGTAATATTCAACCGTCCAGAGTTAATATGGTTAATCAAATTCACCTTAAGTTCCATATAGGAATGCTAGTTCACCCTAAACGGACAGGACAGAAAAACGGTTCTTGGCCTTTCGCCATAAGGACAGCTTTACGTATTTAAGCTCAATATTTTGTAAACAAGTTCTTTTGGAGCCAAGTACTTTGTGCGAGTCTTCAACTCATTACTCATAACACAAGTCAAACATACACTTAATGCAAACGTTGTCATCGCCAAAGGCGATAGGCGATAGGTCATTCTGACATGGAAATGAGTTTCGTCAGAAGTTCATAACCTTCTGGTTTCGTTGAATCCAAAGAACATCGAATCAGTCTCAGTACTAAGATCCATACTCTTGACGAGAAGAAGAAGAAGAAGAAGCACAAGTCATTCCAGCTTTAATTAGGCAAGTATTGATCATTGGAGTCGCTTAGGCGCAATTTTTATCCGCAATTGTTTTTTACGGATATAGGTTGCGTCCACACGTGTCCGCAAATTTTTGTGTCCGTATCCGCAAATTTTACGAAAACGGATACGTGTGGACGGTGTAAACGATTCGAATACGCTGCGTGTGGACGCAAACATTTTCGTATCCGCAAAAAATAATTTGCGGATACAAAAATTTCCGGATACGTGTGGACGGGGCCTTAGTTTCGAACCGTGGTCATTATCAACATACTGAGGAAACATAATTACAAATACGTCTCAATCCAGTGCATTTTTCTTCTTTTTCTGTTTTCCTTTGATTGTCTAATCTTACAGCTCAGTTGACTTTGACAAGTTCCGCTATCTGATGCATTCACGTGACTATTTATATTAAACCCACGTGGCCCTATGTCTATCATCTGATTGGTTCTCCCAGTACTTTTCCTGTGCGCATGCGTACACCGCCTTTGAATGCGCACGTGCGTAGCCATTTTGAATTCAGTTCGAGTGTCTAGTCGATTACAAGGCTTAGTTTGAGGATGCGTGTGAGGTCTGAGCATACGCCGTGAAGAGCCGTGTGGTATGTTTCGAGATACACACTGTTGCCTTAGTAACGAGTGGTCATCACAGTTGTGTATGTTTTGTTCTCTTATGGTTCGTGAACATTCATGACAGCAAGAATCCTTGTCCTCAAATCCTTGGTTGATGTGAGAAATCAGGGGAGTGTTGTAATTGAGCTGGTTTTCTACGGTTTTATGGGCAGGTTTGTAATCCGATCTTTTGTCCTGTAATTCTGAATGTTCTGGCAAGTCGTGATCTTCTTGAGCTTTGCATCCCTTTTCCACATCTTTTTCCGATTTCTCGTCACTTCCGGTATGCGCTATTTGGGAACTGCACATTAGCAGAACACTCGGACTTCGAGACGATACGTTGTTGTTAGGAGAAGCCTGGGAAGTCTTTGTTACGGTAGTGGAAGAGTTGGAATATCCCCTCTTTTTGACGTTACTGAATAAGCTACAGAAAGAACGAGTTGCAGACATCCAAACTTCTTTGAATGCTGCCCTGAAATGTGGATTACGAATCCCGTAGATATAAGGATTCAAGGCGCTGTTCAAGAACACGCACCAATAAGCTGCCAGTCCAAGGTCACCTGTTAGATCGTTAGTCACGTGATTAGCTGTGATGTAAGCCACGTAAATGAAGTAAGGCGTCCAGCAAATAATAAACACCATGAGCATGATGAAGATAGTTAAAGCGATCTGGTTTTGAATTGATCTAGATGTAGATACTCTTGTAGTCATCGATGTGTGGCTCATACGACGGTTGTGAAGTCGAGCTGTTTTGTAAATTTTGACGTAAGCAAATCCCATGATGCTTAGCGGTATGACGTAAGCGACGAGGAATACCAGTCCTGCGTGTATGGTTTGTGCGAGAGAGACTGGGTTCTGTACACCGCATTGAGAACTTCCTAGAAAAGTAGCAGAGTAGCAATACAAGTTAAAACCATAGCGTCAAAACCAAATCACTCAAAGCACACTGAATGACAAGTTTTAATTGCTAACCTTGTTTATATTCATATCGTGTGAAGCCAGTAAGTGGCAGCGATGCAAACAACACGGGTTCAACCCACGCGACTGCCAGCATCAGGAGCGCCCGCTGTCTCGTCATTACTCGGTCCAGCGGTTTCACGATAGTAAAGTACTTGTCTATACTAATAGCAGTCAGTGTGAGTAGCGAACACATGGCGAACGTGATGTTAATGAAACCATTGAACTGACAAAGAGCGTCACCGAACACCCAGGACTGCCGTACACAGGTGATCACGGAGAATGGCATGCAGAGAATGGCCACGCCCAAGTCTGCAAACGCTAGATTCAATATAAACATATTAGTGCGCGTGCGCAAATGGGGTTTACGGTAGACCTACCAAGAACAGCATCGTGTTTCCAAATATAGCAAAAAATTGAATGAGAACGAGGCTGATTGACAAAATCACGTGTTTGGCACCAAGCTCCAGGACGATCTGGCCGTGTTGTGGGGACAGAAAGCTTGTGTTCTGAATGTCAGATGACGTCATTATCTGAAAATAGAAATGTTTTCAATCAGGGGGAGAAATAAGACTTGTTTATCGGAAGATGACATCTGTAAACTTGATGATAAAACTCGATAAGTAAACTCGCGCAGTTAATTAACAAGAGCCTCATACTATTGTATCAACACTAATCAAACACAGTTAACTTGCTTCTACTATGACTTGGTTTAGGGTGTAATAAAAATAATTGAGACGACATAAAAAATAATTCTTTATTTGTTATATACTGAGTGAATAATTCTTAACCAAGTCCCCGGTATTCAGGCGAGTTTGTCATGTCAAGTCGCTCTCAAGACATGCAGGAATTTTCATGAACTAACATTAACCTATTTTAACCCCCACTGCGCGCCAAATTACCTTTAATTAGTAGCGTTTCTTCGTCTTTTTTTGAAAATCAGAGAGATGCCTTTACTCACCTTGTGGGCCGAGTGATGAAACTGTATATCGGTCAGGTAAAGCGATCAGCTCGTCTGATGTGTAACTATACTCGGTTCGTTACTGACTCAAGACAGTATTCGTAGTTTCGAACTAGTTTCGCAGTGGGCGCACTTTCGAAATTATTTTTAATCTCAATAGACAATCATTCTTGGTCGTTTCTCCCTTTGAAGTTCGTCACGATTCAAATTTCCAATGTTGGGGAAAGTTACATCTGCTACGTGGTGCGGAGAAGCCAAACTCAACTCTTGAAGCGAATATCCATTTAGAATTAAGATTAAACTGAGATTAGATCAGAAAATGCTAGTTAATACTGACAAAGGACAAGGGATTTCACCAGGTAACATAATGTAACATAATCAGAAAACAGATATTGACGAGGCTTTCATGTGACGAGCGAGTGTAGACTCAAGGGTAAAGCACTCGAAATACCAACAGAATGAAACCTTTGCACTCTAGGATGTTGTTTTCTAGAATTTGAGAGCTCCTTTAGTTCGAGTTTTTATCTCAACAGGGCCGAGTTACAGCTTTACGTGACCGTTAGTTTGCTTATACTGGAGTAATCTTATCTGGTTGATCAATATGGCCAGTAATATTATAATCTAAAAGACCTGAAACTATCTGGAAAGACATCATGTACATCATTATTATTATTATTTTGTACACTAAATATGCTCGTGATGCAAAAT
The DNA here is from genome assembly GCF_029948245.1 of Actinia tenebrosa. Classification (NCBI taxonomy): domain Eukaryota; kingdom Metazoa; phylum Cnidaria; class Anthozoa; order Actiniaria; family Actiniidae; genus Actinia; species Actinia tenebrosa. The sequence goes on from NW_028292569.1 coordinate 30,763,678, forward strand.
GTGTTTAGAATGGAAACAATCTCTTTATGGGTGAGGCAGTCTACAGGACACCAGTGTCATTCATGGAATTCACAGGAAGACGAGCTAAAACCACTTAATCCTTCCAAAATACCTAATTTATATTGCTATCAATACTATAAGTGGAAAAACAGGAGCTAGAATTAAAAAGAAACAGTCTTATCAAGAAACGCGGAAAAATCGACGTCAGTTCGCAAAATTGTTTGATCTTGTCACTTTGCCAGTCTTTTTTTTTTTTTTTTTTTTTTTGGCCAGGAGAGTTTCACATTGATACATCTAAATGAGGATCGGACATATTTTCAAGATGGCGTCTATTTCTTCCCCCAAAACAGTCCCACAATGCACTGCAATGCCAACTTAACTCAGCTTTTTCCTCAACCCCGGAACGGTCGCTGTCTTGACTTGTGCCGTGCGCTTTTCACACTTTCCCATACCAACTCCATTTAAGGTAGCAATGTGTTGCTACTTTACTATGACAGTAGAGTCGGCAAAAACTTTGGGAAAAATTATCTTTGTTTTCATTAAGTACTGAGAGCCACGCTAAGTACCTCAAAACAGTACGAAATTGCTTACTATCAATCACGTGACTTTTTGGAGTTGACTGGGGGGCAAACAAGCGGTTGACTGGGGGGCAACTAGCGGTTGACTGGGGGGCAACTAGCGGATGCTAAGTCAAAACATATCAAAATAAGTCCTCAAACTATTGTATTTGACTATTTTCACGACATCAAACCAGAAAACAAGAGATCAAAACAACCTCCAGGATTCTACAAGCCATCAAAAAAGAGCTATTACCGGAAGTGACGTCTATTGATAGCAACCTATAGTACTAACTAGTGCAATTGTTTTTGTTCTTTTGTTGAATTTCTATTGAAACGAAGATCCCAAAGCGTACAAAAAATGTCAAATACGTCACTGGTATGATCGTGAGAATGCTCAGGTCTGCATGTGCATTAGAGTATAAAGCACATGGTATCCTGAAGCTTCCATTTTTCTTCCTTCGAGCTGCTAAAGTTTCAGGAACAACCTGATCAAACTAAGCACATATAGAATATAGAATATACTCTCTCACACACCTACAATCAGTTTATCGTGTTACCATGGATACCACCCAAATTATAGTGGGAACGAGTTCGTTTCTACTTACCTTCGTGTTCAGCATCTCTGTATTCGCCAATGGCGCCATTTTGTATGTGTTTGTGAGAGACAAGAAACTCCGTGTGGCTTCATGTATTTTCATTTCTAATCTTGCATTCTGTGGTATCGTCCAAGGAGCGATTGTTTTTCCTCTTCTGCAGGTAGAAATCATGTTAGGATATCTGCTCATTGGCTCCAACAAAACTGCTTGTCTCGTACGGGAGTTTATCACCGAGTTAACTACATGTTCTAGTTTGTATGCATTGCTTTTGGTGGCTATCAATCGCTACGGTGTCATCTTATTCAAACACAACTACACCAAGATCTTTTCCAAGAACAAATCTACCATAATTGTATCTATAACGTGGACTATCTCTGTCTTGTATGCAGGCTGCCTGACTGTTTATCAATCGATGTCAAACATTCTAGAGGAGTTTAAGTGTCATTCAGCCTGTATGTTTCCCAGAGAAATAGCAGCTGCACAGTTTGCAGTCCTTGGCATTCCATTCACGGCATTCTTTGCCATCAATGCTGTCCTGGTAGCTCATTTTGTGCAAGACAGGAACAACCTACAGCTACCAGCCGAGTTCTACAGCAAAGATTCAATGTATCGCCGAACGATTCCGAGCAAAAGACGACGACTCACGAAGAACATACGAGTCCTCGCACTGACTATAGTCTCGTTTTCTTCGTGTCACGTGATCTACATTGGGTGCCTGGTGCTCGCAATGTTTACTGGGAAGTTCATTCGGGTGGCTTACATCACTAGCATGTCTTTGGTATGTTTTGGGTGTATAGTTCATCCATATTTATATGGGTACCTGAATAAACGCCTCAAGAGACCTCTACAACGTACCTCACGGCGCATGCGCGGATTTGTGTGTTGCAACAAAAAGAACCGGGAGAGACTGGTCGCTAAAATGAGTTCCATCAGCTTTACATCAAGTCGATTGAAGATGATAAATACGACAAGTGATTGTTCGATGGATGAGAGCATCTCAGAACTAACGCGAAGTAAAATATCCAACATAGTTTAGATATGATATTGGATTAATATTTATTAGATTAGTATTAGATTATTAAGTTGATATTTGAATATAAGATTATTATTAAATTGATATTAGAGTATTAAATAGGTAACTAAAGATTACAAGATTAATATACATTTATATTGTATACTAGTAGTTTAAAGTAAAATTCGGAGAAGACCTATTCTATGACCGGAAATAAAACCTAGGTGAAATTTCACTTCCGGTAGCTGTGGACTAAGATCTTTAAGGATATGCAAAGAATGATAGAGAAAAATTAACTATTTTAAAATAGTTCCCATGCTCACAGTGACCGGAAGTCAATTTCCATGACAAGTCACTTCCGGGTATCGTTTGTCACGTGACAAGTACCGATCAGAAAACTGGAGTATACAAGTAATAAGTACATAAATAACTAATTGAACACTGCATTATAAATACTTTATTTGTAATTCTTAAATCAGTATTTTACTACTATTAATATTGCTGCTAATAAAATCTAGTCAGATACATCAAATACTGCACTTCACGATAACACAATAGTCCCCTTCACAGTTCCCTGCACCATCTTGAAAGGTAGCTGTGCCTTTGCACCGAAGCGAGACGAACGGTGAGCTTGCAATGATAGAGACATGTGAATAGTTGTAGAAGGTGTTAAAAAAAGATCTCTATCATTGCAAGCTCACCGTTTGTCTCGCTGCGATGCAAAGGCACGGCTACCTTTCAAGATGGTGCAGGGAACTGTGAAGGGGTCTATTGTTTTTAAACAGAGCTTTCTTAACTAAAATACTAGATGGTTATTGGTTTATTTATGTGTACATTGATGCAATGTAGTCTGGTTGTCTGGGTTAGAGCGCTTCCCATGTTTCTGAGACCCAGTCAACTCCAACTCCAACTCCTGTTCTGGCATCTGTCAATCAAAACTACAGCAGTCCGAGTTAATGAATTTTTGATTGACGGAAGCCAAAATCCCAGGCGTCTAGAAATTGCAGAGGTCAAAGAAACATGAAAAATGCTATAAAGAATTTATGTATGTCAATTCCTGGAATATTTATAGTGCACAACTTTGCTACCCAAGGTATCTTGCATAGTCACACTAAGGGTCCATAAGCATCAAGAAAGCTTTATTAGCTAACTCTGATCGAGTGTTGCCCTCGATTCTCTTGGCTGCTCAGCATGTCTGCCAGTTTCCATGGCAATGTTGGTTGCCATAGCAATGCCTGGTTGCTATGGCATTGGTAAGTTTCCACGGCAGCGCCTGGCCTTTACACTGGCTGCCATGGGTAGCTTCATGGTGACATCATCGCAAGGACAATAAGCTAATTTTATTGGCTAGCTGCGATGTCACTGAGACCTTCTGATTGGTTGGTTATAGTGTGATGTCAGTGAGCCCATTTCATTGGCTGATTGTTGGTGGATTGCAGTCGAGGATCCTGTTCTGTTGTTGGATGGTAGATTTTGCCAGGGTGTGAAGAAAATGGAAATGAATCTCAAAGAAACAAGAAATAAAATCATTGTCACTTTTCAAAAATATTATTTTTGGAGTACTAAACTTCAGATGGTTGTGAAAACTATGGTAATTCAAAACACATCATGAAAAGTACCTTCACTTCTGGAAACTGAAATTGAATGAGAACCAAATCCTGAGTCTCCCTCAACACCCGAGTCTTCATGGTCCACCATGGCCTTGACAGCATGCAGGTCCTTCTTGTTGCCATAGTTACTTGATGTCAGAAGCCTTGTTGTTTCTATAGAAACAGCAAGAAATCAATAATCTTGAGTGAAAATTGTAAACAAGGAGTGACAATAAAACATCATCTCACCTGGCGGAGCTGTGGTTTGGCCGATGAGAGATGCATTCGCCTCTGCTGACATTTTCTTAATTTCTACTTCTGAAATGAAAACAAAATGTAACGGCTGGTTACTCGATGACAATTGTGCAACTACTTATTTCTATAGATGACAGAAGAGGCTGGTACTGAGAAACATGAAAACCAGGCTGGATGTATCTATTGCCCAAGACACAAGTCGAATAAAGAAAGAAATAGTTTGTCTCTTGCTTTGACTACAGATATTTAGAAAAAATCAACCTCAAACAATATCAAATTTCCATGAAAAAAATTGCACCAGCAATGATCCAGTCATTTCTGCAATCATTTTGCACTCTAACACTTTGGTGTAGTGACATAAATGGGCTGCAGGACGATGATTTGACAACTGTTTTACCAGGTATTTTGATGTCATCAAGAGTATCTGGAACTTCGTCTTCATCAGCAAGGATCTTTTTGACCTGTGCAAAGAAAATGAGTTTTAGGCAACAGTTATTTAACCATTGTCATCATATTAAATCCCATGCCTTATCACATCCCAGATGATTATGTAACATACTTCAGCAGTACTGGCTAGAGAATAAGGTGTCTCGTCTTCACTGTTCGTTTCCATGGTATCAGCTCCAGCAGCCACCAACAGAGCTGTCAGTCCTTCCAGTCCACGACCAGCAGCCAGATGCAGTGGTGTATTGTCATCAAAGGTATAGGAGTCAACATAACATTTGGCCTATGATGTAGAATGTTGAATCTATTCAGTATGCACAAACTTTGGGGGGAGGGGGAGGGGGAGTTGTTTTGTGCTAAAGACACTTCCCCCAGAGAACCCATTTATAGGCACACAGCTATGTAACTTGCTTACCTCAAGAATCAAAAAGCCAGCTATGGCTAAGTTATTGTTCTCGACAGCAAGATGAAGAGGAGTGCGCCCACAAGTACCATCCTGTGAAACAAGACAGAATCAAGGCAAGGATATAACAAATAAAATAAAAAAACAACAGTAAAATAAACGTGATGGTAATGATGGTAATAAGGTGGTGGTACTGATGATGATGTTGATGATGATGATGGTGATGATGATGATGGTGATGATGATGATGGTGACAAAGATGATGGTGTTGATGATGATTATGAATGGTAATGATGAATGGTACTGATGATGATGGTGACAATGATTATGTTGTTGATGATGATAATGAAAGGTAATGATGATGGTGATAACAATGATGGGGTTGATGATGATGATGAATGGTAATGATGATGGTACTGATGATGATGATGATAATGGTGACGATGATGATGTTGACGATGATGATAATGTTGATTGTGATGATGATAAGGTGATGATGGTACTGATGATGATGGTGATGATGGTGTTGATGACAATGATAAATGGTAATGATGATGGTGATGATGAATGGTAATGATGATGGCCAATGATAAAGATGGTAACAAAGATGATGATAATGATGGTAATGGAGAAAATGATGGTGATGACTGATGATGATGATGATGATGAGGACCAGAATTTTCAGTTACCTTAGCCTCAACATCAGCTCCTACTGATAGAATCATCTTGATGATTTCTCGATTACCTCTTATGACAGCAAGATGTAATGGAGTAAAACCTAAAAATAACAATATATATCCAAACATCCCTATCATCAAAAATATTCAAGTACAGGGACAGTCTTTACCCCCCCCCCCCCCCCCCCCTGAAATCTTGAAGTGACCACCACAAGCACCCACAACAACAGGGTTTCTACCCTGCAGCTTGGAAGCTCAGGACAGAGAGAGCCTCTTAAACCCAGGGTACAGGCTATCAAACGAAATTCAGTATCAAGATATCTTGTAGTTGTGGAGGTTGTTACATTTCTTAACAGTATTTCTGCCTACCATTATAGTTTTGCCAGTGTATCTCAGGAAATTCCTCACTTTCTTTGCGTAATTTCTTATTCAACAGAACTTTTAAACACCCAATATCACCCTGAGCACAAGCAATATGTACAGGAGTGTTGCCATGACGGTCACAACTAGTTGCCTTGGCATTGCCTTTCATTAAGCATTCAGCGGCACAAGGTTGCTTTGTCAGTACAGCCAAGTGGAGAGGAGAGTCTGAAGATGTTGAGAATCTTGGTTAATTTCCTCACTTTAACAATCGCACACAAGGACCGGGAGATATGGTAGAGCATATGTAGGAGGGGGATGGCTGAGGCAAGACAAGTACAACTGGGAGAGTAGGGTACTGGGTTGTATTTACATGTACACATACTTTCATGTGTTAATAAAGGTCTATTGGGTGTTCTATTCAGTCAATAAATTTTTATATTTTAAAGACTTTTAATCAGTTGGTCTGTATTATAAAGATGCTAAAACTATAAGACTTGATATTTCTTTCTGAATTTTTCATTTTAAGAGATTTTTTATTTTTGGGAAATCAGGAATTGTGTTGGATTGGAAAAAAATATTTTTCTCAAATTTGTAGCTTTTTAAAGGCTTGGGGTAATCCTTATGCATAGCAGAAACCTGACCAACCTCTAAAATTTGATTTGCGCTTCTAGATTCTGAATTTTGGGAGATTTTTTATTTTGGAAAATCCGGAACCGTGCATGGCTGGAATGGAATGGACTTCGGACAAGTGGATTGTGCGGATCACAAAACGTTTTCTTACTACGAATTCGCAGCTATTATCCTACAATTTTTATTTTAATATTCAAAACCAGTAATTTTATGCTTAAATTTTGCATAAAATCGAGTTAAATTTTTTTTCCTAATTGGAATGAACTGTGGGTTAGTTTTAGGGCAGCAAATATATCCGTTCTTCCATAGCTGTACTGTATCTATGGTTACCTCAGAAGTACAGTGTGAATGGATAATTCATGATAAAAAAATGAGAAGCCATTTCAATGTTACAGCATGTTATACCATGTAAATACTGTAAGTCAATAGTGTATACATTCTTTTCCTCTCTACAGGAATGACGTACCTGTCTAAGATAGTTGTACTCATTAACAAGGTCTCCTGGCAGGTCCTTCATGACTGATACCAGACTTTCTGTTGCATTAAACTGGCAGTTGATGACTGCAAGGTGAAGTGCACTGCAAGAAAAAATAAAGAACTTATCTTTGTTCTTATACCAATCCCTAACAATTATTTATAGAGCTAGCAGTTGTACATCAAGATTGGGTGGGTCAGGTCCATCGAGTGCCAGGACTTTGGAAAGCAGAGTTCATAACCTTCACTGAAAGGGGCTCATATCCTTTACTCCTGGTTGAAGTAACGTTGAAAACAGTAAGAGAGGGGAAACAGGTTTGTTTGCAACTTAGAAGCACCCCTGATAACAAGCCTGAATGGCTTTAGTCTTCCCCCCCCCATTCCATGACATTGATTACTGATATTTTGGCAACATCTCCTAATTGTTCTTCATCTCAGTAAAGTTATCCGTAAAATTATTATTATTTGTTCAGATCTCACCCTCCCATTCACTTCACTTGAAACAGATATACTTCCTTGAATAAATTTAATATGTACCCTTAAGCTTTTTACATACACATATTTGTTTATTGAATAACAATATTAGACTACTCACGTATCCCCATCATCATTTTGAACAGCAGTTAATTGGTGCTGGATGGCAAGGAGGTAGCGTGTGTCACCTGTAGAGGCATAGTCTCTCATAGCACTGGATGTATGCTGTGCTATGGCCCAGGCCAACTCTTTCAGCATCTCCTGAGAGGGCTGGGTACCAGGGGAAGCAGTAGCCTGCTGCATTCCTCCACCTGTACCGCCTACAATGAACACAACCACCAATCAAATTAGTTGGTTGAAAACTAGGCGGCATTATTTGGTGGAGTGCAAACAATATAACCGTGAAACTTTAGTAATACTAAATAGCACAATTTTATGCAAATTCCATTGTTTTCTATTGTTTAATTAGCATTTTTTGTACTATTTAGCAATTAGTGTTTCACGGATTAATTGTTTGCACTCTATTGAATAGAAATTATTTTTTAGTACTATTTTTAGTGCAAAATATACTTAGTAGTTTTACAAATGAAGTGTTTGTACTTGTCTGTGAATATTCAAATGTACAGCACATTTGCAAATAATACTAATGGTCCAGGGCATATAATGGATTTCCTGTAAATACCCAAGCCTCCCCTACTGGATGGGACTAGGGATGTGTAAAACCAAGTATATAAGTATGATTGGTCGTAAGGTGAGTGATTTGTTTCATTCAGTTTGCTGTAGATGGTTACTTTAGGTGACAACTTGCCAGGACACAAGAAGAGAAATGATGGAGTTTGTTTCAGTCATCATGTCATCTTCACTCATTCAAGACATACTTACTCTACATCCCATTCCACTCAGTAAATCAATATACCTCTTGGGCCTATGGTTGCCCATTCCAGACCACAGTAACTTAAATGATGTGGCAAGTTAGCCAAAGTTTCTAATGTCTGGCCTTTATTCAGCCCCCCCCCCCCCCCCTCACCTCATCCACACTTTCTAATTGACCTTAGAAGTGGGGGGGGGTGTTGGCAAAAAGCTTTCTTTCCTGGATAATTCTTGAGTCTTTCTTCCTGTAGATTTTCTTCATTTACCCTTCTAAGGATTTGGTAAAGTTCTTATTCAGATTTACAGCCAGGCTGTTTGCCTCTATTCTCTGTCAGTGTTATGATCATATTGATGGTCTTATCATTATGGTTACCCAATGAATAGTTCTTGATTTAGAATAGTTAGCTGTCTTAGCTGTTATCAATCTTGAAGGCCACAAGCTAATCATATTAAGTACCACCTTTGCTACATAGCATGGTTTTTGTATAAGTGGCAAACATATGGAGCTGAGACTGGTTGTACAAAGGGTGGACAGCACTATCCGACGAATAAATCCTTATTCAGTGGATAAGATGATGCTGTTATCCAATAAATTTATCCATTGGATAAGATCTACCTGTTGGATAGTGCTATCCACCCTTTGTACAACTGGGCCCTGATTTACAGTATGACATGTCATTTACTTGAGAATATCTTTTTTTATCTTCCAGTTTTTCATTCAATCACAACACATAGTTTGTTGTTGCTGCACCAAGACTGTGGAATAATTTATCGCTAGAAATATGAAAGTCTCCATCCGTGTCTGTTTTTAAAAATTCTCTGAAGATACATTTAAGTTAGCTTTTAATTCATAATTTTACATTTAGTACAATTTTTATCGTTTTGTTCGCATATTTTTTTATATCTCAATTTTTATTTAGCTTAGTTAATTATGTATTATTTTTTACAAGTGAGCGCTCTGAGCAATTAGTGGATTTAGCGCTATATAAATAAATATTTATTATTATTATTATTACTATAGTTATGATTATGGTAAGATGAGTTACAGCTACTTTGCAACTAGTACGAATTTGCCATATCGTTTCCCACTCCTTTGAAAGCAGCTTTATAGACATTTATTTTATTATAACCTTTGAAACAAGGTTGACAACAATACTGTGCTGGTGATATTTTCAAGCATTTTATTTACAACGTGCAAGATACCCTAACTACAAATCCTTCAAAATATTAGCAACATAAAAATGTTCATAAAAAATAATCTGTAATATACAGGACTTTATCTCACGTACTCTTCAAAGTACAACAATGATGTACTACGCTGTCTGCGTGTACAACATTTTAACTCGCTTAATGAGCTGATTTAACAGTCGAAAATCAGTTTCCACTGAACAAAGCTGGTCTAAATGATGATGATTCAATCAGAAAATTTAATTTTTTTTTCAGGAAACTGATTTAGACATCAATGAACCAACGATAAGGTCCATTTCAACTGTCTTATATCTTATTAATTTATTTATAATTATTATAAATATAATAAAACATGTTAATAAATCTTCTAGCTTTTCTTAATTTAGACACATACATGTATATAATAATGATTAGAAGAAAGTGTTAAGACTCTACCTCATCTAGAAATCAATGGTTACGATTAACTAATTATAGAAAAAACTAAGCATAGGAAATATTTTGTGGTACAGCAGGGCTGAATTGCAGTTTAAATTAGGTGCTATACATTTATGACCTTAAGTCTTCAAATCTTGATACCATAATAACTATAGCTCTATCAAGCTTGCTTTCTCCACTTCTGTCCATGACACCAATAAGTCTTTCACTAGACCCTACTGGCTGAAGATATATTTCTGTGACCGCTCTTGGCATCTTGATTTTCATTTATGGTCCATATGTTGCTGACGTGGACTTGACATTTGATCCATTTATTTCTGCAATATCTTTACCTCACAAGCACATTTTATGTACTCAGATTATATTTATACTATTCTGTGCTAAGTCCTAGTGTTGCACACTCTTTGTGACCATCTTACGCTTTGAATCGTCCATAGTTTTGTGTGTGACAGTGAGTTACAGGTAAGATTCAAGATCCTGTCACGGGATCATGACTGAAGATGACTGATGGGCACAGAATGATGTCTTCTTATCTTGTGGAGTTTCAGTGCACTAATTAAGCTACTTCTAAACCAAGTTCCTTGTCTAGTAACCCTACATTACGTACCCTGTGTTTGGTCGCTAGTAGTGCTTGGTAAACCAATACCAGCAAGTGTAAAGCCACCGCCAAAATTGAAATAACCAGTTGCATCACCTCCGCCGATACCACCAGCTCCACCTGCTGGACCACCTGGGGGTGGCTGGAAGTACTCAGAGAAGTGTGGGATCTTTTTACGACGTTTAGCTCCTATCTGTTCCTGGTCTGAAATAAAAAATTTATGAATATTTTCATTGACCTTGTGGGAATCCTGGAATGAAGCTCAATGGGGTGCTGATGGTGATTGAATGATGATGAAGATGAGTGTTGATGGTGGTTGTGAATGATGAGGTGATGGTGGTGATGATGATGAAGATGAGTGTTGATGATTGTGAATGATGAGATGATGGTGGTGATGATGATGAAGATGAGTGTTGATGATGATTGCGAATGATAAGATGATGGTGGTGATGATGATGAAGATGAGTGTTGATGATGATTGTGAATGATGAGATGATGGTAGTGGAGGTGATGAAGATGATGATGATTGTAATAATGAGTGATTATTATGATGATGATGATGACCATGATTGTAGTGAATCATTGGTAGCAATGATAATACTGCTACTGCTGTTGATGATGATGATGACAAATCTTAAAGTAACTTGCAATCATGAAGATTTTAAATATGTTAGTTAAAAATAAATGATAAAAGATAGACCAAGAAAAATAGGGGAAAATGATGGAATACTGTATATGAGAGGGAAGTCCATTCTTACCAAACAGCTGTGGTGTGTATGTGAATTCCATTGGTTCACTAGTTTCTTTGTCAGATTTTCTTCGTAGTTCACAGAAAACTTTAACAGGTTTTTCTACAGCAACATTCCAGTAGGGAGGAGTTTTAAAAACTATTGCAAACTAGAGAAACATAAAACAATAAGATTGTTATAATTTTAGATAAAGAATGAAGAACTGTAGTTTCAAGTGAAACTTTAGTGCTTTGGTCTGCAGTACAATGCTGTAATTCATGGTTTCAACTCAGAAAATAGCAAACCTGTCACCATTGCAGCAGTTATTCCAGTGGAATTCAAATTAATATTGTCAAGAGAACTACAAGGAGTATTCTGGGAAATGACATAGTTATCCTCTGATGTATTTATTTGAGATACACAGTCTTGTTTTGTTTTTGTCATTGTTTTCCATCCAGCACCTGGCAGCATTCCATTGGTATACTAGCTGAGGTTATGATGAATATTTCTGTGGTTATATTAATGTGGGTAATATGAGGAGGTCTCATTCACTAGTAACCTTTTTGAAACAATACACCAGGCCAGTCAATGTGAAACATGTTAAAAGCATTTATGCTTTCTGCCAGTGTGACAATGTATGAACACTCAGCAAGTTGTATCACTAGATACATCTTATTAACGAACTTCGCATGTACCATTGTGCACTCAGCTCCTATGTTCTAAGTTTTTGAAGGTGCACGATTCTGCAGTTGACTATATACATATACACCAGGATTTTGAAAAATGAATTTCTGTAGTGGCTACTAAGACACATACCTGTCTATGAACGTCTGATGGTGCAAAGGTTCCCAGATCTTCCCAATTTACCTTGCCTTCACTATCATACTCCAAAAAGTGAACCTCAATATCGTCTAAAAAATTATAGCAAACCTTAATACATAATTATAATAGATGTAGTCCTTCCTTTGCAAGGTTATTTGACTTAATAGCCAGAGGCTAACAAACCTGTAGCCTTCTTTCCTTAATTAAATTGCAATTAAGCAGCACAATTTAAAAAGCCTTTGACGCAGAGTTGAACCAATGAGCAACAATGATTCCTGATAGTGTTACATTAAGAGACTATTTCCAAACTACAGTTTAATCTGACATCATGATAAATGGTTAAATCATGATGAAGTGAAAACATAGGAAAAGAGGGTGTGGTACCTTTTTGTACTCTGTCACAAAGCAGATATACTTCATCTCCACCTGTAACGCAGCCTGAATTTTTGTCCATTCTACAAATCTTTAACTGGCATGCTGAGGGTGCCTCTAGATATGAAGAAATTGTAAAAAAAATCAATCTGTATTCTTAATAGAACCTTTTAGCAATGGCATAAGGTTTTCCCATATCAGACCATGCCTCATTCCCTTGAGTATTATTTCTTTTATAGACCCTTCTACTTTGAGCATAATGTTTTTCCATTTCAGACCATGCCCCATTCCCTTGAGTATTATTTCTTTTATAGACCCTTCTACTTTGAGCATAATGTTTTTCCATTTCAGACCATGCCCCATTCCCTTGAGTATTATTTCTTTTATAGACCCTTCTACTTTGAGCATAATGTTTTTCCATTTCAGACCATGCCTCATTCCCTTGAGTATTATTTCTTTTACAGACCTTTCTATTTTGAGCATAATGTTTTCTCATTTCAGACCATGCCTCATTCCCTTGAGTATTATTTCTTTTATAGACCCTTCTACTTTGAACATAATGTTTTCTCATTTCAGACCATGCCTCATTCCCTTGAGTATTATTTCTTTTACAGACCTTTCTACTTTGAGTGTAATGTTTTCCCATTTCAGACCACGTATCATTTTCTGAGAATAAGATTCTTTGTTTGAGTTGTAGTCATATTCATGTACCCCTTTTTTACTCCGACGAAGGACTAGCATCCGAAACGTCTTTTCACAGTGTATAATTTACCTTTTTATCATTACTGTTTCATTAGAAACACTGACGCAGCTCACACTAGTTTTTAGCTAGTTATATCTTCTACCTTCTCTTTAGTTTAGGCATAATGTCACATTTAACTCCATGTGTCATTCTTTTGAGTGTAATTTCTTTTGTTAAATGGTAGTACATGAAGTCTATATTTTTTTCTTATTCAAATGTTTTAGCCAATGGTTCACATGTTTATTAAGCAATGTCTGTGCTACATGTACCCTCGAAAAAACAAAGACTGTTTTTTTATCTCCTTGGGGAGTGACAAGACAATGGTGTTACAATTTATGCACCCAAAAAATTGTGTCTAATGAAAAGGATTCGCACAATGTGGAATCAGAATGTAGTACTGTAAATCAAATAAACAATTACACCTGTATTTACTGGTTCTAAGACTATACTTACTTGAGTCATAAACAGCATTTGATATACATGGTTTTAATGGTTTCGTAAAGTTTCCATTATCGTCAGGTAGGTATGCTTGGAAACACAGTCTGACGCAGCTAAGGTTCATCTGTTTTGCTTGGTCATCTACCATCTTACGAATCTTTTTAGCTTCTTCATCTGGAATAAATGTTTAAAAAAATACAGTAGTCAAACATCAACTTCCTCAAACCCTTGTTATGCGATACTATTAATTTCTTAAATCAATGAGTTATTTTTGTTGTTCTGCTAAAAAAAACCCTCATAATCAGCCTAAGTCTGAAACTATATAAGACCTTAGGAAAAACAAAATACTGGGTTTTCATTAAGTTTTGAAGTAATAAGAGTGGATCATATTAGCTCAATCCAGAGAATTTTGCTCAGTTATGTACAGAGCATACTCAGATCTCTGACCCTAGGCATTAGGCAGATAACAGAAGTCTCTAACCTCCCCCCCCCCCCCCTTCTCCCACTAGCTGTAAATCAGTATGCAAAGTATCAACCAAACATACCAGCAACAGACAGCGCAAGATTCTTGTCAAATGGTTTGTTATCTGTTCCAGCAGCATGTTGTGCACCAAGTCCACTTATACCAAACAGTGACGCTGGGTCATTATGTGTCGTACTCATTACTGACATTGTAAGTGACTGCAATTCTTGCATTTTCGTGTATCTTTCTAACAATGTTTTGGCCACAGCTTTTCTTGTCACATGTTGAATTCCAAGGTTTGGAAAGCTTTGGAGAGAAATATTGAAAGATATTAAGTTAAAGGATATTTATATGTACTGTACAGTACATCAGCTATAAATTATACTGTATGTGGATATGAAAGACTATTCTTTGGTAATGAAGTTTGTCAAATTTTAAACTGACAAAACCTCTGAAACAACTGGCTAATTCATAGATTCAGTTGGAATTTAGCAAGTTACTGTAGGTTTCGCAGAGGGAGGAAAACTAGAGAACCCGGAGAGAGAAAAACCCTCGAATAATGTATGTGATACAGAGTCCAGGAATAGAACCCCAGAACCCAGAGGTAAGAGGTGAGTGTACTAATACTACACCACCCTTGAATTCCTTGTATGTGATGCTGAGTAAGATAATCGAACCAAGAACCCCAGAGATGAGAGGCAAGTGTGCTACTGATGATTCCCTTTCGACCTTCATACAAATCCTATCATCATATGTACCTTGCTGACATTCCCTGTTCTGGTCCAATCTGTACAGTAACTATTCCCTCTTTGCTGGCATTCTTGCCAGTTAGACTATGCGCATGTGGCATATAAGGTTCCTCTTCTGTTACCAAGGAAACCACTATTCGACATGGCCCACGGTAGTTATTCAGCTGGAGTATAAAAGTATTGAACGCAATAAGATATACATATTTATCATTGATTGTAAGTGTAATGATGTCTATTCCGTTGAACATATAAAGGGAGTGAATACTCAGTATCCTGAAGCAGAAGCTCATCACTTGAGCACTTGATGCCAGATCTTATTGAAATTTAAGAGTTGATTTTTAAAAAGGAAAAAAAAGGAGAAAAACTGTAAAAGCACGGGAGAGAGCCAACATGCAGATAAACCCATATATTACACTGAGTCCTGCAATCAATACCAGGTTGTATTGGTGAGAGAAGACACATTAGCAGCTCACATTACTCGCACAGTTATTGACATATAAAATGTAGTGTTTGTGTACCTGAACTGAAGGATAAGATTTAGTTTTTTGAGTTGAGAATTCACCTGGGAGCCCTCCATGGGAAGGTCCTTCACACGGATAACGAAACCTGAATCCACGCTAAAGAAAGAAAAGTTAGAGATAAATGGCTGATATGTTACAGTGGTACCTCAATTGAGTAGACACTTTCAGAACCCTGCTTTATCCCAGGGCTTAAAATAAGGAATAGACAATCACTGGTCGTGATCGATCTTAGAAATTAGTTTTAACTCAGTTATACATGCTTTCTGACTCAACGTTACTAGACAAAATGACCAGCAACATAAAGATTTGACTGGACAAGTTACAATCCTGGCTGGACATTGTCTGATGACTATCCATTATATTAAGCTCTGTAGAGGGTGCTACTTAAAAGGAGGTTTGTTTTACAGTAAATATGTGAAGGAAATCTCACGACCATGCAACTAGCTGTCCGTTTAATGAAGGGTGTTTGCTTAATAAGGGGTCCTCTACTGTAGCTCCAACCACATGCATCTATTTACATTCTTGAATTCCAGTTTTAATTTATATTTAATTGAGTTGATCGTTTTTAATTTCTTATTGATTTGAAAATAAAAAATAAAAATACAAAACACTCGATCTAAAGAATTGAAGAAATGTCACTTACCGATTTAGGTTGTTCAAGAATCTCTAAATAAGGTCCTGTAAAAAAGAACAATATCTTGTTTTAAAGAAAATTTTCAAGGGTAGGACTTGATATCCAGTGACTAACAAATGTGCGACCCTTGTTTCATGATTGAATTGGAGTTTAGAAGATAAAATAACTAAAACTTACCATCGTAAGTTCCCTGCATTTGAACATTTAGTGCCGATATATCTGGTAGAAAACCAGGTGTCATTATCTCATGGAGCATACTTTCTGTTAACGTACTCCCAACCTGTTGTTCTGACTGCGTCATGGTTGCAATCAGTTCTTAACAGTGCCTTTTTTTGAGTATATCACTAATCTGTTTTAATCGTTACTGCTTATAGGTGACCTGGAAGTTGAACAAAAATAGAAAACTCTTAATACTATAGAATAAAATATTAGTTTATAAATAAAAAAGACTTGTATAAGGTTTGTGTTAACAGAGCTGTGTCTTGCCTTGACTGCAGTCAGTTAATGATATATTAATGTTAACTGAAAATGATTGATTAAGGCCGGCTTAGATAATGGTATTTCAGCCATGTGTCCCTGAAGCGACATAATGTATGGGAAGGATATATAAGTATAGTTAGGTATAGGCTTGAGTATAAGGCACATAAAGGGTGTAGCTGTATGTACAGGTTGAATAATCTACTCTAGTATATATATATATATATACATGTCGATTGAGTGATTTCATCGTTGAAGGCTTTGAACTTCGACTTAAAAATTCTACTCAAAGATTCAAAGAATATCTATTTTTCATTCAAGTATCTTAGTGGATATTTCCTTGTGTTGATAAAGTTTTGTTTTAGTGTCAGCGAAAAAAATACAACGACTAAAAGAGGAGTAGAGTTGAATTTGCACTAATAACTAGCTATCAAAGCAACTATACACCTTGGATGAATACTTAAATTAACTCAGTAAATTGTACTGATACATTGTATATTTCAGAAAGAATAACAAATGGTACAAAACTGTGTACGAATGACTACGAGTTTGAAGAGTACGACGTCCAAAATAAAGTTGCATTTGAGGAGAAAAAAACAAGAATAAAAGACAAGTTTGTAAGTAGGACAGGAGCTCTCGTACTCATGGCTAACGCTTTCGATTCCTATCCAGTAACGAAAGCAAAGATCTAACCTGATCTTTGAGGGAATAAGTAAGGGAAAAATACAGAAATTGGATGAAAAATACCAACCAAAAGGGTAGGAAATCAATCTTGATCCAACGTTCCACAACACGGCACGTGTAAGCTGACAAAAACAAACCCCTAAAAACACCTGATTTGCAATGTCAATTCACAATACCTTGAACTGTTGATGAAGTATCCTATAAATGATAAAACTGAAGTGTAGACTGGCTTAAAAAGGCATCCAAGCTTCCTCTATGAGGAAAGCGAAACTCCTAGCAGTAGAAGCAAACCGTTGGCCAATAAAGGGAATGTCCCTGGGACTTCCCCTAGTCAATATACGCAACATGATTGGTCAAAAACACTCATGTGACCTTTCTTAACCATGATGTAATGCTTCCGGCCTAGAAGGTTATTTTTGGGAATATGGAAATTAGGGAATATTCCCTTCTCAGAAACTCTGGGTTTAGTGTTTTATATGATATAAAGTATCATTCGGTATTTAAAGAAACTTACCTCTGGATGAAATGCTCTTCCTGTACTGGATTGTGGAACGATGCAAAATTATGTAAATGCAATGAATTGCAAGTTTGTCAAAAGGCTTAAAGGGGTATTATAGAAGCTAACTCGATGCAAACAGAAGATCAAATTCAACAAAATAAAGAATGTTTCTCAAGCTACACAATTTCTTTGACCTAGAGTAGAGAACAAGTACACATTTTTTTGTCCTTTTGACCTTTTTTTATTCCAATACTTTTAGTACAAACTGCATTGTAACTTTGTTGCTATTTTTAGACACTAATGACGTCATGATATTAGTTCGACCACCTAGACAGGCGTATCGAGGCTTGCAGGAGTCTTATTTTCAGCTCTCAAGCGTGTGTTAAAATCACGATCATAACACTGTATGCTAAAAGTAATAGATTAATTGCTTTTAGCGAGAAGAACTGTCAATTGGCTGTGAAATGACTGGACGGATCGTCTAGTCCGGATATTAAATAAACTTTCTATCTTTTTTGCATACTCAGTTGATGTCATGATGATGATGGGGGTGGATAGATGTGCTGAAGTACCAGTAGTTCGGTACTGTGAATGTGCAGAGTGATTTAACTTGTCCCATGAAAATATACTGAGCATAATACATAGTAGTATAATAACCAAACATCAACCAATGTGTGAACAAAAATAGTAGTGGCTGAAAAGCTGTCAAACGTACTTGAAGTTCCACGAAACCGTCTCAAATCAAACATATATCTGGCGTCAGCTTGAAGATAAACGTAAACTTAGCTCTGGGGAATCCCCGAGAACGACGGCAATGTGCGTGAGTCTCCGTTGTTTTAAACGTATCTCTTAGTTTCGTTTTAAAAAAATAATGATTCTTTAATAGCTTTTTTATAAGTTGGTTTATACTATTTTCTTTGTATAACGTACTGTATGACGTTTTTTAAAAGTTTAGTAACACTGACATGGCTTCCCTTACCACTGGTGCACTAACACTGACATGACTTCCCTTACCTCTGGGGCACTAACACTGACATGGCTTCCCTTACCATTGGTGCACAATCAATTGCGTGGCTTTCCTTACCAATGGTGCACAAACACTGATATGACTTCCCTTACCACTGGTGCACTAACACTGAAATGGCTTCCCTTACCATTGGTGCACAATCAATTACATGGCTTCTCTTACCATTGGTGCACTAACACTGACATGACTTCCCTTACCACTGGTGCACTAACACTGACATGGCTTCCCTTTCCAGTGTGCTAACACTTATATGGCTTCCCTTACCATTGGTGCACTAACACTTACATGGCTTCCATTACTAGTGTACTAATGCTTACATGCCTTCCCTTAACATGGTGCACTAACACTGACATGGCATCCCTTACCATTGGTGTACTAACACTTAACGTGGCTTCCCTTACCATCGGTGCACTAACACTGACATGGGTTCCCATATCTCCGACTCTTCAAATATTAAAATAAACATATCAACAGCAAAAACGACATGGTACTTGGAGTTTTTACCCAATTTTTACAAAACCTTTTTAATTTTGGAGGTCTTTTTGTTTTTGGAAGATTTATATTCTAAATTCTGTGTATTCAGTTTGCCGAATCTTTTTGTCTTTTTTCATCGTAGTTTTTGACCAAAATCACAATGTCTTTACCAGAACTTTCTCACATGCACATCGATACGGAGAAAGATGGAAAAAAAGTGTGACAAAGTAACTAAACCGATAAATTTTTTATTATAAAATGATTTTTTAATATGCAGTTTGGTTGGCAGAATATTTACAATAGGATACGAAACAGTTTGTTCATAAAGGGAAATTTATATCACCTATATTCTAGTAATAACATTAATATTATTCTAATAATAATGATGATAAAATAAAAAATATACGGCTCTTTATGTCAGTATCATTCAGATCTTTCATATTCTCATAGTCGACTAGAATCAGCGTGGTACAACACTTGAAGACTGGATTGCTATGATATCCAACCACTGAAGCTTTCAGTTTGAATTGCCCGCCTTATTAGGTCAACTATTTTTAAAATAATTTTTCGTTCACTTTCGTCTATAGGGGCGGGAAAACGAACGTGAAGGTTTTCCAAGCAATGCTTGTAAAACCACGTAATAATAACGACTTTTTGAAGTCTAAAATGTTCTAATAATCCCTAATATTTTTATTGATTCAGTTTGTACGGCGCTACACGGCTGATACTTGGCCCTCTTCTGACTCTGCAGAGAAAAATAATCACTCGTTAAGGTAATGTTGAGTTGATAAGTCTGATCAAATAGAACATAACTACATATACAAGTGATTGTACAATTGTATTAATGATAAATATTAGTTAATACTAAGAATAGATCATATTCAAGGAATAAACTTCAAGACCTTGACATTGATAAAGCAATATATATCAAGCAAGGTCACAAAACGCGCAATTTTTTCCCACTGATGGCCGACATGTTTTTAGTCAATTATTTGTACCTTACGTTATGATGTATCAAAATCAATTTCAATAGAATACAATTACTTTATTTGCGCTTGTGAACGTCCCCAAAAACGATATTTAAGATAGGACATGGGCTAAAAGTTACGATAGTTTAGGAAAGGTTTAATATATTTTTGATGAAGAGAGAAAAAAATGCTCACAAAATAAAACTATTAAGTAATGTTACTCAAAGATATTTTCAAAAGTAGGACAGATTCACATAATCATGTGATGGTTGGGTGTTTGGAGAGAGGCGAGTGCTTTAACCACTGCTCGACACGTGAATACATCCCACACCATACGTACGGCTTACTGTCCACCTCCAAACACGATGTGTTTTGATTAAACAGCAACAATAACAAAACAACTGAAAACATTCACTGGTTTGCTTGGTATTGACAAAATTAATTAGCTTTTGCAAGAGTTGAAGCAGGCATCCCAATAACGAATTTCAGCGGCTTTATTTTTTTCTTTTAATAAAACAGGCAGCAGCGTACTGTGTCTCAAAATGTTATCGTTGTTTTCTCGTATTTGTTTTCTGTTACAAAAATATTGAAAATTGAATTGAATATCTTTCTTTTCGGCTTTATTTTTTAATATTTCACACATTTTATCAATATGCTGAAACAATCTCTGGGCTGAACTATGGTTAGAAAACCGCTAACTCACAGTTAGCTCACAAAACAAATCGTGAAACAACCTCTGGGCTGATCCAAGTCAGGGCATGGCTAACTCACAGATCGAACCCTGAAACAACCTCTGGGCTGATCTAAGTCAGGGCATGGCTAACTCACAGATCAAACCCTGAAACAACCTCTGGGTTGATCTAAGTCAGGGCATGGCTAACTCACAGATCAAACCCTGAAACAACCTCTGGGCTGATCTAAGTCAGGGCATGGCTAACTCACACATAGAACCCTGAAACAACCTCTGTGCTAATCTAAGTCAGGGCACGGCTAACTTATAGATCAAAGCCTCAAACAACCTCTGGGCTGATCTAAGTCAGGGCACGTCTAACCCACACCTATATAGAACCCTGAAACAACCTCTGTGCTAATCTAAGTCAGGGCACGGCTAACTCACAGATAGAACCCTGAAACAACCTCTGGGCTGATCTAAGTCAGGGCATGGCTAACTCATAGTTTGAACCCTGAAACAACCTCTGCTCTAATCTAAGTCAGGGCATGGCGCATTGGAATTTAGCGTGTTGGGTTTAGCGGAGAATGGAGAATTGTGAATATTTCCCTGATGACTACATACCATCAAAATCTTGGATATATTCTACAGTGTATTTGGGAGGATGCTGATATTTGTATCTCCCTCGATGATAAGACTCTGAAATATCATTAGAAATATACTCAATAAAATACTAATGGGCTATTAATATTCATTAATTATGATGTAATAATTATAATTGATGAAGGAGGGAAAATCCTTCAATGAAACTCGTTTCAGTTGTGTGGTTTTGTTAGGTTCGTAAAAATCAAGCATCATTATCAGACCACGTGTCAATCCTTTGAGTATTTTACTACCAACACTTGAATTAAGGATTACAGGGTCAGCTAAGAGCAACGGCTCATTTGCCCATCACATAACCTCTTTTCTTTTAGGGGATGGAGGAATGTAACGGATTATTGATACGACTGTAACAAATGTTTCAATGAAGCATTACGTCTAAAGTAAAACTGAGCGCGTTTTTCTTCACCTACACGACTAAGCGACAATGGAAGTAATATTTACAAAATAATGTCAAAATGATACTAATTTGTTGGTTTTGTTTATTATCTTAACATACCTGCATTTAGATTTTCATCTTGGTAGGTTGCAGGATAGGAATACTCGATAGGAAACCTCTCTGCATTATCTAATATCAAAATAACAAGAATTAAGTTGCATGATCAACATTTCGTTGGCTTTTTATACACCCAACAGTTAAATGGCTTTTTTCACCAGCTCAGCATTTTGATGGCTTTACACACACCCAACACTTGAATGGCTTATTTCACCAGCTCAGCATTTTGATGGCTTTACACACACCCAACACTCGAATGGCTTTTTTCCACCAGCTCAACATTCTGATGGCTTTACACACACCCAACACTCGAATGGCTTTTTTCCACCAGCTCAACATTCTGATGGCTTTACACACACCCAACACTCGAATGGCTTTTTTCCACCAGCTCAACATTTTGATGGCTTTTATTGACACCCAACACTGGAACAGCTTTTCTCACCAGCTCAACATTTTGATGTCTCCATGGAAACATTTTTCACGAGATAAATATTTTATTTTGAGTATTTCCTTCTTCTTACCTGGGTAATCAAATCTAGTTCTTCTAGTTTCTATATGTTCTGTGTACAACAAACAAGCAACTGGTGAGTCACGGAGTTTACTTCCTTATCTCAATATACCTCACCGTCGTCTCTCTTATACCCCCTTGAATTTTGAACGCGTTTTTTTTTTCATGTAACATCCGACAGAAAAAAAAAAAGAAGAAAGACCCGACCTACCGTGTGTCTGGGTGCATCGTATTGATATATCGCTGCTATAACCGTGAGGTAACGTCGTTACCCGCGAGTCTGGTACTTGGTATTCTTCACGTAGAGAAGAAGGTACTTTGAATTCTTCACGTAGAGAAGAAGAAGAGTCGGATTCATGGAAAACGTCTGTTGCTGAAAGTATTAAAGACAAACTACTGATTAGAACCCTGTTGTTTGAATTTCAAGACGGCTGAGCGAAATAGTGCATCAAGGCATTCCCTCGAGTATATCGTTTTTACCTACCATAGTGCTAGAGAAGATATCTTATTTTAGCTCAAAATAAAATCAAAGAAATCAAAGCCAAAATCAAAGCCTTTATCGTATTTGGAAATCTCTTGGTACGAAGGGTGGATAGCGCTATTCGATGGATGAATCCTTATCCAGTGGATAAATCGATGCTGGTATCCAATAATTATCCACTGGATAAGATATATACGTCGAATAGCGCTATCCACCCTTCGTACAACCGAGCCCAGATTGTTATTCGTTAGAATTACTAAAGCCAACTTTGTTTAAAAATGACCATATATTCTGAAATAGGACAGTGCTGTACTAAGATGAGTGAGCGTCTTCTATTAGCCACGTGATGCTCAAGGAAGTGGTCACGTGGTTTGTAATGAGTGGTGCAACACCATCAACACTTACGTGGTTCGTAGACTGGTCTGGGCGAGTGGGGATCAGGGAGAGACGACGATGTACTTGTTGTAGAGGAGACAGATATGCGGTCAGCTGAAAACAATTAAAAAATCGTAAGCAGCCTAGAAAAATGTCATGCATGATGGGATGGGAGGGGAACTGGGTACCAGTTAAACAAGCACTTCAAAAGACCGCAGTGAGACTGGGAACAAAAGAGTAATAGAATACACTTATTTTTTTGTGTGGATACTTCGTCCTTGCCCTCCCCTCCCCTAATAATGTTTTGTCAATCTTGACAAGTACTTACGAGCTATGGGCTGATCTCTTCTTGAAGCAAGAGGCGAAGGTTCTAGAGAAAATAAATAAATAAACAAAATTTTTAATAACAAGATAAATAATCTAATCTCAAACTAGTTCAAATCAGTAATCATTAATATTCTCTTATATTAACCAATGGTTTTACCTGTTTGTCTGTTGCTGTTTTTCTTTTCTTTCTTCACTACTGTAGGAGAGGTTGCTGGAGAGTTTTTCCGTCTAGTTTGTACACTAGGTGGACCTGAAGTACACAAGAAAATAGAATATTAATCACATGTAACGCAATGCTCTTGTCACGTGTCACGGTATGTCAATAGCTACTCACCCGACCCCTGTGCGGGTTCACACGCATTGGACATTTCTCGTAGTTTATCTTCATCTAGAATAACGAGAAGATTGTCCAGGTATTTTTGGACACGCCTTGTCATCACAGCCTGCAACAAATGAGTACGTAATTTAGATATCAATTGTTGAACTGTTTTTCCAAAGTCAAGTCATTTGAGTTTGAATATTGGTCACGTGATCAGATACAGAGATGTGAAAGGAAGACTGGTAACGAACTCGTACCGCATGTGTTGTGGACTTTTCACCAAAAATCTCAACCATTTTGGACCTATTCTGCCCCACAATCCCACGAGTTTCTTTACTATTCTCCCTATGGAAAAGGTCTTTCGTCATAATAATTGAATGTTTTTTTTTGTTTAATAATGAAATAATGAAGCGTATGAACCTCTTCAAACATTTTCTTCGGGTTCTGGTCACGTGCTAAAGATCGACGTCCCCACGTGGTACCACTGGTTACCATGCCAACGACTTGTGATGTCTTACTCTGGGAGGCATTAGAATCCTGGTCGAACATGGTCGCGGGGTCCTAGGAAGGAATGACAGGGTTTACTGATGATTTCCTACTCTAAAAAAAACCCTGTGAAAACGACTTCTGTTGAAGAATTAAGGATACTTACATATGGTACTGAATGACACTTGACGACTTGTCGAACTTCTCTTGCTATCATACGAAGTTTCTCGAAATTCACCTGAAGATTAAAAAAATGAAAGAGAAATCATTTGAATTCGCAACCTGGTCGCGTAATGCGGCCACTCAAACCACTCAAAAGCAGCCTTTGGTAGAGAAAAGCGTAATGAAGCTGGGTTCAGAGGAAGTAACAATTACTTCCGGGTAAATTTCTAGTTCAATTTCCGTGGAACTCAAATACACTATGACTTCGGATTTTTTTTTTCTTTCTAGTCAAAATTATCTCAGTGAGAATAACTTGCTTCTTCAGCAATATCTTCAAAAACATTTTTGAGGTAAAATACTACGGGTGATTTATCTTGCTCCAAAAAAAATCCCCAGTTCGGCAGGAAGTAAATAGGAAGCACTTCGTTCACATATGACTTCCTTTACGAGTCAAAACACTGTGCCAGTATGTTCCAAATTGGCGGGAAATTTTTTCGGTGAAAAAATCCCCCAGTTGCCATGGAGACTGCCTCAGTAGTTTCAGTCTTGATTTCCGGTTTGTGATTTGAAGCGTCTGTCGTGCAGACCGCGAAAATAACGTAATAAATAACGTCAAGAGCTTGAATAAAATCTGTTAAGCGTGGGTTTGAAGATTAAAAAGAAAATCAATCGTTTTATTTGAAGGAAAATGAAAGTGAAGTACTTACAAGGCCGTCAACCACGCTCTTATTGTTGAGGTAAATCAGAGTCAGATCTCGTTTAATGACGGGGAAAAACGGAATCTAAAAGCAGAAATATAATCAGCTTTAATAGCACTCTTCATCTCTACTGTCTCACGTGAAATACATCTCAACGCTCTTCATCTCTACTGTCTCACGTGAAATCAGTTTGCGGTTTTTGTGGAGACTGACATCTTTGTCGAAGAAGGATACAAGAATGGTTACTATGACAACCCTTTTTGATATTAATCTACGTCATATTTAGGTAACCAGGCCTGAGTATTGAAACAAATATTCTGGGATATTACTGATCACATCAGAATGTTTTGATTCTGTTTGTCCTAGCAATGCTTCGGGTGGATGACCATATATGGAAAGGTTGAAGAAATAAAAACGAGGGTGAGTGACGTCACTTACCAATGGCGGTGAAACGTTTGCGCTGTTTACGAGACTTCTGTACTTGAACATACTGCGCGAAGGATCCATCAGATTCTCGAGATCCTATAGAGAAAATCGTATAAGATTAGTATTCAATTGTATGAGAATAAGAATGAGAAAGATGACTAACTGACTGACTGACTGACTGACAGACTGACTGACTGACAGACTGACTGACAGACTGACTGACTGACTGATTGACTGACTGACTGATTGACTGACTGACTGATTGACTGACTGATTGACTGACTGACTGATTGACTGACTGGCTGGCTGACTGACTGACAGACTGACTGACTGACTGACTGACTGGCTGACTGACTGACTGGCTGATTGACTGACAGACTGACTGACTGACTGACTGACTGGCTGACTGGCTGATTGACTGACTGACTGACTGACTGACAGACTGACTGACTGACTGACTGACTGACTGACCCACCTCGTACATCTTGTTATATCTAGTCGGTAGTCTGTCCCATGTATTCTTTAACCGTCTTACAGACATGTTAGCCAATCCACTGTATAAAGACAAAAAGTACAACCATTAACAAACAGAGAATCACTGTACAACCGAATAATGACGCCATTATTACCATGGCGACATGTTGCGCTGGCAAGGGAGGCCACAGTTTTGTTTTCGTCAGTAAATCTCACCTTATAATCGCAAATGCAGAGTTAAAATTTTTACAGTCTTTACAATATTCTGAAAGAAATGAAGAATTAGACCGTAAGTATGCATTAAACATATTAAGGTTGAAAACACTTCCTATAGCAACGAAGCGCGGTTTCTATGATAACAGGGTCGTCTGCCACTGTTCCTATAGCTACAAGGAGCTGTTTCTATGGTGACAGGGTCGTCAGCCAGTGTTCCTATTAATACAAGGAGACGTTTCTATGATAACAGGGTCGTCAGCCAGTGTTCCTATAGCAACAAGCAGATGTTTATATGGTAACAGGGTCGTCAGCCACTTACTTGCTATTTTGATAAAGTGTTTGATAAGCTTCATTCTTTTGACTAGACTAGGTTCACTACAGATCTCGGTGACCACCCACATCGTCTCGTAGTTAACAATCTGCCATCGGTACAAAACAGATTACACGTTAGTATGTTAAACACGAAACCGCAGGTGATCTGCTAAATCACTCTTATCTTATTTGTAGTAATACAAATAATAAAAAACTTATTTAAGTATTTGTTACTCACGTCTGAGAACTTGCTTAGATTGGTCCATAATTCTGGAGGGAATTCCCAGACATCATAGATGTACTCGCGGGAATCTACGCTTCGTAACAACTCGAAATCCTGAAGGAGATGAAAGATGATATATGGCCCATAAGCTTGTTTAACCTAATTATATTGTAGTATATAAACCCCTAGAAGCATATTAACATTGCAATCCAATTGGGAGGACAAAAGAATAGAATGTTAACCTCAAGAATTAGAATTTAAAGAGGCACTTGGATGAAAATTTTAAAAAAATTGGAAATGACTTTAAACTAGTTAAACGTATCTATATGGTCCCAATAGTAGCCAAGCAACATATTTTCTTCACAGTAAAATGTGTCGGATTCAGCATCTAAATTGTGAGTAAATGACGTCATTTACTCAACCCTATTGTTCTTTTCTCTTTTAACCCAAAATTTCTCAATTGCAAGTGGCTGCCAGGCGAAAATTTTCACTAATCTGTTTTACGTAATCATAATTGAGTCAAATTATCCTCAAATACTTCAATTATTATTACTTTCAAAAATTGGGGCGTTTTCATCCAAGTGCCCTTTAAGGGCCCTCTCAAAATTATTTTGTATGTGATGAAAATACACAGGAATGCTACTTTTCCCAATGGAATTTATTTTGAGATTCCTTCTGTGTTTGATGATAGGCTAGCATCCAAGGTAATTTAGAGAAGGGTCTATTACAGGGTTATATCTGTGCGCAAAGTCCAATTATGACCGTATACTCACCTTTAAAGTAAGTTGTTTCGCTACCTCTTGAGTATTTAATCCTAACAAAGTCACTTGTCCTTCTTTTGCTAATTCCTGTTAGAAAAAAACGCACAAAAAGAATAAAATCATCTTGATATAGGCGAGATATTTTTTGACATGCTGGCCTTTTGTACTGCTGGCTCAGAACTAACTCCTGAAGGCTTGGTTACATCGTTCTTACCTGCGTTGCATCTCCTTGTAACAACTGCGCAGTCTCCATGTTATTCTTTAAGTAATATCTGTGAAACAAAGACAAAGGATTATGGGTCACATACTTAGTGAGAGACATTGAGATTATATTATATTTTAGCTTGATATTGTTTTTATTCACGAATTTCTACAGGGGTGTAGCGGGGTGTTGATTAAAGGGGGGCAATGTATCCATTCCCACCAAATCCACAGGAATCCCACATAAATTAGATACATTTTAGTGCCAAATGCAAACTTTTGGGGGAGCATGTGACCTCCCTCCCCGTGCTTATTTCTTACCTTGCATTCAAGCCAATTCGATCAGCCAGGTTTGTTAGAGTATCAGGTAGACGCCTTTGTCGTACAAGACCATGTTCTTCTACAGTGACTTCACATAGCGAATACTCTCTAACAGAAACAAACGATATACAGATAATGTGAGGAACATCTCTCAGAGACCCCTTAAAGTAATCCCCTCGTCTGGAGGCCAAAACATGATAATTTCTCATAAATTATTGTTTTGAACCCCTAGGGATTTAGTGCTGGGGATACAGATCTAAGTATAACTCTCACTCAATTTGTTTGCATGATATGCAAAGAGTCTCCCAGCTAGGGATTCAGTGCTACAGAACTCACAAGGTACAACCCTTGCTCAAAGTGTGCACAAGATTGTAAATGAACTCTTTATAATTACTGATCATTGTAAATTAATACTTTCTAACTTTAACTTCATGTGCATATGTATGTACTAATATGTACTTATTTCTATATATTCATTTTTATATATGACAATATACACCTTCATGCTTCATCAAATAATTATATCTAAATTACCCAAGCTTATATAAGACACCTTAAGAATATAAGCCTATGGTTTCTTCTTTAGGTGTCTTCCTTCTGGATATATATACATTCAATTATAAAATCTGCAATCACTATTTCTTTTATTACATATTTGTACAATTATTGTTAATAGAATTTTGAATACTTGTTACTATATTTCCAGAAAGGTAGATTGAATAAACTGATTGATTGATAAGATGCTGAACAAACAGTACAACTTACTCTGTAGCATTTGTTGGAAGACCAAACGTTTCTAGTGCCATATCGATGACTTCTCTTGCTGTTGTCTCCTGAAATACATGGATGAGATAAGGATGAGATAAGAATGGGAGGGAATGGAAGGGAATAATGTTCAATCTTCAAATCAAATGGATCATGGGCAATCCATTTAAAGCCCTGTAATTTTCAATAATTTTAAAGTGTTGATTCAAGAGGGAATAAGATATCACTGTGTCAAACAATTCTACTTGTATACTGTGGTGGAAGAGAGGACCGAACAGCTCACAGCCACATTGAAGAGGGAACAGAGTACACCTCCTGTGCTACAGAAAAGGCTTCTTGTATCTTAACCCCTGACAAAAGTAGGTCGTTGATCTACTGTAATAGAGGCTTTGCACCATCACGTGATGGCAGCCATGACAGGAGGCACAACAATAGGGTATCTTTCCCCTGGGAAACTGAATTCTTTGTCGTTTCAATCGATTCTAAACCAGATTCAATTGTTCCTGCCTCCTGTCATGGCTGCCATCATGTGATGGTGCAAAGCCTCTATACAAAGTTACCTTGTATATAAGGAAGTATTTGCTTGTTTGATCAGCTTTATACACCCTCAGAACCTTATCAGGGTACTCGTTAGTCTGGCCCTCTACTGTATTAAGGCTTTCCATGGATCCAAATGCTCTGGGAATAGAGCCACGAGTGTGCACTTTAACCCCTAATCTAGCTGAGTTATGAACCTCGTCTCCCTCGTGAAAACCAGAATCAACACTTGTCAGATCACGATCACTCTTCGATATTAACCTGAAACAAAACCAGTGGGCTATTAGTGGCATAGTTTATTGATACCCTGAAACAACATCTGGGCTGATCTGAGGTCAAATTGGAATACAGCACGTTAGGTCTTGCAGAGGGAGGAAAACTGTAAAAAAAAACCTCGAATCAAGGGAGAGACGCGACATCCTCTACAAACATGTGATGCTGCACCCTTGATTTCCGAAAAAATATAATTGAATTTCTTCAGAAGTAGCTTGTCGAGAATCCAGCCATGGTGCGCTTGAAGCATCGAGACGTTTGCACTCTCAGTTAGGCGCAGCTTTAGTCCACTCCACGCAAACACAGAATGAATCATCAGTGGGGAAACTTGCGTGATATCCTTCATGGACGTTTTTTAGTGGTGCAGTCACTGCGGTTATGATCTTTACCATGGAGTAATCGTTAGTAATAGAGATAATCTGTCCGCGATTGCGGTGGTATAGTACAGTATTTTTGTGAAGTTAATACTTGAAATTAAAACCATTAGGGAGAGATCGTAACCTGTGATTACAGTACCAGGTTAGATTGGGAGCAAGACTTCAAGATTTCATGCAATATAAACATCTTCTTAGTCGTGTAAAGTTAGGTTAATTCGCTGGGAGCGTTTGGTGTTGAAGGATCGTGAGTTAAAAGTAAAATAACATATAATAAGTCTAAGAAAAACAGAGAAAGATGACACGGCATGTCAACATCGTCACACATTCCATCATGGACAAATCCTTCACGTCAAAATACTCCTCAACAGAGCTTACAAAACCCGAACTTAGGATCGATCTACGAGGATTTAGAAGCCACCAGAGCATAAACAAAGAAGCAACCAGAAGCAGCCAGTCTGATATTCTTGGCATTTAAAAATCTTCAAGGACCAGTGATTTATGTAATTAAAGATTTGGCGCGAAAGAGTTTAGGTCTTACTTACTTGTACTGTCTTGAAAGAGAACCCAATGTTGAAAACTTCGTCAGGGCTTTCTTTACTTTATCAGTTTTGGATTGAGTTTGCATAGGAATCTAAAAAAGAAGACATGCTCGCCATAAACATAAGTTACAAGTAGCACGCGATGACCAGACCACAGGCAACTTGAAACGGCTCGAAGAGTTGTCGAGACGTGTCGGCCAATCTACATTTCCGGTGAGCATCATATGACCGGAAGTGAAGAAAATTACCCAATAAAAAGCGCGATGGATTGTGGTTAGCAAAGTAACTCGTAATAAGGAAATGATTTCAACATTCCTTTGATATTTAACAATGGCTGTTATTGTAGAAGATTGATAAACAAAAGAATTAATCTAGTTTATATCAGGGTATGAAAAGGTATGATGATTGACGTGTTCTATTTTGAGTACCCCAAGACGCGTAGCGACAGAGCGCGCCAAATACTTCTGCACAATATTCCAAGCCAGAACAAGTAACTTATACTCCCGCGTCCCACTGACTAAAGTTACGAGCGCTTCTAGCACCTTCAGCTTTCCTACGCCAATCCCCAAGCGCACAAGGAATTCTCTTAGCCTTAGGTATCTCAGAAGCAGTTATGGCTCTATGTTCCGCGCGCCTAAACAAGCTTACCATTATTGAGCTACGTTTGTTTGCGTGTGAGCGGAATAAATGAAATTTTGTACTGCATCGCGTTAGCGAGAGATAATAGTGTACCTAAAACCCAATTCAAAGCGCGCAATGACAAGGAGAAAATCTAAAAATCTGACAAAAACCACTTGGTTTGGGTAAGAAGTCATTTTTGGCAGCTTGATTGGCAGATCTACTATTGCGCAAAGTATTCGTCAATAGTTTGACTGCGTAGCGAACACGGCACTCCATTAGAAACGAACTCGTCTTGTACGACATTGAATATCTAGGTCAGTTTTAAGTGGGACATCATGGATGGAATGATCAGTATATTATTCTATCACATTCAACACTCACCGGTGGCTTTCTGTTTGATCCTAGAAAACAAAATTAAAGACATTTAAAAATTCGCTTGACGAGTACTGTAGTACTGGGAATGGAATCAGTACAAATAGGGTCATTATCAATGCGCAACAACTAAAGACAGGCCTCACTGATGATGGTGTACAGAGAAACAAGGTTTCGACGGGAAAGTAAGGGCAGGAGAGGAAACAATGTGGCAGATGTACATAGGCATAATAAGGACATAGAGTGACATACCTGAGGTTATATCAGGAGCTGAGAGTCGTGTTTGCATATGGTTCCTCTTCTCTGTGCAATCAGAAGAGCTACGTTGGACATACTCGGGCTGGCAACGTACCAAAAAAAGAACATACTTCATTAGAATTGTATGAAAACCGCAAAAACCACAGGCAAAAGTAACCAATACCAACGATGCAAAAAAAAAAAAAATAAATAAATAAAACAGTTCATGAATACAATAATATTTTTCAAATTTTTAAAAAGGAGAAAAATAAAAGGGCGAGCTCTGATTTTAAGGAAAATTTCGCCAATTAAATAATGGAAAACCGATTTTAGTGACATGAAGCTGGTGGCATGGTGAGAGAAGAGAGGTAGTGTGTATACAACAATGACATTTAGAACTTCAAACACAGGCAACAATGTAGGATCTACAAACAATCCATGGCAAGGTGGTAGAATATGCTTCTACTATGACCGACTTTTTGTGCTCCAAGTCCTTCGATCTTGCTTATAAAAAGCGCAACAGTTGCTAAATGAATAAAGATGAACGTGCAACTCGGCATGAAACTAGAATAAGATTTAAAACAAAAAAGGATCTGCTTTTTGCTTTTTTTTTGTCCATTTTTTAGGTAAACCTAGAGTAAACAAACTGACAACTAGTTATAGAGTTGTACCACTTCTTTGTAAAATTTTGATGAATTTTTTGAATGTTTGATGAAATTTCTGCACGTCACATTTGAATACTTTTTTGTCAAACATTTCAATGATGAAAAGAAATAACATCAACTTGAACTTCCTGAGATGTGTAAACAATATTTGAGCAAGTGATGAATTCAAAATAATGTTGAAACGTGTTCGTTTTCTAAGATTGAATCCCATAGTAAGTTTAGAATAAAATTCTGTCAGACAGAGTAGCACTATAAAAAAGCTATTTTGTTTCTGGAAGAATATTATAAATGTAACGAAAGCTTTAAGAAGATTTCAGCCATGACAACTTCAATAATGAGTAAATGGAGTTTAAGTTTCTTACCTTTTCAATTCCATGGTTGTCGTTCTTTGCATGGTCTCCTGTTACAATAACAGGTGAAGATTGTAGCTCTTTAAATCCTGGAAATCCAAGAGAGAAATTCTTAGATATAAAAACATATGTATCCTAACGATTCTCTCTGGTGAATGATGCGTAAATGGAGTACTCCTATCCTTACTAAGTCATGCATACATAAATCTTCAACAATAAAATAACATTCCATCTAGATCATCATTTGCAACACAAAAGAAAGTTAAATGCTTCGCAAGCGGCTCGTTTTCTCGTCTTAACACTTTAAGTACCTTTATAAACTCGTACTTTATCACGCTAGAAGATTATCTAAGCAAAAACTTGTAATTCTAGATAGTTTTTCCTTAGTTACCAAAGCTTTTCCTTGGATAATTGTTTGGCTTGCTGTTCAAATACAACACATGCACACATCACAATATCGTTCATCACTGGTTTACCAGTAAATATTGTGCATCATGTCAGCATGTCTTTGTTTCAGGTTCAAATCCACCCAGAAATGTAAGTGTCTTCACTAAGTATTGGATGCATCGTTTTGATGACAAACCTCATAACTTTAGATTAATGATATTCATTTGAAAAGCTTATGATTTACTGAGTTCTTCAGGAGAAACGTGTTTTTGCAGGTAAAATAGTTGAAAAACATACGCACATTAGAATTAAAAATATTATTTTTATTTCAAAAATTGACGGAATTAAATATGTTGAATTTTTTTCAAAGAAACATTCATAATCAGTTTAAAAATAGAGATGACATGTCCGTGACATTATTCACAAGTTGCGTGACAAGGTACATAATGACATGCAATGTTAGTTATGAATGAAACAAAGAAATGAAATAGAGATATCGATCTATACCGAATTGACCACTAAGTGAAATCGTAAAAGAAGATACCCCACAAATTAGCACTTCTTGACCAAAATTTAACATAGATTTTAATGTTTCTTCTAGAAGTTATTACGAAGAAATGAAGAGCAATCCACTTAAATATACTCAATAAGAAAGGCAAAAACGACACGTGTATCGATGGATGGATGACCTGAGCGTCTGTTAAAAGGGCGAGACCCTTATAATGAATGGAAAAAATACCACAAAGAATGAATCGATAAAATCCTAAGAAACCAATCAGGAATTTGGGAAGATACAAAAAATGAAATTTATAGCTCAAAACTACGAGATTTTTAAAGTGTTTTTTCAAGTTTAGTACCTGCGATGTTTTTCTTGAGAGTTAGTTTGATGTGTGTTGACGAAGACACCATTTCACGAGCCTAAGGGAGAGACAGAATAAAATCAAATCATACAACAGCTACATAGAGAATTAATTTCATGGTTTTAAGTGTATCGAGATATGTGTTAGTACCTTGTCGTTGGTCAGGTTGTCGAAGCACTTGCCGTCAACATCTAGGATCTAGTCGTGTTTAAAAACATAACAAATGGTATGAGTAAAGCGATATTTATGAATTTCAATGTTTGTGCTAACTACAGGTGCGCACAGGGTGACCGTAACAGATTTTTTTCTATTCAATTGACACCAGCTGTTTGGCGTCAGCTTCTACTAAACAAAGACAATTGTATGGCTTTTGTTGCTCATCGAGTACAACAGATTTTCTCCTGTTTTTCTCCAAGCTATTGGCAAGCTATGCGTTAGCCTCCAATTACAAAATACGTTGATGAAATCGCCTTATGACGATGAGCGATTCAGTATTGCATAATTATTATGATCATAGTTAATAAGTCAGTCACTGGTCAAGACACGTAACCTATTCTGGTCTTTTCAAAAGAACTTTTTTGTTATATTTTGAGATTTTAAAATGAATAAATAGATGATATCTGTCAGGATTTTCTCGACAAATCTCCTTATTTTCTCAAGATCCGCCATTTTTGCATCTCGTTGTCTAGGCAACATAAGGCCCTACAATGGTATTCAAATCCATGGAGGAGATTCAACGGGAGTCCTTTATTATTGTCTAAATTTGAATAAATAAAGTGTGGAAATAAAGGGTAGATGCAAAAGGGGATGAAGACCGGTTCTCAGTGCAGGATCCATGAGAAGGGCTTGGGGAAAGGGTTCAGGGGTGGGGAGGGAGGGAGGGAGGGAGGGAGGGCTATGTATACAGAAGTTTACAAGGTATGATTTTTCCTCACAACTGTCTCACCCAACATGCTTAGGGAAGGACCATTAGATAATTCAGGGGGGAGTGGGTGGGGTTGAAGAAATTTATGTTGTACGATATTTATTTTTCGTAATTTCGTGTGTTTGCTGGATATTTCTTTAATGAAAGGAGATGTTGCGCGATAATTTTTTTCGTAGATGAATTGCTTGCTCAATTTTTTTTGGGGGTTTACGCAACTACCCGCCCCTCCCCCTTAACTATCTAATGGCTCGTCTCTTATTTCAAGTTTTAGGGGTAAGCAAGTTCATGGTGGATTTACACGAAGCAATTTGCGCCGTCAACATGTTGCGCGCCACAACACGTTGTAAGATAAAATCGTACCGTGTATATCGGACTTAATGATACCAACTAAGATATTTTAGGGGCGCCACTTCAGTTATTTGGTTATGTTGCCTATTTGTAATGATTAAATTAGCGGTAATCCAGGGTTGTCAAGGCAACTAATAACTTCCACACAGGTAGCCCAATTCTTACCTGATCTCCTCTCTTTATACCAGCTTTTGCTGCTAGTGATCCTGTTTCGACCTGTACGATCACAGAAGGTAATGTTAGTCAGCGGTTATTCTCGCGAAGAGACAAAATACGATAGCTTTGAGTCTGCTTAATAGACCCTTTGCAGCACGTCAGAATGCAGCTCAATCTGGGGGACAAAACGATAGGTTCCAATTCTCAGGAGATTGGAATTCTCTTGTTTTGTCCCCCAGATCGAGCTGCTTTGACGTCACATGCAAGGAGTCTATTACCAGTGTTTTCATTGCGTTGGTCACGCGTACGTAAAGGTACAGAACAATACATTTGGTTGACGGTAGTCTATTTTCCCATTTCCCTGTCGCGACTGTTGTCTCGATCAGTGTGTAGCACTCAAAACAGCGGTAATACTGGAAATGTTTTCAATTTACTGCCTGGGTGTGGTCTGTTTGTTTGTTTTTGTCAGTCATACCTTGGAAACGAAAATCGGGAGTGACATTTCTTTTCCTCCAGCCATCCAGAACCCCCAGTTATGCTTGCACGAGGGACGGTCCTGAAATACACAGAAACAATAAGAATCAGCAGGAAAAGGAAAATTGCGACCCCGTTGAGCTGCGCCACTGCTGTATATTGCAGTGGTGATTAGCAATGACAAGTTTTTTTTAGTAACGTTCGTATACAACGTTCCTTAGACTAATGCTTTTTCTAAACATGTTTTGGCAACTGAACTGAATTGCAAAAGTAACGCTCCCGGACTGCGGTAGAATGATCGACGTCATTGTACAATGGTCAAATATATACAGTCGAGTCCCGTTATCTCATACTCATTGTGACTAGAAAAAGGTTTGACAGAGGTATCTTTTGGACGCGGTCTCAAGTTAAAGGTAATGAGTCTACGCTATCACAATTCATGATTATAACAAGATATTTCGATCTCTTACCATAACGATAACGCGGCTTTTTGCCTTGGCTGAGCACGCCATGTTCAGTAAGTCTAATTGACCACTCATTTTCTGTTGTAAAAGAGAAAACAGACAAGATCAGTTACAAGATCAAGTGAAGAGAATTATATACATTTGTCATACCTATTTTTATTGTATAGAATGGTCTGAACCAAGGTGAATGAATGTTTATTGAAGTAGCAATATTTGTATTATGATTATCCGGGTGGATGTAGTCCTGAGAAGGACTGTTTGATGGGACTGACGTTTCGACAACCTGAGCGGAAGTCATCTTCAGAGTCAAGTGAAGAATAAGTGTACTTTTAAAGTTTACGGATGGTCATAATACAAATATCGTTACTTCGATAAACATATCTATTTTTGGTTGTGCTCCTAGGAAACTTTCGGTGCGCACGCACTTTAGTCACTTACGCAATGATCACTACTTCACTTCAAGACATTTCATTTGGTTGTTCCGTCATCCACGCACATGCGCAGCCAGGAAGAACAGTACGCACTTACTTAACCCCTCCCACCATGATCATTGCTACACTTTAAGATAATCTAACACTGCTGTTTGATACTCCAACTAAATAGCTGCGCTCCAAGGAAGGTAACAGTGCGTTCTTTACTCTAATCATTCATTATTAGTGCTCCGTCGTATGGGTATTCAAAGCGCAAGCCAATCAGATTGGCCAGTATAAACAACAAGTGTGCGTGACCGATGACGACTGACGTTCGCCAGGCAGGCAGCGCGTTAAATATATGTAAAGCCACAATATATGTAAAGTATAGAACCCAGGTTGCATTGATGAGAGGCAGCGCATTCCAGCTGAGCGGTAACAAAATGACCGGCCCTCGGCATTTTTGGAGCTCGAAAGAAAGAAGCAAAAATGGTGGTAAAATGAAATTGTTTTTATTCTTCTTCCATATTTGTACTTCTTGTAGGCAGTAGCCTGGGAATGAGGACCAGTGGCAAAAATTGGCTGAAACAAAATTCACCGCTCAGCTGGTTAGAAGCGCAAAGTGAAAGGGCGCTAACTGTGCAGCATGGTGAGCACAATAAGAATATGCCATCACAGCGGAAACGGTACATCGTTCACTCATACCCCTTACCTGTTGTTCAAGTCCCACCTCAAACGTCTCGAGGTAGTCTTCCATGGCGGTGTCACCTTCAAAGTCGGTGTAATGGTTGTTGACCCATAGAAGGATCACTCGAGTTACCTGAGAATAATGTTGATAATTATCGAAAGTTTATTAAATTATCTCTACAAGTTCGTGACCAGAGCGTGACTGTCACGAACTCACGTTACAAACGTGTCATGCCATGACCGTGATGTTTTCCCCCAGAATTTGATTGGATAGCAGTCAGTGCAATCAGAAAACGGCCATTTGGCATGTGACAGACCCCGCGTCTCTTTTCACATGCATGCTTGGGCTCAAACAGGGAGTTGCAGCCCTGAACTGCATTCTACAGATAGATAGGACCTATGCGTTGTGGATCATATCGAGAGTGTTCGCTTTTAGGGATTTCTGGTCAAAGCTGCATGCAACATAAGCTGAAAAGTGGGGCGACATGTAACTTTTCTAAGAGATGACATCCGATACAAATATTGTAAAGAAAGAGCAGGTATAGTGTCGTTAAGTGTAAATGACATGCGCGCAAAAGGTTACGCTTTTCCTTGCTCTCTACGATGTATTCCCTACAAGTTTTTTTTTTAAATTTCCTACCGCTACATTGCGCATGCTTTGCTTCTCAATGCGTTTATCTTGAAATAAGTGCCTTCCTCCAGCGGGAAGCAAACATTCATGCGTTTTTCGCTTCATGAACATTTTAGCATTGATCTGATAATTATACAAAAACCATGCGCATGCGTAGTACTAACAACTATCACAAGACGTCAGACGGCTGTTTCATGTAGTCACGTGATACAGGGTCTCGTGAGTTCTTCCTTGTAATAAAGAAGAAATCCTGCGTGTTAGAGGATGTATTATTAATCTTGTTTTGAAGTTTTTTTTTTTTTCCATTTACGACAAACAAAATACATCGTGGAATTTTTGTTTGAATTCTTAAATAGTTTTTCGAAGTTTCAAGTTTCAAGTTTCAAGTTTATTCGCACACAGGTACAATAAGCTAAATTGTGACAAAAAAAGTGGAATGAATAATGATACAAGTGGAGATTATATATACTTAGAAAACTCATTAATAATTCATAAGCTTATGGTCCAATTGGAGCCACCATACAAGTCACGTGCATGAACCTTTATACCCGATAAAGTTCTCTTCATTAGTATTCAAGTGATTTTATATAAAGACACATGTGTCTTTATATAAAGACCACTCGAATACTATGAGGATGACTTCATAAGGGATGAAGTATGCATCCAAGTTTAGATGAAGACATAGAGCTTCATCAAGGTCATAGCCAACCCTAAAGATCTTTGACTAACGTGCCTGTCTTTGCCTTGGCACGCAATATCCAACGTGTGGGAGCTTCTATTGAATCTGGTTGCGCATGCCCGTGACGTCAAATCTCTATCGAAGTATAAAAATCCATGTTCGTGACGTGTATGGTGGCTCCAGTTGAACCAAAATCTTATAAATTGTTCATGAGTGTTTTAAGCAGTTCAAAAAACTCGTAGATCGTGTTTTATCAGGTATAAAAGCACTCGGCTACGCCTACGCCTCGTGCTTTTATACCTGATAAAACACTCCTACTCGTTTATTAAACAGTACTTAGAAAACTCATTAATAATTCATAAGCTTATGGTCCAATTGGAGCCACCATACAAGTCACGTGCATGAACCTTTATACCCGATAAAGTTCTCTTCATTAGTATTCAAGTGATTTTATATAAAGACACATGTGTCTTTATATAAAGACCACTCGAATACTATGAGGATGACTTCATAAGGGATGAAGTATGCATCCAAGTTTAGATGAAGACATAGAGCTTCATGAGTGTTTTAAGCAGTTCAAAAAACTCGTAGATCGTGTTTTATCAGGTATAAAAGCACTCGGCTACGCCTACGCCTCGTGCTTTTATACCTGATAAAACACTCCTACTCGTTTATTAAACAGTACAAAGAATTCAGGTTAATACAAGAGGAACAATTAATAGGTGTGCATGGCTGTTGAAGTAGTATAAACTTTCGAGTCAACAGCCGAAGGTCTTTGGATTTAGAAAGTATTAATAAACCTTAGCACTGATGTTGCCGAAGCTGACTTAATTTGGACAAATGATAAAGGTGATTCTTGCCAGTGTGAACATTGTAACTCAATTAAATTTTTTTCCTGCGAGACGATCATCATCTGAGATCCGCCTAAGGAATCGACTTTCGTCAGAGTAAAAATAGAACTAATTGACGGTAATTAATGCGATGGTAGGTGAAAATAGCAGCGACTTCAAACACTTCTGGTATCTCATATTACATCTAGCCATAATATCTCTCTCCTAATACAAGTACTATGTCTAAATAATAAAGATACAACCATGATATATCTCGTGGTAGATCTACGTACCTTATCGCGATAGTCTTTACTGATAAACCAGGACAGAAGACGCCCGCAGATCTGGCTTGGCTGGTCGAAATAGGTTTTAAATGTTAGAAGGAAATCTTCCACGAACGTTGGATCGATAACTGAATGATCCTCTACCAAATGGGATATCAGCTTTTCTGGTTTAGCCTGCACAACGACAAGAAATAAATAAATAAGTTAAATGTAACGAAAAATTTAACTTAAAAATATGAATCCCTGACGAAGAGCGTCGTTCGTACATTCGATCGCAGCAGAGAATAACAGAAATT
The DNA here is from genome assembly GCF_029948245.1 of Actinia tenebrosa. Classification (NCBI taxonomy): domain Eukaryota; kingdom Metazoa; phylum Cnidaria; class Anthozoa; order Actiniaria; family Actiniidae; genus Actinia; species Actinia tenebrosa. The sequence goes on from NW_028292569.1 coordinate 30,804,127, forward strand.
TGATATTATATACACTAGATAATATAATATTTCATACAAAAATAATATATTCTACAAGAGAGATATGCAGGATTATTTACCTTCATTAGCATAAAGGAATGAGATAATTCAAAGTATAAAGAGAACGATGATAAAGATGGAATACGAAAATACGCAAAATCTCAAACCAATCCTCATTTCATCGCTGTATAGAGAACGCTTGATAACGGAGTAGTAAAGGTTAGAAAGTCAAAGTCCTTATTATTAACGACCATATCGTGTTACATCGGACATTCTTACACAAGACTCACCCTTCACTTTCGTCATAGTCAACGTGTTTAACCACAAAACACGTAAACTTGGACGAACCTTATATAATAAGCTTCTTAAGTTGGACAGTCATCGTTTAAAAGAATGATAAATGATTTCCATTTTGAATCGGTGTTGATAGCGATTTAAAAACTGTGCGATCTATTTTTGAGGTGTGGCGCGTGAGTAGACAAACAAACGAGCAAAATGATCGGTTTTGCGGGGTGAGGAACACTGTAGAAAAACCCTCGAATCAAGGGACAGACCCAACGATCTCTACTCAAATTTGATGCTAATTCCAGGAATCAAACACAAGACCTACACTTCTTTTGATTCCATTGATTCTTAAATTCTACTTAAAGCAAAATATGCATACTAAGCGTTAGCCACTGACTGACCTTGATCACAACTTGTCCTTCTCTGTTACCACCATCCGTACTTCGATGTTCCGTCACCATGACAACCTCGCCCCCTTCTTCTATGACCTTGACATTTGACTTGCCTTGGGTCAGGATTCGGTAGTAGTCTGTTTGAGCGATGCACACAAACTGTTGGGAGATTAAGATAAAAACAAGTTAAAATCTACGATTATTGGAAGTTTTCTGATGTCGTCTTTAGCTTTCCTTCTGCGATTACCTTTGCTTTTTTTCTTTCTTTTTCACTCATTAGACTAATCTTCGCCCGCGATTTCTGATCATCCAATCAAATTACGACATTCATTAAGCCAATCACCTTGCGCTAAATTTTATCGCCCAATCAAATTACGACATTCATTGAAACAATCACTGCTAGCGAGATCTTTAATCATCCAATCAGGATGTTGGGACATACCGGGAACCAATCAAATGCAAACTCACCTGACAGTCATCTACACGTGTTTTCATCACGCCCTTGTGTAACATCTTCTTCAGGGACGGTTCAACACCAAAACTATCGCCAAGATGGAGACACGTTGTCTCTTTTCCATCGACAAAAATCTCGACTGAGCCGTTGAGAATAACAGACCAAGAATCAAGCTGTGAATAAAAAAAAACTTGTTCTAAGGAAATACATATAAAAACTCGGAAAAGAGCCGCTATAGGGTCAAACCTCTTCTCCATTCTCCATGACAACCGAGCCAGCCTTCTCCACCACTGCAAACACCATGACAGCACACAAAGCACGACGTACGTTCTGCGTCATGTTCGCGAACGCCTGGAAACAACAACAACAACGTTAAGAAAATGTCACTTAATTCCAATAAATTCTATATATGGTTTGTGAAATCTAGACAAAAAAAAAAAAAAAAAGAAAAAAAGAAAAAAGAAGAAAAAAAAACCAAGACAAAAATGGACTACTGTAAGAAAGCAAGGCAATATCTTTCTCTGTGTCCCGACCTTTACTGATGTAAAAGGCATTGTTTCTTTACTAGGCGAGGTTTCATTCAGGAATGATGAAAAAGATATTTAAATAGACTGATTTTGTATAGATTTAGAAAAATAACTCACTGGCAGATGTTGCATGAAGTCCATAAGGGTTTCTGTTGGGAATAAGAAATCAAAGTATGTAAGAAAAGAAAACTGATTTAGTGCCAGCTGCAACCGGGGAACACATGTCTGTCAGTCAATACTAAGTCACTCTGACACAACTGTGTGTATATTCTACGCTCGAGTAAGGATTCTTGAAGCATATTAGATAATCTTTGACAGTTATGTAAATAGGAACTTTTTCTATCAAGTTAAAGAACCCTTCATAAAACATAGCGGTCATGACACATGACCTACTCTGGGACTTTAATGCTCAAAAACTTTTGTCATGTGCAACTATAAACTATCGTTTTCAAATTGGGATAAAGTTGTAGTTAACATTGTTTACATTGCTATGATACCTGTCTCGATTTTTGACTCAATTAGTGCACAGCTAGTAATGAAACAATGCTAAAATCTCAAGGCTATATCTCGTGAAAGGTTTAGTTTGCCCTGGACGAGGTTGAGTGAAGCTGAAACTGTCGACAATAAAACAGCAATCAGTTTGCTTACCAATGTCACTCTCGGTTCTTTCCGAGGGTTCTTTTTCCAGGCAGTCTCGAACGACATCTCTGACCATGAAAGACTAAAAAATATAACCAAAGATTATGATGTAAAAATCATGATAATTAATGTTGTTAAAAGAAGTTTGGATGAACACTTTTATTTACCTCTTGTGAAGAATGGGAAGCAGATTCCTCTTCATCATCAGAATCAACTAAAAAAATACATATTTGTCAACAATTCTTCCTTTTGAAAAATATCTTAGGTTAAAAAGCATTTCTTTTCCACTACAAGGAATTTATTGTAAATGACAGAATGACATTTTTCTGGTAGGTGGTTATTTTCACTGTTTCAGCATTGAACCTGAAAATTCTGAATATGAAGGAAAAGATTATACAATGGACATTATTGGCATGAAAATTGAGAAAGTCCAGACACAGACATCAACTACCTATCCTAGTATTTTCCATAATAATTCTACTCCTTGACAATAGGATGGTATCTATAATACTTGAATCCTATAAGTTTAAAAATTGTGTGTCAGGCCTTTTTTACAACCAATTTCATGAGAACCAAAGTCTCGCGTGACAAATAATTGCTATCAGCACAACCTTCTGACAAGCTGCTTTGTCCTTCAGCAGGTAGAAGTTGGAAATCAAGGGTGACATAGCGGTAATATACTATCCTCTCATCTACTAGGCCTTGATAGGTTTGATTCCTGTACTTCATGGTAACACATGTGAGTAAAGTAACTGTTGGTTATGTTTCTTCCTTGATTCAAGAATTTTCTCTAGGTTCTCCTTGTCTTCCTCCCTCCGAAGAAGACTAACAAGCTAAATTCCAATTAGATCTGTGTGTTAGCCGTGTCCTGACTTTGATAAGCTTAGAGGTTGCTACAGGGTTCGATAACATTTGAAGATAGATTTGGCAACTGCCAGCAGAAAGGCCCAAGAAGAAAATTAAAGTGATTATCTAGAGAATATTCTTACCAATACTCTCTACCAGTCCAGATAAGTCCAGCTCTAAGTGTTCAGAGGAGTGACTGTATTTTGTTTCTAGTGCAGCATGTGCCTTGTTTTCTTTATCTTCTTTTTTCTTTAGATTGTGCTCACTTCGTAGCAAGATATCCTTTACTTGTTGCAATTCCATTGGAAGCTAAAGAAATCATGTGGTGTTTAAGTAGGTAATTTTATATAGCATGATATAAGCTTTATATACCAAACATTAAATATTGTACATTCAAGCATTAATAAACTAAGAAAATATACATGTACAACCATCACTCCACTTTGCTCCACATGCACTACCACTTCATTAAATATTTACAACACAGCGCTCAACTCAAATGTTGATTTTTTACTGAGCAAGAAAAACCAGAAAACTTGAAGAAAAACCTTTGTGGCAAGGGACAAAAATTGACACATCAAACAAACTATAATTAATAGCTAAATATATGGACTGCCCTATTTCTTTGCTGGCAATGGATTTATGACCAACTTAGCTTTATTTGAAGGGACATGTCAGAATCAAATCAAATTTAAATACCTTTTCATCTTCAGGAACTGGTCCTCCTACAAGAAAATCCTTTGATTCAAGCGCAAGGAGCTTTTCAAGCTCTGAAGTTGAGTAAGAATGTCTTTGGAATGGTTGTAGGAGATTCTCATGAGGATAATCAATCTAGAACAATAAATAAATACAATAATAATAAACATGTCGTATCAGAGCATTACATGTACTCATGCATTCATGTGTCTCAATTAACTATACTCACATGTGACGGCAAAGAATATAATCATGAACCAATACAATAAACAATACGAAAACATAGTTTTCTCAAACTGTGAATTGAAATACCACTTCTGACATACCACTATCATTCCAGATCGCTCTAATACCAGACAGTCAGTTCCCCTTGTACCATCTGCACCATGGGGCTGTTTACCAAAACTGCAAAAAAAAAAACACAAGAAAAAACAGTTATTAGAATGAATATTGGGACAGTTAATTAATGTTATAAGAAAACCTAACAATGGACTTAACATCTTAATATTTCAATGAATTTCAATACAATATTTTGTAGCAATAAACATGAATAAATTTAAATAAACTTGCTATAGACAGCTGATGAAACGTTTGCAGAAGAATTGTGATAAAATAGCTGCACTTTAAGGTGATTTAGACAGATAAAATTTGCCAATATTAATGCTGTGTTACTGTAGTTTCCTCTGCTGAGACAAATATACAATTTGCATATGTTATGAATGTCAAAATATAGAGAGTCGAAAGTGAAATACGAAAATAGTTGTTTTGCTGGTTCAAACTCAACACAATTATTAGAAAAAAATTTTGTTTTCAAGTCCAAATGTTTGATATTTTTACCTGCTTCCAGGTAGATACATGCATCCTTCTAAAAACACACAACCAGTGAGTAAAATATACCAACAGGAAGCATAGTCATTGGAACTAAAAAGGAAAAAAATTGCGTTAAATTCTAAAGGACTTTCGATGAAATTATTTTGGAAGATGGAAAAACACACAGGTAGCCCAGTCAGTAATATTTTCGAACACAGGAAACCCAATGAAAATAACGCGCCAACAAAACCACCTGAAGCACAAAATACGAATGTAAGAAGCACAAAAACTCTAAAGTATTTACTTTCATTAATAAATCTGGGCACAATTTCAAAAATTACAAGCTTTTTTTATTAGATTGATTTATTATGTCCTTAAGAGTACCAGGTCTCCTCGAAATGTTTGACAGAGGTAGCCCAGACATAAAATAGAAAGACAACGTGGTTTACAAACATTTTTTCAAACGTTCATTCAAAGTCATCTCTTTTCTTCCCATTTTTGGGCAGTAAAAATAGAAGAATAGCTGTGAATTGAATTATAAATGGTAGGTAAGGATGAGGTTTATTGATTAGGTAAATGATAGCCTACAAAAGTTGGAATATTTTAGAAAAACTTTCACATTTGTTTTGACACCTCATATGCCACAGTGTCAAAATATCGTCCAATTTTAACTACTTTACGTGCTTGTTTAGTCTAATTTATAAACCCCATTGTAAAGTAAATTAGAATATGAAGGAAGCTTTGTCTAAAAGCTATGAAAACTCTATATTATACTTAGTTTTTTAAACAGTTTTGTTATAATGATTGTTCTCAACAACTGATTCATGATTCAAGCTTACTGCTGAAAAAAGTACAAATTCATTTTTAGACTGTTTGAAAATAAGTCTGAAAACCTGGTAAAATTTGTCGAAGCTTTTACATGTAATATCAATGAAATCTAGCCTCACTGAAAACATTTTTATTGATAAAAGATGAAGCCATAAGAGTAATAGGTTGTGTAGGCAAATACTACGACAAAAGAAGTTATACATCAACAAATCTAAACATAAGACAATAGCAGAACAGGTTAAAGTAGCTAAAATATAAACAAAACATGCTATTTTTACAATTTGTATTTAGATTTAAATCTATTTGATAAATAAACTTATATTTTATAGTTGTTTACTTACTGATAAAGAAGGAAATTTGAGTCATATTCTTCGTATCTTGCAGTCTGCGACATGACCCTAGTATAAACAAGAACACAAACCAAGGTTAGTTTATATTGATTTTAGCATTGTAACAGGGTTTAATGAGTACGCTAACATCTACATTAATGTACTTTAACAAATGTTTGATGTCATAGTGGTTTTATATCGGCATGACAGATATCTATTTGTATGTAGAGGATGTATTAAGAACATTTTGTATTGCATTCCAGTGTTACTAGACATGTGCATTCATGTTAACCCTGCAAATTGCAAAAAGCAATAATAATGAATGCTGCTTTTTGCATTTATGAAGAACAAAAGAAGACTCATGATGATGATGAAGGAATATTGGTGGAGGTGATGATGATGATGATGATGATCATGAATGTGATGATGATGGTGGTGATGATGATGATGATCATGAATGTGATGATGATGGTGGTGATGATGATGATGATGATGATAGTGGTGGTGCTGATGATAATGATGATGGCGATAGTGGAGGTGGTGGTGATGATGATGCTGATGGCGATAGTGGAGGTGATGATGATAATGATGATGATCATGAATGTGATGATGATGGTGGTGATGATGATGATGATGCTGATGGCGATAGTGGTGGTGCTGATGATAATGATGATGGCGATAGTGGAGGTGGTGGTGATGATGATGCTGATGGCGATAGTGGAGGTGATGATGATGATGATGCTGATGGCGATAGTGGTGGTGCTGATGATAATGATGATGATCATGAATGTGATGATGATGGTGGTGCTGATGATAATGATGATGATCATGAATATGATGATGGTGGTGCTGATGATAATGATGATGATCATGAATGTGATGATGATGGTGGTGCTGATGATAATGATGATCATGAATGTGATGATGATGGTGGTGCTGATGATAATGATGATGATCATGAATGTGATGATGATGGTGGTGCTGATGATAATGATGATCATGAATGTGATGATGATGGTGGTGCTGATGATAATGATGATGATCATGAATGTGATGATGATGGTGGTGCTGATGGCGATAGTGGTGGTGCTGATGATAATGATGATGATCATGAATGTGATGATGATGATGATGATGATGGCAATAGTGGTGGTGCTGATGATAATGATGATGATCATGAATGTGATGATGATGGTGGTGCTGATGATAATGATGATGATCATGAATGTGATGATGATGGTGGTACTGATGATAATGATGATCATGAATTTGATGATGATGGTGGTGCTGATGATAATGATGATGATCATGAATGTGATGATGATGGTGGTGCTGATGGCGATAGTGGTGGTGCTGATGATAATGATGATGATCATGAATGTGATGATGATGATGATGCTGATGGCGATAGTGGTGGTGCTGATGATTATGATGATGATCATGAATGTGATGATGATGGTGGTACTGATGGCGATAGTGGTGGTGCTGATGATAATGATGATGATCATGAATGTGATGATGATGGTGGTACTGATGGCGATAGTGGTGGTGCTGATGATAATGATGATGATCATGAATGTGATGATGATGGTGGTGCTGATGTAGATAGTGGTGGTGCTGATGATAATGATGATGATCATGAATGTGATGATGATGATGATGCTGATGGCGATAGTGGTGGTGCTGATGATAATGATGATGATCATGAATGTGATGATGATGGTGGTGCTGATGATAATGATGATCATGAATGTGATGATGATGGTGGTGCTGATGATAATGATGATACATCATTAATATGGTGCTGGGAGTGGTGATGATGGTATTGTGATAAAACTGATGATTAAATGATGAATGATGATTTTGATTGCTATTTTAAATGATGGTGATGATGATGATGATGATCATTCTGATGATGATGATTAACAACAATCATTACCTGACAGATGACTCCAGGTAACCTCCCATGGCTTTCATTCCTCGCAAATGGTGGAAAATTGTCTCTGCTTCCTAAGGGGAAAAAGATAAATTATGATGATCAATACTCTTGTACATGTAAAATGCAAATCAAATGAGCTCACATAAACATTATCATTAATAATAGAATGAATGCCAATAACGATAGTGACAATATTTGGTGGTGGCAGTGGAGGTGGTAATAATGTTGATGTTGTTGATGATGATGATGGTGGTGATGATGATGATGATGGAGATGATGATGATGACATTTTAACAGTAAAGACACCAACCACAATCACTTTGAAAAATGAAAAAACGCAAGAAACAAGATTTTTTATTCTCAATTGCTTTAAATCAATAGCTCATAGTTACTTTAATCTCTTCAGAATATAAACTTGTATTTATACATTCTGACATAGAATAATTATACTACTTAAGCCATAACAGGTGACCATTCCGCCATTAACCCCTTTTGCTGTGATTATGTAAAAATATGTCAGACAACTATAACCTTCGTTTGGATAATAATCCAATTAGTTTGCGACAAGATGTACACATCATGGTCTGTTCACATGTTAAAGTGGTCACTATATGCCCAGCTAATTTAAAATACCAAGCCACACTATTTATTTAAATAATCAAATGAGCAAACACAATAAAGATTTAGCTATAGAAAATAATTAAATTGTCAGAATAAGAAATTAAATTTTTGAAAGATCCTCTTATTTTTCTATTCACTTCAGATATTATTTCTCTGGTATTCTGTCAGCAGAGATGTGATGATGCTATCAGCAATCAATCAGTTTGCCCTATCACCTTGATATTATTGAACAAAAAATAAATTTGCTAAAGATGCTCTTATTTTTCTATCCACTTTGGATATCATCTTTTAGTAGAGGTCGACAGCTGAAATATGATTTTACAATCAGCTATCCATCACTTTTTTCCATTCTAATGGCATTTTAATGCACTTTGAAGCACCCATAGGGCATGTATGTGATATAATCCTCCCAGATCTGTTACTATGATGGCCCACACTACTACTTACACAACTCCCACATACCGTACTTGCTATACTCGCTAATATAACATACTATATTACGAAGAAAACATAACATATTATATTACGAAGAGAAATAAATAAATAAAAATGAATTTCATATAACACATTGCATTTCTAATTCCCAAGTTTCAGTTCTGTTGATTTATGACAGTGTCGTTATTATTTCTGTGCCCTAAAATGTAGGTGTTTGTTTCCTTTCTAATTAAAATAATATAAAAAACAGAAAAGTAAAAGACTAATCAGGAAATGATAGATAGAGATTAGAAGATCTATGTAGTGAAAGTAATTTCCTAAATAAAAGAATAATATAAAAATAATAATGAAAATCAAATGGATGAATGGTAACTTGAAAAATGCTTTGATATTTTGCACAGGAACTAAAATGTCAAATAATAATTTCAAATCCAATTCACACCATGGTGTAAAATTTTTAAAAGAATTAGCAAAAATCAAGTAAAACATGATTTATCATTCTCATTCATAGCTTGTGAGTCAGCAAGGAATGGGGATATTCATTAAGAAATAAAATACAGGCAGCCAAGCAACCTTTGGTCAAGAGAAACATTTAAAAATATTTTGCAATGTGATTTTTAAATTCACTTGGTAAAAACAAGTGCAGAGGTTATATGATTAGGGTATCATCTTTGACTAAGTTTTAGATGATGGTCACTTTTTTGCACGTTAAAATTATATATTTTTTTAATCCAAATTTTGAAAAAAAAAGCAATCGAACTATGAGTACATTTTGGTGTATCTGTTCATAACCATCTCCTTACCATTATCTTTAACCTACCACTTTATCAATTATTTGCCAAATTAATTCGTTACAGAACAATATAGGCTCACGAAAAAGCTACTGGTATTTAAAAATAGAAACAGGAAAGAAGTGGTAGAAGGAATATCTGTTTATTATATTAGTAAGAATTCAGCTGGTGACAGTTATCATATAATTATTTTATTATGCCTGCTTCTAAAAATGTTTTAGCTGGATTTGGCAGTGATATGACAACAGAATTAATTTAATTTTCTTGATAATAACAAAATATAAAAAGTCCTTGAATAAACTCAAAAAAATTAAGCATATATATATGAGTTGAAGTTGTACATCACAGCCATGTGTGACCCTCTGCAGATGCAATACCTACTGGATCCATGAATGAGTGTTAAAGTAAACAATGAATATGATATTAAAATATAAACTCGTTAGGAATTATACTGCATACATTATCAGCTATACATAAACATATATTGAAAAAATGAAAAATAAATATTGTTATGTCCCTTGCTTGCCCATATATACCACTCGCTAATATTGTATATTGTTTATACATAAATGTCTAAGAGTATAATTTCATGTTCTACTAATTTTTTTTTGAGATCTGGGTAAGTTTGGCCAAAGAAATCCATGATAGTTGACTGCAAATAAGGAAGATTTTTTATCCAATTCACAGACTTCTCCTGGGTGACTGAGTTCTATTGTGCTTTTTCTCACTAATTATTCATAATTTGATAAGCATATCTAAAAAATGAGTCTTAATTAAAAGTTACACTGAATGCAAGCGTCAGTTAAGAAAACAAGTGTTTTTAGCTCAAGTAATAGACCCATTGTAGGAAAGTTGCAATGCAGAGGATAAAACGATAAAATATATTTTTCTTATGAGAATTGGGATTCATTATTTTGTCGTCTTCTGTCTTTGAATTTCTTACCCTACAAGCAGAGTGTCCTTTTACCTCCTCTACGGGTGAGAGAAGGAAAAGAAACTCTTCTCGCATGGTATGAATTACTACATGGGTTCTACAGTTAAATTTCAATTATTTATGTTTAATTCTCACTTTTTTGAAGGCATAAACAACTGCACTCAACTATCAGGTACAGTTGAGGTTGTTAATAATTTCCTTCATGAGTGGGGTAGTAATGATTGCAAATAATATAAAGTGCTACATCACAAAATACCTCATAAGTCCCCTTCCCCTCTATCAGTACTTGTCTACTCTAGCTAGTATAACCTCTCCACCATAGTATTTTAAACAAGACAGACAGAAAAACTCTTGGAGACATGGTAAATGCATCCAGTTCCAAGATTAGAAAAAAACTTGTCAGCCATTGAATAAAGTTAATGAATAAATTCAAACTCAAGTACTTAAATAAGGTCATGTAGTGTTATTCAACTGCGAATTTCAAAATGATCTCCCAGTAACTTATCCATAGTTATGCGATTGTATTAAGTTCAGTATATATGTCAGCATGTAAATTCCACTAGATTCTAACTATGTATAACCTAATATGTGCTGTAACGTGTCTAGAATAGAGTGACAATGTGTGCCGTCTTCAGACTTCGCCAAAAATGTATCAACAAAACAAACAAAAACATACCTTAGTATCTTACTACTTTAGGATTCAATACACAGACAGAAAAAAATGATTTCAGTTTGAATCTAAAAATATTTTTCAGTAAATAGCTGGAGACAATCTCTTGAATAGTTATAGTTATAAGGTTCGTTTAGGTTAAGTGATTATTAGAATAATTGCCATTAGGCGAACGAAATCTACAAAAAGCCATCATTCAACATGTTGATTTCAATGATGTATTTAATCAAAAGATTACTTGGTCCTCAGACAGCTTAGGCGCGAGAATAAGATCTATTCGTTTTCGCAGGTTTTCTATTAAAACACAAAGCATCGGCAAAAGAATCTATTGTTTCAACACTTTAAACACACATTGCACAACTTACCTCGTTCGTTCGGAATTCTGCAGCTTTTTGCAAACATTTGACAAAGTAGATCATACTTTTGCTGTTTCCACTCTCATTCGTAATCTCCGCCATACTGTAGTTTTCCTGATTTTTTGTCAACCTCTAGGTAGAATTTCCTTTTCCTTTTTGTTTGTCTTGGTTTGATGTTCCGGGTTATTGAGATCCATAGGTGGATATTGCCAGAATCAACATTTTACAACTTCTCGTTCGATTCGTGAGACCTAGGCTTGTTTGTTTACATTTAATCAAAGTTGGAAGATCCACCATAAAGTTCTTTAAGCCGTCTAGATGATTCCAAGCAGCAAATAATTAATTATATACAACAACAGCTAGCCCTTTGACAAGCGTAAGTGTATTTATAGCGAAAAACTAACTCCAGGACACAGTAAATAGTGAGCTTGGAGAAATTGTGACAGGTAAAATTGACGGTGAATTTATAACAATTTCCCTGATAGACTCTTCCTTTAGGAAGTAAAAGAAAAGAAAATCCTTCTCGCGGTGTACTTGTGTCTTTATATTAGACTAAATATTTTCAATCTAGTCAGTCTAAATTTAGTAGCAACTTCGGATTACAACGACACTTGCATTTGAGACGAAGTTAATACGCTTGATTCGAAATAGCTTCCTAGACTTGTACAACCAACTCCACGATGTACGATGGCATTTAACAGAGATATATTTGCAAGGATGGAAAAAATAGAAGCCAAATGATCGATCCAGTCCACAGCAAGGTTTGTAGGAACAGTAGATGGGTGAAGAAATGGCCAGCTTGAAAGATTTCCTTTTCTACGACGACTCGAATCGAATTATCGTCTTGGCAATCAGGTAGATTTCTTTGACAAGTCTTGGGTATATTCGATGGATCGAGAGCCAAGCTCTTCGCTACAAAACTGCTAGTGGTATTTTTACCGTTAGTAAAGTTATTATCAACTCGATATTACGAGTTGGTTGAAGATTTGTGATGACCTAACGTTTGCAGTACATTTAGACTTTTATATCGACTCCATTATCAACCAGAAGATGCCATACCATCAAAAATATAATCCAGTGCGTCTCAGAATAATTCATAAACAAACAAAACAAGTTGAGAGATAATCTGTGGTTCAATCTGGCAGAGTTTTGTAGCTGTTTGGGAAGAAAATGCTGGCGAACCTCTTCGTTAAATTCAATAAATTACGCTCGTCCTTCGCATTATTTGCATAGATTTGCATACTAATATAAGGAGCCATTACGCGATCACGTGACTTGTGGAATCTCATTTCCAAATTAGGGCTTCAAATTTCATGTCAAAGATTTTAAACGAATTTTTTAGCATTGAAGGTTATAGCTCAGGGATGAGATTTTTTGTATGTTATAATTTATTCAAAGTCGAGCACAGTGAAGTGAAGGTTCGGGAAGAAGATTGCACTCCCACCCACTGGTGAGGTATTTTGTTCGAGTAAGCCCCCCCCCCCCCCCCCCCCCCCTTCCCTGCTGAGTCAAGTGTTTTAATAGCTTTTATGAGCCTCGCAGAAAGAAAAACAACATGGAACGCATTAGCTTGAACGAAAATGAGAGCGACTCATTTTCGGTTTTCAGTTTTAGGTATCCCAACAAATCGCGTGTTTTGATTGGTTTTTAGCCAAGTAATTATTCTTGGATACGCACCGCTCATCCGGATCGGCTAATCTTGGATTACCAAGACTAACCAAAACGGAAATTGTTGAATCTTATACTTACCGATTTGGTTAAACCATATGGTTAAAGCTGGCACCCTTCTCAGTCATTAGAGAAAAGCCATTGGAGTGTCAAACTTGACTGCCATTCTGACGCAACTAATCAACCAATCAAAATGCAAGAAAATGTATCAGTGTCAATCGAGAAAAAAATCTAATGTAATTTGGCATTGGCATTTCCACAGAGTGGTTTTTTTGATCCGCAAATGGAATCTTGAAGTATATACTGACATATTGAAGAAAACCCGAGAAAAACCCTAAAAAAATGATGATATATACTCGGCAAGTCTACGGTGCCCGTGCTTTCCAGAAATTGATTTTGAAAGCTATATAATGTTCCGCATTGTGGAGCTTTAATGTTAACCATAATCAGATCGGAGATATAGAGGCCAATGGGCCAATCACAGTGCTGGAATTTGTCATGTTCTCGTATCGTCAATGATTTCCGCGGTGTCAACCAAAACTGTGTGTTGAATAACATCTTTGGTGTTGCTGTTGTTGTTGTTGTTGATGATGATGATGATAATGATGATGTTTATGACAGCTAATGAAGGTGGTGATGATGGTGATAATAATGGTAATGATAAGATGACGATAATGTTGGTAATGGATATAATGATGTAAATAATAATGGGATGGTGATACCGTAATGATAATAACTGAAGACGTTCTCATTGCTAGTGACATAAGCTTTTCTTCCATAATGCTTGCTTCATCCCTCCCCCCTTCTTTCGTCTATTCTTCCTCTCTCTCTTTTCCTTCCATTTCCCCCCATTTTTCCAGTCAAATTACATACTCCCTTAAGTCTCCCAAACAATCATCATCGGATGATGACGATAGTGATGGGTAAGGATCATGTTAATACATAATGGGTAAGGAAGGTGATGATGATGTTTAAGCCGATAATTGTTGTTGATAATGATATCAATCTTGTTTATAACAGTAATGTTAATTCTAATTTACTAAAGGAGAAAGTACCGTGGTTCAATATCCGCCCCCCCCCCCCCCCTAGTAAAACCGTTTCGAGGTACTAACGTATACCAGAATGTTACTGAATCTCTTTGAAATACCGATAAAGTAAAGTTCCCCTTCAATAACATAGTAGATGCAGTGTGTAAAGAAGGAAAGAGGTATTATGATCGACTCAGTTGTATGTGTGCGTGGCGTAGTTTGTCTTCTCACACGCAAACGGATAAGTTAAATCACAAATTGAACTTTCACTCCTTTTGATTTCGTGTAAAAATATTTCGCCGGATATAAAAAAAGATTCTTCAAGTTTTTTGTGATTGATCTGTCGATTCCTCTCCACCTTTAATAACAATTCAGTTGATCTCGACGCCTACTGACGTCACGCAAAGCCATCAAAGTGTCAGATTGGAATGTATAAAGAACTCATGCCTTCAGTTTAGCTTCCTGGATATTCAATGTACTGTAATAAAATCCCTGCTCTTCCTTTGTTTATCAATAACAATTTTCGACTTTTCCTCTGTAATTGGAATTACCTTAAAAAGACAGATGCTGTCGGCAAGGCAGTAATAGGTCAACATCCTGGACAAACATTGACGTCAGTGGTCACCTTGGAAACAGCTGTACTACTAGCGGCCTTGACCTGGAATACATTAAGTTAGAACGCAGGGAAAGATGCATGGAGCTTCTTCCTTATATATGATTTACGCGGATATAGACATTGTCGTGTCATTAATAATAACAATAATAACATCTTTATTTATCCTATTAAAAAAAAACGATCATCTGGACACTAGAACAGCTGGTATAAAACGGTCATCAGCAATGATAAAATCTATGAAAATCTAAATATTCTATACTAAAATTTGCGATTAAGAACCTAAAAGTATAAATATAAGAAAAGAGAAAATTAAGTATAATATATACATATATACACTGAGACACGAAAACCCCGCGACCACAAAACACATACATATATATCCATTGTATGTCAATGCGCAGGCTCAATCACGTGACTGTAGGACATCATCATGTGACTACACTACCTTCATAGAGATAAGATGAATGTTGGTCTAGCTTGGGTAAACCATAAACCAGACTAGGCAGTGGTTGATAGAGTGAAGTCATTAAACCCGTGCAATAGATATTCGACTAACACACTTTAGTAGATCCTAATTCCATTGTTTTCTTTTGTGTCTATTTGACTATTACACGTTCACTAATAATTTTTATTTCACGGGTTAAATGCCTTCACTCTAGTTTACAAGCTTACTAAAAAGTAATCATTGGTATGTCACGTGATGGCCCATATTTCCACACGTGATCGTTACGTATGATCACGTCTATAATTTCTGATCACGTGATACCAGTTAGTGTGTTTCAGACCCCAAAAAACTGCAAAGTCTAAAAAAAAAAAACATTGACTACATTAATTGAAAAGATTTCTTTATTCTAAAGTATTCTTACTTCTTCTATTTACAATTGTGGTGTGTTTGTTTTCAGTCGTTTGTTTATTCATAAATAAATTACACTAAATATATGTAAACTACTATGTATGGAAGTGGATCGTTTATCAAGGTATTTATTTACGATACATTTACAATTCCGAAGCCATAGCTCATCAAAGTTTGACGTAAAACTGACGTCACACGTTACCATGGCTACCTGTAGCCGCTGGCTGGAATGGCTTTGAAATCATTTTTTTTAACGCAGTCGTTTATAAATATCGAAGTATAAATAACCTGAATTGGAAAATGTTATTATTTTTAATTTATAAAACGAGCCAAGTGAGTCTTATGTGCTTTTTTTAGATCGCGGTGTATTCATTCAAACGATCGTCCTTACTAGAAAACAATAAATTAAGAAATATTAACAAGACAGGAGTTCAGATTTGAATATCATCTAACGAATTAACTGTATTGGGTTTGACTGTAGTGATTCCTGAAATGAACTGTCAGTGGCACATCCCGGGGTTGTTCCAGGGTTTGTGAGATCTTTAGAGCCAATCATGTTCTTTCTTGCTCTTCTCAGTAAAATTAAATGAAATTGGAGCTCCCTTTTGTGAAGCCGATCGCACCGCCTTTTCCTGCTTGGCGACCATTTTGCAACCCCTTTTTAAATTCCTGTTTCCTCCACTGACTTTGACTCCTAGTCTATATCTATTCTTTATCGACTAACCGGGATTAAAATAAAGGAACATCGGTTATACGTCTTCAATCACCCAGGTAGAAGCCCCCTCTTGAAGACCTATTTCCCATGTTACGAGATCTACGAGTTCAAGTTCAATTAGTCTACAATAAGATAGAGTCTGGGTGCTTTTTGAATTGCTCGTGTTCCTAGGTGACCAGATAGTTAATAACTTATAATCCTACTGCAATAGTGGAAGAAACTAAACTTGTAATCATGAACATCATGTAGTTTATGTGTTAAGGGATTAGTTAAAATAATGAATAGCTAAAATGAAAGAATATTCCTCTCCACCCATCCCCTGTTCGTGCGTTTTTTGCTCTGGAACTACGCTGCTTTTGACGTAATGTTTTTCTCATTTCAAGATTTTCACGGATTCAATATGTCATTGACGTATCAGTCTCAATAGAAAAGAAAAATACTCCAGGAAATTAAATTGTATTTTTGGACGTGCTGTGACACGAAAACCGGAAAAATTAGTAGAATTTTAAAAGGTTTGGAATAGAAGACATGGCGTCTAGAGCAAGGCTCTCATCAAGTTCATGTGCGCAACGGATGTCAAGTTGCTAAGATCTATTCAACGATGCAGCGGCCATCTTTAATCGTAAGGTATTGTGGGACGTCCAGGGGAAAAAACTGACAAAACAAAGATGGCGGATGATATATATAGAGGGTTTTTTGTCTTTCTTTCATGGGAAAAGGCGATCAATGTGCTGTCTTTTTTCAATAAAAGTAAATTTTCAAGCCTCTCAGTAGCTCCATATTTGCACCCCTAGACACCCCATAATGCCTAGCGATCCAAGATGGCCGCCGTGTCGTCGAAGTAGTCTATTTCTTCGGTAATTTATTCGGTTTTAAGTATGTGATAACTGATTGATAGCGACTGATTTATAATATGACATAATACTGGTGCAGTTATGTGAATTCGATAAAATATTAAATAATAATAATATATAATACATTATTGTAAAAGCCCTGGAACCAAGCCTAACAGGCCTGTAGGTATTTAACATAACGTTTTAGCTCGGAAATATATCAAAACCAACGATTCACACCAACCAAGGTCACGTGACACTGACTATCTGAGGTCATATGACATAAACCACCTATAGTCATGTGATATTGAACAGTAATGGTCATATGACACCGATCACTCAAAATCACGTGATACTGAACAGTAATGGTCATGTGACAGATCATCCAAAGTCACGTGATACTGAACAGTAATCGTCATGTGACAGATCATCCAAAGTCACGTGATACTGAACAGTTATGGCCATGACTCCTCTTAGAAAATCCAGTGGTTAGTTGAGTAAGGTCGCGCACCCGTGATTGGAATAGGTATCCGTCATACCGTTTATGAAGTCCTTGCGAAGTATGTTCTTGTTCAAATCTGAGTGTAAAAAGACGTCAAGAAGAGATCGAATTGCAAAATTTTGCTAAACATTTCAATTTGATTGATACTTCCATAAGTGCAGCTGTAGAATATTATTTACGTGAATGGTTTAAACGTACTGAGATATCATTTCCATGTCGATTGATTCCAGATCTTGGCGCATACAACACTCAGATTGTAAACACTTCTGATGCATCATGGGAAGGTTGACGCTGAGCGCATGCTTAAGCAAGGTTTACCGCTGATACCAACCAGGAACCAACTCGCTCCATGTAGGACCATAAAGGTACCGTTGATCAGGTTATAACGTGTGGGACACATTACTATCTATCTATCACCTCGGTACCTTTGATATAGTTTTATCTCCAAGGTCTATATGTTCAACAGGCTTAAACGTTCTTCCATGTTTCTTAACACTTGGTTTCGAATGCGTATTTTTTTGAATAATTCCATTCTTAGTTCTCACGTTTTTGGCATCGTTCGTTTTCGCTTTATGCGGCGAGTTTTGTTTATCCTTGGCGTCCTGTGTAAATGGATTTGTAACCGGCAACTCATCATCTTTGTCGAACGTTTCGTTTGTTTTGGAATGATCAATAGCTGTAGTTCTATCAGGTTGGAAGCCATGTGACGAGTCAATACTATCCTTAATTGACCCTTCGTAGGTCTCTATTGGTTCAGTGTCAGGGTCTTCATTCTTCTGGATTGTAGTAATGCTATCGATTGAAGGTCTTGTTTGTATAGGTGATTCCCTCGGTGATGGCATGGGTGTGACTTGTACCTGAATCACCTGCCATTGTAAATGTAAATATATCATAAATTAGAGTACATGACAGATACGCTCATCACTCCTATGACGTCACTATGATATGACGTCATATTGCAGTCTATCCATTTAGGGAAGGAACTAATCTTTCGTAATGGTCACTCAACATGGCCAGTAATGCCACACCCGCTAAAAAGAGCCATCGAGATTGGCCAAAAACAACCAATTGTTTTTATTGTTGACTCGTTCTATTGTTTCTCGTTCTATTGCATTCATCCCACCGGGTTAGATCTTCTTAGAGCAGAGACCTCGCCCAACATGGCGGTTGTGGGCCTGGGAACCAGTAATCAATAAAAGGCTCGTTATTTCTCAAGCTAGATCAGAATGTACCTTTATCTGTCCCTTTATCTGAGGTTAATCTAATTGACTGCTCTGTGCCTGACTGCGGTATGAACTCATCTGAATAAAATCGACTAGCTCACTTCCGCCTAAGATTTTGTGCAATTTATGTTATGTAGATATTTTGAAAATAACCTCAATTCTTATTAAGAATATTTTCAAATAATATTCCGTTTATTTCCAATTCTTGTAGAATGAGGCATTGAAAAGAAATACCAATAAAACTCAGTAAAGGAAAAAATTCATATTATTTTTATATTTTATTATCAAATTTTTGTAGTGAAAGAAAAGACGAAAATTCATAGGATTCGTTATAAAAAACGTCAAAAAGCTCACAAAAATTCAAGATTATTTCAGTTACTTTAAGACGCGCAAAGCTAGCCTCGCAAGAACAATATTTCTTGACTGATAAATATTCGTATTCAATCTAAAGAAAATAAAAGCATAATCCGATCAATAATGCGAATACTTGAAAAATATCGATGGTGATATTAAAGAGAGTGCTCTGTTTTTACGTTTGAAGTGCTGGCGCCAGTCTACATCACCTAAAGCCATGGATAGATTACTGGGGCGTGACGAAGGAATATCAAAAACACTTTTTGGTTCTTAATGATAATTTTATTTCGTTTTTTCAGTTTGACTTGTTCTTTTCAATGCTAATGGATGATGATAAAAATGATTGTGGAAAAGATTGATTGTCCACATATTGCTAACTGTAGGAGATTTTCCCAGAAACCTTGATATAGATCGATGAAGCGAAAAACCTGCGGCGACAGAAAACTAATAAATCTTCTCTCTTTTCATAACTAAATATTTCATGTGAAAGGAATAAAAACGAAACAGCTCGGCAGATTTTTTCCTTCTCTTTTTACGACGCGGTAGTTCAGTATCTTTGAAAAGACATTAAAAAATGGGTGAAAGAGTTTAGATTTTTTTTTTTTTTTTTCATATTCAGCTTTGAAAATTTTACAAAATTTTGTTTTTTTATAAGATCTATAATATGAAAATATTTCAATTTCTTTTTTCTTTTTTCGTTTTCGTTTTCTTTTCCTTTTCCTTTTCCTTTTCCTTTTCCTTTTCTTTTTCTTTTTCTTTTTCTTTTCTTTTTCTTTTTTCTTTTTTCTTTTTTCTTTATAAACAATAACAGTAGAACCAAGAAAATGGGAGCTAACGAAGACAAGATAGAGGGATGGATGGATGAATTAGGAAAAAATAATTAAATTGTAAAAAAAATGTATGGTTTTCATTAACAATAATTAATGGTAGAAGGAAAAAGGACACTTGCCGGCGGATTCTAGAAGGGTGGATCGATGCATGGTTGGTGTAATATTGAACCGGTTGCCATGACGATTCTCGATGGCACAGCATTTTTAACATAGTTTATTGTCGACGCTTCTCCCAGCGACAAATGGATCTTAATGCTTTTGTTTATTAAGAATCAGACTTGTGGGTTATACCGTCTTTTAATGACTTATTCTAGAAGAATACCTTAGAGATAGCACCGAAAAATAAAAGTGTTTTGACAAACAAGAAAGAGAATACGTGGTCGTTAAATGTTGCTATCGGCGTGGCGGGCGCCAAAGTAAGCTGACGATGATGGCTGGTCCCGTTACGGGAGATTCAAAATGCACATTAGAAAATAATTAAGGCAACACGTAAAGAATACAACGCGATGGTCCACACGACTTGTTGTTTGTATTTCTAACAAATTCTGTTCAAATATTTGTTTTCTGTGTTTGAGGTTAGACAACACGAAGCGAACTAGCAAAACTTCCTCCAAATAATCCTTTTTCCATATCGTAACTTTTTCTTTTTTTCTTTTACATGTTGATTGAAATTCTTAAGATTGTTACGACGTAAACTTGACATTAAACCAGACTCAAAATGGCGGCCTCAGTTGGCAAATTGGCCGAAATTCATTCATGTTTGCAGTACTTTTTGAAATGACCACCAAAATAACGCTTTTTTTCATGTTTATCTTATGACTCGGCGGAGTACGACGAAGAGTACGGCAGAAAAATGTATTAAGTTGGACGCCACCCAGGCCGACTTGGCGTCTTTTTCTCCAAGTCATCTAAGCATCATGTGGTCAGTCACGTGATCTATCACGTGACGTGTCTGACAATATTTAGAGATGTTTAACGAATAATGTAGTTTAGGACTTATCTTATACTAAAACAAAAAACATCACGTGGTCAGTCACGTGATCAAAACCACCTGAAGCAAAATGGTACTGATGGCCCAGGGTAAATGAAAGTCAGAGTAATATAGTTAAGAACTTAGTAATCAAAGTATTGTTTAGTCTAGTTGCAAAAACAGAATTTCATTTGGTTTGTCAGTTTAGTTTTGTTCATTGATCTCGACGACAGACTGTCACTAATCATTCTGGTCAACACTCCTAAGGGGATCTAGTTTTATCCTTCCGAAAATCCATCGCCAAGAATTGTTCTTACGTGAGCCGCAGTTTGTTTTACGTACATGCAATTAAGTATGTGAACTGCTAGCTGTTTGTCTTGGGAGGATATTTTAAAAATAAGCTACATTTCAGCCCCCGCCCCCTACTATCGTCCTCGGCTAATTTTATCTTAGAAATTTGCTATAAATCGAGTTATGCAACAAATCAGATAAAAACAAAGGCGCATGTAACTGACGATTGTGCAACAAATACCGAGATGGCTGGCTGTCCGCTGTGACGTCATGCAGCATTACCCAGCGCGCAAGGCATTGTTGGCATAGATATTGATTTACTCACCAAGTTATTCTTCGGTTCATGATTGACAGGCTCACAAGCATCTAGCTCCGCCTCTTCTCTGAGTTCATTGAGCTCGTTAATTGTTTTTACTTCGCTATCCTCGTCGCTCGCTCGTGCCTCTTCGGCACTCTCCGTACTCGTAGAATTGTGTTCGGATCGTTTCCGTAAATCGAGCTTTCTACTCGGGCTGTTCGAAATTGTTTGGTTTTCCGATACTGTAGTTGGTGCTATTTTATTATTAAACATTTTTGATCCAGTCGGGCTTGTCGTTTTGTTCTCATACGATGGTCCATTTCTTTTATTTAAATACATAACGGGCGTTGGCCCTTGAAAATCCATCGCTTCCGCCGAACGGCTTCGTTCTATAGTTCGATCATTGCCCGAGGCCGCGACCACGGCTATCGCTTTTGGCGCTAATTTTGGTGGGAGCCGGCTATTTATAGTCGGATCATCGTGGTTTGGCGGGCCAGGCGCTCCTGGTGGGCCCATGCCAGGACCCATCTTATAACCTAGCTTTTTGAGCGCCCGCGAGTTCAAGTTTTCCACTCGGATGTTTCGAAGTGCTTCCATTGGGTCCACAACACCGAAGTTCTTCGTCTTCTCTTCTATAACTCCGCTAATCGAAACAATCACGCCAGACATTACAGCCAGCCCAAGAACCATATAAAACAGATTAAGAAACTCTAATAATGCTTCAACACCTTCTTCATACTTTTCTCTTTCCTGGCCAGGGACAAAGTCCCCAAAGCCAATGGTCGTTAAAGTTATAAAACAAAAGTACACGGCGTCTTGGTACGCCCAGTCCTCTATTAATGAAAACCCTGCAGCGGGAACGAGAATTATAAACCATAGTGCTGCGAATGCCAAAAATGCAGTCTTGATTTCGATTTTTTCGGTTTCACGGTTGTACACTTTACGATCTAGTGTCTTGATTGTGGCAGCGATAAACTCGGAAATTCTGTTACCGATCGATCGAAGCGTAAGACCGGTCAATGGAATTCCAAAAAGAGCATATAAAATACAAAGGAATCTTCCCAATAACGTGACTGGAGCTATGTGACCATATCCTGAAAAACAAAAACATACGTATATTAGTTTAGCAGGAATTTAAGTCGAATTCATAACTGTTAGCTGAAATGAGAGCTGTTCAAGGGTGCTGTAGTCAATTGCACTTGCCTCTCCTCGTCTCGTGTTCGATTTCTGGACTCAGCATAACAAGTGAGCGAAGGTTTTTCTCCAGGTTCGCTGTTTATACTCCTTCTACAATCCCCAACCTAACAAGCTAAATTCCAATTCGATCCTGTGAATTAGCCGAACGTGCCCTGCATGACTCGGTTAGATCAACCCAGAGGTTGTTTATCGTACCCTCCTTAAACAAAGTTCCACTCATCCATATAAGCATAGATAAATAAATTCGTATTTTATACTTTATAACGCGTCTCACTCCAACTTAAAAGAAACGTTTAATATCGTCTGAGTAACATGGCCAGGCCCAGATCAGGGGTCCTTGCACCGCTTTTACAGTTTAAACAAAAGCGCAATACAAAAATATTAATATATCTTAAAGGAAGCTGTACGTTTGTCATCATTTTTGTCAATAATATTAACACTAGATAATTCAAGCCCCCCTTTGCGTTGAATTTAGAACATGTCAATCTAATTTTCGTTGTACATACGTTCTCTTTTACATGATTTAGTGAGGTTCAGTTTGTGTTTTGGCTTTGGTATCATATCAAAAATATTCTTGGCACTCTTAGAGATGTTTTAGACAACCTATATTTAATGCTTGACGCCTTGGATATTAGGATATTGAAAAGAACGTCAGCTAAAACGAAGCTTGCGAGAATAATTTCATGTTAGAAAAAGAAAATGTTGTAAATGAGTAATTTAATTCGTTCGGTGTCGGTATCAGAAGAATATAACTAAATCCTGTTTCCCGACATAGTAAAATAGCTGTTATGTTCCGTTCTTTGGAATATTCCATCAGGAAAACTTGAAATATTAATAATTCATTCTGTAATAGTGAAATTTTTCGAAGCCATTTTTTTCTGCAATTAGGAAAAACTTCTAATAGTCTGTCAATGGTATCTTATAAAAACGTGTGAAAATTTCCCAAGGTGGAACAATTACTATTAACGAGCAGCTATAAAGATGACGGTACTCGTATTATTTTCTATTTCAAAAGGATATTGTCGTGAATCTAGTTGAATAATTTACATTTTGTTCAGTAATTGTGAGATTATACTTTTGTTGTTGTTGACATGTAGTGATATAGATAGAGCGGGCAATAATCCACTTTTCCTTGATTTAGAAAACAATTCATTTTTTTCCTTTAGCGATGAATACTGATTGATTTCATTTTTTCTAACTACTGTAATCTATACAATAATCATTTTGGGATTTATAAGTAGAATTTCGTTTTAGACATTAATATTAATTCTTTTATCCTCCGCATTTGAATTTTTAAAAGCTCAATGTCCAGACCAAGACATAGACAAACTGAATCAATTCGCCATGAAAATATTAAACATAAAAAAATACGATATAATATTATTAGGAACATTGGTCGTCATAGTAACATCAGTAGATTCGACAGCACAATCTTTATATGAATTGAGATTTTATGACTTGTAAATATAGCAGCATATGGAATATTTTTAGCTAGTTAATGCGTTTGTCAGTTGTTACCGCCAGTGAGAAAGGTTGTAGCGATCTGTGGTTCATTTTTTTCGGTTTTTGGTCTATTATATTTTCCATTTTATGAAACGATTTAAATTATATTTTAAATGATTTGAAAGCAATTGACCTATCGCTTTTTATATTCTTATCAGTTTCGATTATAGCCGATCGACCCAGTAATTTCAAATGTTTTTTTAAAGACGAATTTAGAAAGAAACGAAGAAATGAAGAGAAGCGAGAGATAGAGAACGAGGGAGCGTGCTTCTAACTTCTTAGACACAAGTTCAGACCTAAAATCGAACAGTAAAACTAAGCTGTTGTGAGAAACGAGCTAAGAGATTTGTACTTCAAATACCATCAAAAGAAGAATGGCTCAAGAAAGGATTATAAAACATCCTTGGTGTACATTGTTTAATTGGTTAGCCATACAAATGGTCGCACAAAATATTCTTGAAGATGAAAATCTTCGATAGTTTTGTTATTGTTCTCTATTCTTTACTTTTTTCTTCGCTTGTCTGGACTGCGGAGGAAGTTCTCCTCTCGTATTAGATTAAAATGTAACTCAAACCCTCACACTCGGCGCTGAAGAATAAAATCAATCCTGTTATCACTATTCGATATCTCAATTTGAGTTCAATTCGAATAAGTGTTTAAAGAATTAGAATATCTATACCAACCTATTTTTATTTTTATCTTTGGATACTGAAATTATAATATAAAATCTTTCGGGATGGTAATTACGGTCAGTCATTCCGTACGGCTTTTTAGATCATAATTTATAAATTTGTCGTTTTGAGAACTGCTTGGCAGATCTTCATAAGTGTCGGATCAAAATTTGCTGTTATTAACAAATAGTGGGTTGATTGGCTTGTGAAAAATAGTCCAAATTTTGTCGGGATTTGTTGCTCCGAGTTTTAAGGGCGGCGAGGGCGCTATAACAACCATTACTAGTAGTTTTATTGAGCACTTTACGGTAAAAAAAATTCCATCGAATTGATATAATTTTAGAGCCTTGACTGAGAAATGAGAAAGTTGATAGATGGCAATCTGCGATCGATGGATGGTTGTATTTTGTTATTTCAAAACATAACTCTTACTTCCTGGAGAACACTCAATGATAACACATGCATATAAATGGTTTATCTTCGGTCTAGGCTAGCTAACTCACTCGGTACAAGAATATCTAAGCCAATATGGGCTGCCTTCTAATCCAAGGATAAATTACCAGATCATACAATGTCAATAAACTATCGACATCTTTTGGCTCTTTCACCCATCCAAGAATTTAATTCCAAACTGTTTCGATTTATCATCGAATCTGCCTGTCATTGTTTATAAGTAGCGCGCGTTCCCCGCGTGACAATGGAACATCGTGTAATATTAATGATCGCTAACTCTCGTTCTAGATTTTTCTTCTCGTTTTCTGTCTCAGGAATAGAGTGATTATAAACCCAGACTTCACTCTCAAACAACTTTTTGAGTCCGTGACTCGGCCAATATTGACATACAGCGTCCATTTTCTGGTACATCAATTGCTTCGTGAAAGCGTTTCAGTTTTCCAATATTCTTTTTTTCCAAAAAACAGCTTTTGTACAACTGTGTTTTTCTCTCTTATGTCTATCTAAATTTCTCTTATCTTTTTTTCTTTCTTTTGATTATAAGGTGTAAAGTGATAAACAAGGAACGTGTTTTCTATATATTTTTAAAAAAACGTGATTCTTCCGACAGCGCCAAATTACAAGAATACATACATAAGAAGACATTTAACTCGTACATAGAAAACATTCCCCCTAAACGCGAATTGCCTATTGGATAATAGACGGGCTATTCCAAATCGGAAATGCTATTGAGGATCAGCAGATTTGTCGTGATATGGTTATAGTGGCTCTACGCAACCCAGTAATCTTCTCACAGAAGAAAAAAGAAAAGAAAATCTGGTTTGTAATTCTAGCGAATGACTTACATAATTCGAAATCAACATATATTCGGGTTTTATTTCGGCACAAATCTTCTATCACCTGCGGATTAGAATATATTTGGCAGAGTTTTGCATCATCTTGACAACGTTACTTGATTATAAATCGAATCTGTTTCCCCAACCGTTGAACATTTTATTCTTATTCCTAACGCGATGCCGGCCAATTGTCTCTACCTTAGCTTGCTTCTAAGAGAATTAAAAACCTGATAACTAGTTTAGTCTTGTTTCATTCAACGTTTCCTTATAAAAGCCTTCTTCAGACGAAAATAACACATTATTTATGCTACGATTTTTTCGATTATAGCTTATAAAGAGGCTGGATAAAGGTCCCTTTTTTTGCGAACACATTAGGACATAAATTGGAAATCCTTTTCGTTGGAATTGCTATTGATTCTCCAGGATATCATTTATATTTAACAACTTATTGTAAGCCAGCCAGGTGTAAGCTACGGTTCAGGCCGAATTTGCCTAAAGAAACCGCTTATTGAAACCTTGCTTGGCTCATTACCCCCCTAACCAACCACAAATGAAGACCATTTTGGAGTAAAACTTTTGTTCATATTATATATTCTGTATTTGTGTTCAATGATTTTTCTCCAATGATAGAGACACAACACTCGCATCTCGGCTCTCACTCGCTCCGACTTGTATTCCCAATGGTTGCTAAGGGTTATTCGGCTCGTATTCGTACGATTATGAATCCAGCAAAGCTGTAAATCTCCAGATTTTCTGATATAAACCTCCTCACTTACCTATAGTTGTAACAACATTACCAGCAAAATGAAATGCGTTCATAAATTGCCAACGATAGTGCTTGGGCCAACCGCCAGAAGACGAGCCGTTGAAGCCAGAAGTTGCGTTGTATCCTAGTTTCATTGCTTCTTCCAATCCTTTAATGAACGCAACCATGTCTTCCTTACTGATTTTATATCTGTCTGTGAAGTTCTTGTATTTCTCATGAAAATTATTATTTTTCCTTCGTTTACTCTCGTCATGGTTTTCTATACCGTAAAATATACCTGCACCCATCAAAAGATAGACGAGGAATAACACAATTCGCAGTAACAGTTTTTTCGTATTGGAGCTAATAGCCATCCTTGCTAAATTTTCCCAAGATATTCTTCTTCTGGGTAAATTATCGATGTCGATGTGTCTTGTCTTTCGATTGCCGTTTCTTCATTCTGGTCGAAAAAAAGCGCTTCTTTTTGCGCCGATTTCTCGTCAACTGCTCATTCGAGCGTTCAAGAGTTGTTGGGTCAGTTGTTTGGCTAGATGGTTTCTTTGACAATATACCAATATATCTCTGTACGTCTGCCCGCACAGCACCTGTCTATCTGGCGCATGCGCACCGCAAACTCCAAGCGTCTTACAATAGAATGATTAAACCAGCTCTCTAATTACGCGAGCTTTCGATTAAAACTCTCTTCGCTTCAAACCACAGTTCAAAAAAATAACCCTCTGTCATTATATTGGCCTGGATTTTTTTTTGTTTCAGAAGGTATTGTTTTTACAGTCAGAGGGAAAGTGAACTGGCTTGCACAAGGAATTCACCTCATGACATCACAGCACCCTAGGGCACCCCTTTGTCATGCCTTTTTTCGAATTTTTGATCAGTTTTGAACTTTGTATGTTGTCTTGGTTATAACAATAGGATGTAATCCGAAGACACTACTTTAAGTCAATAATAATTTTTTTTCTAAATGAGAGGAAAATTTTTTCGTTTCGTTTGAGCAAAAAACTGAAATACATTGCGATAAAATTTATTGAACTATTCGCTGGCGACGAAAGATAAATGAATAAAATTACTTGCATGTTTCTGTCATGCGGATATTCTGCTCTGCTATTGTTTACCGTATAAATTACTGTGATAAACAGACAAATTCGCCTGCTTTCAATCCTCGTACAGGTCAGGCAGTTTATCCCGGAAACTGTTTTAGCAACCAACATATAATACGCGAAGTTCAACACAAAAGATAAAAACATCGTTTGAAACCTTAGATACGAAAGACCGAATTTTCGCACACTTGTACATACGTGGAACTAAAGTACACTAAAAGCGAGAAGTTTTTCTCTTAAACACTTCGAGGAACTTGCTTTCAACTTTTTATAATGTAACACTCTTTTTCCACAAGACACGAGTTCAAAATGTTATCCAAATTTATTCATATTTGAAAATTATCATCGAAAGAGCTTGCACAATAGTTTAAACTATAATTTGGCATGTTTGCAATTTTTCGCACAAAATTCAATTTACTTTCGCTCGATCCGATTTTTTTTACCTATATTAGTATATAAATTATTGTTTTTTTTAATTTTCATTCTGAAAACATTTTTAATGAATTTGTCTATCGCTACACTTTGCTGAATATCAACAGAAAATAGTCCGTTGGCTTGGTAACGAACTCAAACTAATTCATTCTCCTGCAGCGAAATTTCAATATTTGTTTTCGTGAAAAAAAAAAGCGAAATAATACTTCATAGTTATAATCCAACGAAAATGAAAAAAGTATAGTTATCGTTCACGATGAAACCCAAGAGCCTAAGATTCGAGCTTAAGATCCGTGACAGGAGATGTAGCTATTCTATTTTGTTTTGGCAGTTTTACTCAATGACTGTAAGCGACGAGGAGGAAATGGACACTTGAAAATTGAATGACTAGCTTGAAACTCCCAGGAAAATTTGTGTGTCGGTCGTTGTGTAAGAACCGGCCTAGGTTATGAACAAACAAGAAGTTGTTCAAATGAAGGTCGTTGCGTGTACGTATTCTCTATTCTAATTGATTAGAACGTGGCGGCAGAAAAAGTAAAAAAGTTGCTGGGATTTCCTTAATATATATTTATTGGAATCTTTGAAAAATACGTGTTAATTAATTTCTATTCGCTAAAAGACTTGTTACGTCATGGAAATCTATCCGGTGTTTGGAGGGAAGATATCAGCACTTTGCTCCAAATTAAAGAAAGATTTTCAAACTCGATTGTATAGAGATAAGACCTTAAGATTGCCCTTCCTTTGGTCTAGTGGCTCAACAACAGTAAAAGGCATTTTAATTCGTTAATCCGTGCACTACCTTTAGCAATTACAACTGAGCGCGTAAATACGTTTATTTCATTCGCTTGTAACCGCGAATTCAGTCGGATCTTGGAGAGATTTTTAATTGGAAATAGTGTTAGGTTCTCTCACTCTCGCACTGGAATCGATCGATAGAAAAAAATAGCTAAACGAGCGCACACACTCCTCAACGCTGATTACGAGCTGTGGGTAAGAAATTTAAGGCGATTCCCCCTTACCCCTCCCCCTCCCCCCCCCCCTCCCTTCCACACACACACACACACCCTCCCCGGCACCATCATACGTCACGTGACACAGTTAGGAACGACAAACAACACAACAACAGCAATCTTTCCTAGACAACGACCTAAAGATCATCTGTATGTGAGTCATGTTACCATAGGAACGATTTTGAAGTACAGATGACATAATATTGAATTATAACGATTTACTAATGGTTTGTGAAGTTATTAAAACAGAAGACGTTCAGAAGACACCGTCATAGTTTTCTGAATACGTCATGCTATCAATAGTTAACACTTCCTCTCTATGTTAGATCACTGGATTTTCTTTATAAACAAATGATTTGACGAGATGACGAGCCAGCTGTGGTTACTAGCTCGCAGCTGTCTGCTATTGATGTGGAGTAATATATTTTTGTGTCCAAAGATTTTTTTTTTTTTTTTTTTTTTTAGCTATAATATTTGATTTCCTTTAAGGGGAAACGCCTAGATTATTGCGAGATTAGGAATTTCGACACTTGGTCGTTTTAGAAAGATGGTCGATGTAGAGATATATTTTAATCAAGGTCTAGATTGTCGATTAATGGAGATTAGTAGTTCCTGTTACGTGATGAGACTTTAAGTCCCACTATCTTGGTGGCATTAACAAGGTATCCGAGTTAAAGAGGTTTTATCAATATATAGGTGGTCGCTGTATGGAGGTTATTTAATTCCTTTGATGTGGGTCTATTCAAAATCTTGGTCGAATTAAAGAGGTTTTATCAATATATAGGTGGTCGCTGTATAGAGGTTATTCAATTCCTTTGATGTGGGTCTATTCAAAATCTTGGTCGAATTAAAGAGGTTTTATCAATATATAGGTGGTCGCTGTATAGAGGTTATTCAATTCCTTTAATGTGGGTCTATTCAAAATCTTGGTCGAATTGAAAGAGGTTTTATCAATGCATAGGTGGTCGCTGTATAGAGGTTATTCAATTCCTTTGATGTGGGTCTATTCAGTGTCTTGGTCGAATAAAGAGGTTTTAAACGATGTGTTAGAAACACGTCTGGATCTGCTGTGTTTTGCTACTGTTCAGTGTCACTAAAAACAACTAAAAACATAAGTAAAGCCGTGGAAAGGGGAGAAGGATACCAAAACGACACCGTAGAAGACAAAAATCGAAAAGCACATTGAAGGGTGAGTGTCCTGAGCCTCGTTCCCCCTGAAAGAATGCTTTAAAATGCGTAGGTCCAAAAGATTACCCTAGGGGGTATGGTGGAGTGCAAAATTATTGTTTCAAATGCCAAGATTTCAAAACTTTTTTTTTTATAAGTATTAGAGAGTCCCTCAACTTTTTACTTTCCCATACCAGACCTTGTGTCATTCCCTTGAGTATTGTTCTTTCTTATCATTAAGACGACAGCTGGAAAACAAAAATGTGGTGTTTTTTTGGGAAACAAGAGCAAAGCACGCCTGAAAACACATTTGTATTGCTCGCCAAATTGTCTACAATCAATTGCTTCAAAATCATTAGAAAATTAGAGACGGCTTTTTAAAAAGTCTAAGAGTCTTATTGTCTGCGCTTTTATCTATTCGAACTGACAGAATTCTCAAATTGAGTTCTAATAGCTTGTTTTTAAACCTTGTTATTTTAGGGCGTTTATGTACCCTGCTAGGTGCTAGTTAGTAAATTACTCATAATAAAAAAATATTAATACATCTTTTTATACCTTTCTAATGGTGTAGCCAAAATATACGATTTAACATTATAGTTTTGTTCCAATTTTTTTTTCAGATTAATATTAAATTGCATTTAAGTTGTTAATTGAAAAGGGTATTTATTTATTCCTAGAAAACAGAATATCAAAAAAAGCCGATTTTTAGTTTTAATCAATTTAGGTAAAATGTTCATTCGCGCCAAAATATTCTTGAATACTAACGAATAAAGTAGAAAAACACTTCAAGAGGAAACTAACCTTTTAATAGACCTTTGAATAACGACCGGCCAACTTGTATCAAACCTCTAGTACCGACCATCCAACTGCTAGAAATCCTCTTGTACCGATCTGTCCAACTGCTAGAAACCCTCTTGTATCGACCATCCAACTGCTAGAAACCCTCTTGTATCGACCATCCAACTGCTAGAAACCCTCTTGTAACGATCAGTCAGTTTCTTGCTAACCTCTTGTATCGACCATCCAACTGCTAGAAACCCTCTTGTATCGATCAGTCAGTTTCTTGCTAACCTCTTGTATCGACCATCCAACTGCTAGAAACCCTCTTGTATCGATCAGTCAGTTGCCAGAAAACCTCTTGTATCGACCATCCAACTGCTAGAAACCCTCTTGTATCGACCATCCAACTGCTAGAAACCCTCTTGTATCGATCAGTCAGTTTCTTGCTAACCTCTTGTATCGACCATCAAACTGCTAGAAAACCTCTAGTATCAATCAGGCACATGAGGTTCTTGCTATAGCCTTTAGTATCAAACATCCAGCTTCTTCTCAAATTCACCTTCTCCACTAAAATTAAACTCAAAGCTTAACTATTTCATTTTCATTTTCGGACTCCTATTCAGTTGCATTCGCGTGCGCTGCTTGGCTGTTTTCCTTTCCGCAGTACGAACCGGCTTCTACTTATTTCCAAAGTCTAAAATAAGATTTAAATGATAACGGTGTTTGTTGACTTAGGTCGAGAAAATCTTAGCTTTTGATAAGAATTCCCCCTAACCTTAATCCTTCCCTTTAATTCCTTCGTTCCTCTCATCTCCTTTTCTATTTTCTACTCTTCTTTCCCTTATCTTTCCCTCCCCTCCCCTCCCCTCCCTCTCTTTTTCTTTCTCTTCTTCTACTCTCTCCTTTCCCTCCTTAGTGAATCATCACCAACAAGTTTAGTCAAGAATTATCCTAAAACTCTTAATACATTCTCGAAATTTCTCGTTCGTTATAATTAGACAGCGCAATATTTCTTGTGTTTTGACCGAGTACGAAGAACGTTCCCGCCAAAAGCCATTTAACTGTCAACCTCTTGTAACTCCTTTATTTTCAAGTGTTTCACCACTTTATGTTGCACGAGTATCGCGGTTTGCTTTAGTGAAGTCATTACCAAAAAACTTATTCTAATTACATCACGACGTTTTGGGGGGTTATTTTGAAGAGCAACCAAGATCGACTTCCTGGAGGATGCGTGACATTGACTCCTTTCACTTGAAGGGGTTTACAGTGACGTTATATCGTAGTAATATCGTTGATAAGATGACAAGACAGGGGTTGATTCAGCTGATATGTCTTAGGTGAGTTAGACCTATTGTCATGTGTATTTAAATCTGAATTGATGAAACACGGATAGTCTATAAAGGACGTAATAATTCAGAGAAGGAAAAAGGTAAAGAAAATGGAGGTAAAAGGAGAAGAGAAAAGAGAAAATTATATTTGTTGAGCTGTTGAATTCTTTTGTGATGTGAGAGGAAAAGTTTCATGAAATGATAATGGAAGCCATTTCAATGTTGGACGTTCCGTAAAGCACTTTTTGTGACAAGTATTGAATGAAAAACTAATTGGAAACCATATCAAAGTTGACCGTGTCTTTGTCGCGACAATGTACGAGAAATAGATGAATGAAACATAATGGGAAACCATTTGAATGTCGCACGACTCAGAGCCATGAGTGCATAAATAGATGAATGAAACATAATGGGAAACCATTTCAATGTCGCTCGGCTCAGAGCCATGACTGCATAAATAGATGAATGAAACATAATAGAAAACCATTCCAAAGTCGCAAGACACAGAGTCATGAGTGCACAACTTGAGAGGAAAAAATAAATGACAAAATGGAAAGCCATTTGAATGCGGCATGGTGTTCGGTGTCGTGACACTAATAGAAATTGATGAATGGAAAAAAAATAAAGGGAAGCCATTTCAATGTCGCTAGGTGCTCAGTGCCCATGGCTTTAACCGAACAAAGCAATTAAGACTATAAAACGTGTGTATTGTTAGGGTTACAATGCTTTAGGTTCTGTATCTATTATGGAAGCCTGTTTATAACATCTATTCGTGCTGCAAGTCAGGTCTCGTTTCATAGCATCATTTTGGATTCGCAAATCGTGCACACGAGAAACCTTTTATGTGTTTATGCTGTCCTTCACAAATACAGTCGATGACATCAGCACTGGATGACGTCATGTCTGCATATGAAATGAATGTTAAACAAAGAATCGAGAAGTATTTATTTTTTTTTGGTAGATTCAGCTGTGCGAACGACATGAAACTCATAAACAGAACAATAAGCACATTTTAATTGAAATGACGCAAAGTATTTTGTATTTATCCGGTCAAGGTTTTACTATTCACGAAAATAATTGTCCGGTTGTCGAGTGCATCTCCGGCGGCTGTTTGCTCATAGAAACTTCCGTGTGGAATAATATACACTGCTTGCTATAGCCCTAGGGCATGTTAAGTGATAGCCGCCATGTTGGTTGACGCTAACGAAGCATTTGTCATTAGCTTGTCTTGTTAGATTAACCAACATGGCGGCTGTTTCAGTCACATGTTTGAACCCCAAAAATATCTATCCTTAGAGTATGGTACGTCCACATATAGAATAATTATCTGGGCTCTTATAACATCTATCCTTAGAGTATGGTACGTCCACATATAGAATAATTATCTGGGCTGTTATAATATCTATCCTTAGAGTATGGTACGTCCACATATAGAATAATTATCTGGGCTGTTATAACATCTATTCTTAGAGTATGGTACGTCCACATATAGAATAATTATCTGGGCTGTTATAACACCTATTCTTAGAGTATGGTACGTCCACATATAGCATAATTATCTGGGCTGTTATAATAGTTCCATCCTGTCTTCCTCTTCATCTTATAACATATCAGTGTTTTAAGTTTACTTTTACCTAATAGACCTAATTAGCTGGGGGGATATTTTTACCATTTCACATCAGCCCACGTATCATTCTCTTGAGAATAAGATTCTTTGTTTGAGTCGTATCGATATTCATGTGTCTTCAATGCGCAACCGTTAAACAAAGAAATGATATTCTAGGGAATGACACGTATGCTGAAAACCAACCCCAGCTGATCTGAAATAGTGACGTAGAAATGACGTCACTGCAAACCGAGGTGTCATGTAGTCTGCGAAAATTGACAAGCGTGAAATAATAACATGCCTGCTATCGCAATGAAAACAATTAAAGCCACTAATTATTTGAACACTGTTATCGAGTGTTTAGTAGCAAGGTTTATTTTTTATTTGGCCTGGAAATCCATAATTTCAAGAGAAAAAGGAACATCTCAGTTATGAGATTTTTCTCGATTCTGATTGGCTAAAAATTTTCTCAGATCAGCTGATCCCACCCCACCCCATCCCCCTCAGGAAAGTCTCTCGCATTGTAAAGATTTAACAGCAGCTTTATAATTATTATTATTTAAGATATATGGAAAAAGATGAGAGTAAAATTAGGGGTAGAGAAAGAAATCAAAAAGAAGAAAAAATATAGATATTTACAAAAACATGGAATTGGACACGTTTTTTACATTCGGGTCTAACTAAAATGAGTTATAGAAAACGATTTCAATTAGCATTACTGATTAATAATGGAGGGGACGGCATTCTCTTAATCAAACCAACGGCAATCTAGATCTAAAGTATATTTCTTAGACTTCAAAAGAGATGACTTGAATATAATACAAAATGTAGTTATAAAACAATATTTACATTTAAATGGGTTTCTGAGAAGACAAAGCTACCTTCTTTTTCGTTTAGATCTGGTTCGTTCTATTTTTCATTCTATATCATTTGCACCTGCTTGGTGTGTTCCACGTCAATCAACGAGTACCTGTATTTTTTTGGTACTAATTACGCCAATTTTGTCTTTATTGATAATGAAACAAATGAGCTTGTTTTGTCGTTACGCTCTGTGTAAAGGGCACCTCAATTACGTCTAGAATTTTTTCCTTTCGCTAGTTACTTTTTACTAAGTCTTTTCGTTCTTGTTTGAAATTCTCTTTCTGAATTATAATTTTTTTTCGATGTTTACCTTATCAACCCATGACATACAATTAGGAGGCACTTCGAGGCGAAATTGAATCGACACAAACAAATAAAATATTTATAACTTGTGGAGATAAATTTTAGGGTTTACTATATTGAACTAAATCTATAGAAAAGTTGAGTCATGTTTAAAAAAATGTTTTGAAATGGGATAGAATGGGATAGAAAAATGGGATCTTGGATAGATGAATTGGCAAGGATAACTGGGAATGGAATTAAAATTTAAGAGAATAGAAAAAAGCGAGAAATAAAAACACGACGATCATATAGCTAGCTGTTGAATAAAAACGACGAAATGGGACAAGGAAAGAATGAGATTTCAAAAAGATGTCGATGGAAATAGAAAGAAAAAAGGAATAAATATGTTATAGGAAATAAAAAATTGTTGGCGGATTTACTTAGCAACAAACAAAACTCCAGCAGATGTTTGGAATATGTAAAATATGGAATGGATAATATTCCCAGAATAGAAATGAGATAAGATGTTCCATCTATATGACCACCTGTATTTGAACCACTACCACCAACAGAGAGTACAGCAAAATATCCCACCTCTTGAGTATTATTCCATTTATTATTAATAATACTTTAAGAGCTAATACCTAAAATATGTCAAATAGATCTTTATTTGGCAGACTGATAAATTGCTACCAAGGAGAAAAAATATTCTTGTTAATTGTTATTCTTGTTAATCATTTTATGACAAAAACAGTATGTATAAATTATCAGAACTAAAAATATACATTTGAAGATAATTACGAAAATAAATGTTGAATGATAATTGTTTATGCTTTAGTTACACAGTTTAGTTGTCTATATAGATAGACTAGATAAAGAAGTCTTTCCAGGAGACTTATGCGCACTACATGATCACGTGATCTCCGCATATTTTACATGGAAATAATATTATTACATTAGGGTATGCAAGTTATGACTAATATTAGACAAAGTTATTTGTAATCCCTTATATATTTAGTTGGGTGTAATGTTTTCCCGTTTCTGACCACGTGTAATGCCCTTGATAATAAAATTCTTGTCACGCGCATTTCTGGTACATGAAGACATAATACTAAAGGGGATGACATGTGTATATCGTTTATGTATATTGTTTAAATGGGCCAATCAGTGTGCGTCTGTTAGAAATAAAATACCGAATACCAGCCTCAATCATACTTAAACGTTTGCATGAACTAGACTGCATTTTCAATGCTAGCTCAAGAATGTACATCAAAATAGATGCTCCAGTTACAGCTGTTTTAATTGCTATGCCATGATCGAGACAACAGTCGGGACATGGAGATTGGAAAAGAGACTACCGTCAATCCAATAAACTGTTAGAATACTTTAACATGTACTTTCTCACGGTCCCAATGCGCCTTTATGTACTCTAACAATATATTTGATTGACGGCAGTGTACTACCCTATTCATATCACGGCTGTTACAGTATAGTTTCCCATGTACATCCACACGGTCTCCATGTACCTTTATGTACTCTAACAATATATTTAATTGACGGCAGTGTACTACCCTATTCAATGTCACGACTGTTGTCTTGATCACCGCATAGCAATATAACCAACTGTAATGAGCTTTATAAACTACAAAAAAAAAAATATTCTACTTAAATACTCTAACTACTTCGTTAAATTAAATTTCATTCTCGGGGTTTGAGAATCGTGGGCTACCTGTGGTAAAACCAACAGTCTTCCACAGGAATCCTAATATAATTTTTTAACGTATAAAAACTCATATTTTTCCAACAAACCAGACAAAATGATGACGTCATGCGATGCTCTTGTCCCATGCTTTCAAATAATTCGTCTTTTATATTACATTATTCAGATTAGATTCCGTTAGTCCTATCAAAGCGCGCAAGATTCATGAATACTTAATCAGAATACCAGGACACGAACGTGAGTTTGACAAAGCCACGCGAAATATTTTCTAAAACTAGATTTTTGATTTTGTACTGTCGACAAAAATAAACAAAGAGGTGACGTCATCATGGTTATTTGGTCTTTCGTTTCACTAAAATTACTCTTAAATTACTCTTAAAACGCGAAAAAGCAAGACAATGTAAGTCTGCTTGCTTTCATTAGGAATAATCGCCACGGTTAACTTAAAGTACAAGCTCAAAAACACACTTGCCACTGGTTAGTTCTTGGATCTTTGGGTGTGTGGGCTGCGGTTGATAATAGTACTTAGCATGCGCATGAGTGGTATGCTGTGGTTTGTTATTGTCTGTTGATCCAGTGTCTGTACTGGAAGAAGGCGTGTCTGAATGATACCCGTTATCTTCTCGTATTCCATTGTGTAATAATGGCTTACTATGCATACACTGATTGGAATCATCTTGTACTACTTTACTCGCAGTATCACTCGAGTTTCTCTGACAAGTCGTGTATTCCGCGGCTTCGTCGAAAATCTCGTCATCGTCATAGTATTCACAATTAACAAATAGCTCGTACTCTTCTCGTAATGATCGCGCTTCCTGTCGGAGTCCATCGAACTGAACTTTTAAACCAGAATCAATCCCGAGCATCTCTTGTAGTTCTTTACGAACCCATTCAAAAGCTTTGTTGACGTTTTGTATCCGATCCTGAAGTGAAAGATCCTTCGTTGAGTCCTCGTTGGTGAATAAGTAGTCACTCGAAAACTGTTCGCCCTGGCTTGATTGTGGTGTTAGGATACCGTACGATTCAAGAAGAGATACAAAATCATTTCCATCCATGCTGCACTGGCGTGCATCTTCTCGCGTGGGTGTGGAAGGTTCCACTATCACGGGAATAGTGCGGGACTGACTAGGGTCCTGTTGATCTTGATCTTCAGGTAGTGGAACTTCTTTCATTCCGCCATCATTCTTCATGTGAACATCAGCCGTCTTTGTGAATGTTTCTACATGTGGAAGGTCGCGTTCCTGTTGCTTTTCGTCGTCGTCGTCCTCATCATTCTTTCCATCTTCCATCACAAGTGCATCAATTGAATGTGAGCTGGTTTCCTCCAACACGGCTTTACAGCACTGACTGATGTCCTCCAGCTCATCTCGACAATTCTCTTTTTCAGCCGCAGCTTTTAAACTATCATCTAGTAAGCCGTTTTTTTTCTTCACCAACAAGTTTACATCAAATGGATGTTCTTCAAACAAGTCTAACCCACTGAACCCAGCATCAGTTCTTTTCTCAAGTGAGCCAATAAACTTTCTCTCAACTTCATCGTGTCCAGCACAGTAGCTATCTCGAGTCT
This sequence comes from Actinia tenebrosa, assembly GCF_029948245.1. Lineage (NCBI taxonomy): Eukaryota > Metazoa > Cnidaria > Anthozoa > Actiniaria > Actiniidae > Actinia > Actinia tenebrosa. The sequence goes on from NW_028292569.1 coordinate 30,843,133, forward strand.
TGGCTAACTCTGTTGGTACATGATGATAATTGCTTTCCAATTCGTTTTCCTTGGTGTGATTCTCAATTTGTTCTTCAAACTTCTTCCTTTGATTGTCATCGCATTTGCTGCCATCATCTTGATCGTCTTCAGAACTGCAGAATGATTCCAGACCAACTAGATAATCACACACGCTCTCATCAAAAGGATTTTTCATTTCATTGTCATCGCATTTGCTGCCATCGTCTCGTTCGTCTTCTAAACCGCAGAATGATTCCTCACGAATGAGATCATTACACTCGCTCTCATCATCAAAAGGGGTTTTCATTTGTTCCAGTGACAGTTCATTGACAAAAACCTCTTCATTCTTTGTATTGGTGTCATTTTCCTCGTACGTCGAAAGATCAGTTGATTTTGTTTGTTCATTTGTCCAATCAGAAGGCACAAATGGGTTCCCTGTGTTGTAGTGTTCTTCATCAATACTGGGTTCTTCTTGATGATCATCATCAAGCAGGGAATCAATTGAATCATCTAACGCTTGCATCAATTTTTGGTATTCTGACTCCTCGAGATCAAAGGGATTACCACCATTCTCTATCTTATCATCATCATCATCATCCTCATAATCATCATCATTACCATCATCATCCTCATCATCATCATAATCATCATCATCATTACCCACATCATTTTCAACATCAACCGCACCGCTTCCTAGCAGAAATCTCTTTGAACTATCTTCTTGACTACCAGCATCAGCATCCTTTTTCTCATCAGCATCACTTGCACTGTTTCCTGTGACGTTACCATGACAAGTATCAAGATCATTGCCATGGTAACTTACTAGTAACATCTTCATGTCATCTCCATGACAACCCTCATCATCATGCCATTTCGTCACTCTTATATTATTAGAAAAGACATCAGTTTGGTCATGATTGACATTTACTATGACACGGTTATCATCATTATCATTACTTACAGCATCAGCATTGCCATCATTGTCATCATTATCATCATCATCATCACAGACGGCTATGACAACAGTTTCATCGTGTTGATCACCATCATCAAATGAATTCCATTGATCGGGTGATATTCTTCTGTTTTCTTCGAGGGTGAAGCTCTCTTCAAACAAGACTCCACAACACACGGATTGACGTTGTATCGAAACAGGCACGATCGTTTTCTCTCGTACATGGTTCTCGACTTTCAAACTCTTTGCTATGTCTGCTTGACTGAACATTGCTGTTGCGCGACAGTCAATGACGTCTTGTGCATCCTGATACAAACCACTGCTTGTACGAGATGTACTCTTCTTATCCCATAAAAGAACTTCTTTGTTCAAAGTATTCATAGGTATTTTAATGTCTTGTGGATTCTTTCTACTTGGCTGGGTGTCGTGGGAAGAAAATCTGTCAAATCGTTCACGGTGTAAACATGACGCGATATTTCCTTCTTTAGGGCTTACATAACCCTTCATATCATGTCCAGCGTGTTTAATATCCTTATACGCACTTGTAATAGAAGTATTATCCGAAATTAAGTCACAACTTCTTGAAGAATCCTCTTTAAAAGAATCACTAGTTCCATGTCCCCCCTGCTGCTCCAACACAGGAATCCCATTAGGTTTTCCATTTTGTTGAAATTTAGATAACGGTGAAGTGACATTTTCGCATAATATTGAACTAGAAGCTTCAGTTTTATTCCTGATGGCTATATGACCATAATTACCGTTTAAATCTTTGTCTTTTGGTTGCAAATCCTCGCTGTTTTTCTTGGCGAAGTAAGAAGACGTCCACTCGCATTCGCGTTTGAATTTCGAATCTTCGAAGAATTGTAAAGATTTTTCTCTTAAAACCGTGCTGTTTTGTTCCATCTTTTCTGTCTTAACATTGTTTCCAGTACATGTAAGCGTTTCTGTGTCGTTTAAGCACTCATTATGCCTTAAATTATTCGTAAAATCATTAGTAATATGCTGGTTGTTTTCAACCTCATCGAACGTCCAAGGCTCGTCCTCTTTACTCTTGTGTAGCATCGAATTACAAGATAACTTAGTATCAGTTTTCGTCGTCACACTCTTGTAAACTAATCCATCATTTTTTTCTGTCAAGTTTTTCGTCAATCTTGCTCGTTAACATCAATTCTGTTGTAAACATGTTTAATTTTTTTTCAACGTGAAGTCATTGTCAATATCTGAAACAGCAGTTACCAAAATCTTCATGCAGAGCGAAACCCGGAAAGTTCTCGATCAAAATACTCGAAATACCTTACCTGAACTCTATGGGCTTTTGGCTTTTCATTCCTTCACAAACACTTGATACTTGAGGTTCAACTTCCTTTATCGATGACGGTGGATCTTTCAACAAAAAACTAAATAAGTTGGAGCTGATAAAGCGCTGAAATATTGGTCGCTTTAATTGTCGTCAAGGTTGAATTATCTCGTGATCATGATTCTTTTGTTAGAAATGAATCGCTGAACATGCAAATACTTGCTTGTAGAGACTTGAAATCACAAGTGCTCTCATCAATCGACGAGTGAATTAAGAAATTTTCCCCAAGGAGATAAAAGGTGAAATCATATAAGATGCCAAAAATAAGAAGCTCGTGTTCTATGACATTCATAAAGATTTTGAACCTTCATAATACTAATTTATTTATTTTTGAACCCTGTTTTGCTAATTTACTTTTGTTTCAAATAACATGGTAGGCAGTCGTATTGTTATTCAATGCTATGCTATTTAACGCATGACGTTCTCAGCTATTGTTGTGCAAATTGTTCATTCAACCCAAAAGAACATGCTCTCATCAAAACAATTTCTTGCATACTCGCTGCTACAATATTTTACCCTATTTTCACTCCGTCGATTTTTTTTCTTTTTATGACGTCATTTTGTGAGGAGAATTCACATCTCTTGATGAGATTTATCGCGAGCTCAGTAATCCAGTTCTGCTCAAACAACCAAATTTTTGTGTTTTGTAATCCTGTGTGTAGTAAATAGGCTTAAACTTGCAAAAAGCAAATATTTAAGGACCAATTTAGGAGATTTCAGTAACGCATGCGCATGTGGGGTTGGCTTGGGTACCAGACCCTTCTCTTGATCGTAGCTGTCCAGCCGAGCGGTGAATTTTGTACCAGCCAGTCACACCGTGTTTAGCTGTTTTGCCGCCGGCCGTCATTCCCAGGCAACTGTAACCAAACTTTTACTTTTTTTTTTTGTTTTTTTTTTTGTTTTCTTTTGACTGAAATATAGCATAACTGTCTGCAAGAAGCAGAATTATGTAAAGGAAAAATAAAAACACACATTTGCTTTGTTCTTTTAAGTTCCAAAAATGTTTAGGGCATGTCATTTTGTCCACTCATGCTTTGCGCGCCGCGTTCACCGCTCACTTGGATCAGTCTTAACTGTACATACGTCACAGAAAAAATCGTTTGCGCATTTGCGCATTTGCCAAACATAAAAAATTCTCTTTATAGGACGTACAAGTAAACGCATAAAAAGGTTACTGCTTTTCTATGTTACCATGTATGGCGTGGGAATCTGTAGGATTGTGCTACAGTCCTACTCGTGCTCTCCGTTCTTCATCTTCTGGCCTGCTCCTCACGAAACCTAGCTACAGAACAGAAACATATGGTGCTCGTTCTTTTTCTGTTTCTTCAGCAACCCTCTGGAACTCACTACCATCTGACCTAAGAAACACTGAATCTCTACAAACATTTAAACAGAAACTGAAAACACTCCTATTTAATTACTGAACATTGTTTATTACATCATTATATTTTTTCTTTCTGTAAAGCGCTTCGAGTCACGGGAAGCGCTATATAAAAACATATTTATTGTTATTACCAACGTAGAAGGCCTGGTTCCTCAGTCTAAAAGATCACACATCCTAAAAGATCGCACTTGTGTGTCGGTTTTTCACTGTTTTCTTATTGCTGTGTCTCCTAGATATCTCCTAAGACATCACAAATGGATCCCAATCAAGAAAGCATCAGTGCAGAGGTAATACCATCTTTGCCTTACTTGCTCACTTCAGTGACGGCGATCTATGACTTCAGCGACCGCATCAGCTTGTTCTTGTGCTTTTTATGTATTCTTTGGCGATTTATACGATTTTATATTGTATTTATATAAACGCTGCCCTACAACATAACGCAGGCTAACTAGTATCCCGAAACCCGAAAGCTTACAACCGAAACAAAGTCTGTCTCGCTAAATAAGGTGCCATTGTCATATTTTTTGAAAACCTATAGAGATTCAAAGCTCTATGAGCAGATATTCCTGTATATTTACTACTTTAAGAACATGCCGGGTATGTTTTATAGTGAAGTCGGGTGAAAGGCTCCGAACCACCCTTTGAACGTTTGCGAACAGAACCTAGTTTGGACGTTAAAAACAGAAACGACTCCCTAAACAGAAAGATGCTGTTCTGACAGTCTGTGGTTGTTTAAACATTCTTCCGCTTCGCGAAATGAAACACATCGGTCAAAATAAGAATGTGAAAATAGCTTCTATTCCATGTGCACGCTAGTGAATTATAATTAGTAAATTTGCTACACAAACAATAGCGAACTTACTATTTTGCAAGCAGCGAAGTCTAAACAGATGAACTTGTGTAGCCCGTGTGTGCCGTCCAAAGCAAAACAAAAAATAGGCAGTCAATGACTGCGTGTGGCTTCTGCTATTATATTCCAAAATAATCTGGATATTATGAAATATAAACTGAGAACCAAACTGAGTAATGAACCAAAATGAATATAGTAAAGATGTGAATAAGTACAAATTGTGGTGTGAATTAAAAATCTGTCCATAGTTTCAAATCACAATTTGTACTTATTATCACAGAAAGAGCAAATTGCAATTGTTTTGATTTCGTAATGAATGCGATTCACTTCATCGGATGTCATTTAGATCAGGTATTTTGAAGCTCATCGTACCACAACAAGAGAGCGAAGAAATAGGAGAACAGGCAACCCACGAGCAGCAGTTAGGCGGAGTCGCGAAGCGCCGACAAAGCCAAAAATCGAAAGTCGAAAAACATCAGGGGGGGGTGGGTTTTTAGAGGTCGGTAACCCGCCCTACAGGGGGTCTTGCGCGATCGGCCGACACGCGAAATGTGCCTAACTGCTGCTCTGTTGGGGTCGCAAACAGAGGGAAAGATATCCTTTAGATATACGATGCATGAGTGTAAGAAGTTCGTTAACGACTTCTGTGTGATTTGTTTAACGCCTAAAGTTGTCATACCGAAGCCAGAATCTTTTTGGTGTTGTGGTAAAAAAATACAGATAGAGGAGGACACGTCAGCACAGTGTTATGAGTGTGGTAAGAATATTCGTAATGCGGTGCCAAATGTTACCAAAGAACAGTATTACGCCAATGGAGGTCGCACGAAAACGCCATATAAGAGGTTGAAATACTTCAGGGACTGGATGAATTATATCCAGGGGTTGCATCCGGCGTATTTAGACATGCGGGAGATCGTGGACAATTTGGAAGAGCCCTCGCCGCAAAGTCTACGAAAGACATTGAAAAAATTAAAGCTAGGGAAATATTACAAAGCTATTCCCTATCTTTTGTCTGAAATTACCGGTAGGCGTATTCCTGATGTCCCAGATATGCAAAGGGCCGAGTGGATGTTTTGTCAGCTGGATAAGGATATTCCTTATTACCCCGACGTAATTTACGAAATATTCCAGCAAATAGACCCCAACCACCCCCTATTAGAATGGATTCCGAGAAGATGAAATGTGCAGTCGAAATCCACCTACGTTCTTTTCAAAGCAGATGTCTACTGAGCGAGTTTTCTTTGGAGCTCCTCTTTTGCCTTCTGGTAGATCTGTTTGCGAGATTCCTCGGAAAGATCTTTCACGATGGTTTTTTTATTACCCGACTTTAGCTCCCCGTATTTCTTTTCCTCCGCGAGGATCAAAGAGAACTCCGTGTCGTCTATGCGGCGGTCCTGCAGAGCCTGAGACACCAAGTCGGCAATGGTGTTAGCCTTTGCTCTTGCCAGGGCTATATGAGTGTCGTGCTTGGATATCTTACCGGACAATTGCTTTATAATGCCTGTCGTAACAGCGGAAACAATGCCGCAGACAGCTCCAACGCTTGCCAAAGGAATGCCAATGACTATTCCAGGTCCCGTTAAAGAAGTAGCAACGCCAGTGCCTGTTAACGCCACGGACATGGAGCCGGAAGTTATCGCGATTTTATGTAGTATGCTTCGGGCTCTGGCGTACTTTTTCCTGACCTCTTCGTAGTGTTTCGCTTGCCCTTCCAAGTAAGCCAGGATTAAGTTCGCTTTATTTAAACGGAAATTCTCTGCATTTTCAATGGGCGCCGTGGTGTGATAGTTGGGAACATCTGGGTACAACTGAGGTGCTGAAGGTATAACATCCATTATATACTAATGTACGACGCTTTTGGGAATAACATAGCGGCGCAGCCACATCACGACAACCGGGATTATGCCAACTGGAGAGCATTTAGGAAGATGTTTCCGCATGCAGACCCTAGTAAGTTCGAAAGAAGACCCGATGGGATTTACTATGAAGGCTCCAGAATGTACAGCAATGCGGACTTGGAGCCAAAGAACCCAAAACCCGAGCATAAAGAAAGGCAGCCTAATTTTCCAGAGAATTTATTACCGGCAACGGAGGATTACCCATTTTACGATAACAAAGGTGGCGCAAATGACTTTGCTAAGATGGTTACCTCCTTAGAAATCCCCGTGGGTTCTACGACTTTCAAAATAAAAGTCAGAGACATCTTTAGAGAAACTGCCATGAAACATACCTCAGGGAAAGAATCCAGAGAATGGTTATCAGGTCCCAACATGCGGTATTGGCCGCAGCAGTTAAACTTTGCTGTCTGGGCTGCTACTAAAGGATGTGGTATAGCCGCGGACATGTTCCATATTCCTTTCCTGCGATTTCATGTTGCTTTTACTATTCGTAGGATATTGTTTGAGTTAGGAGCGCCGCTTCCTAGTGACACTATCTTTAAGCCGAAGGATAACAAATATGACAAAGTCGCATGGGAGCGATTAAGGAATGAGTTTAAGCTTACCAACCCTGATTTTCGCAACAAAGAGGGTGCCGCCCATGGTTTAGGAGAGACTTACACCTATGCTTCGTATGTTGGCGCCAGCATAGAAACTCCGGGTATGGGGTATCCTAGCAGATGGGAATTCTCCGACTTAGGGGGTAAAGCGTCAAAAGGTGACTTGATTTACTTCATAGAAAGCAAAGAGAAATATCCTTGGGCGCCTTTCTTTGCCGCAAAGGGCATTGGACTGAAAAACCTAGCAAGGATTAATCGAAGCATTGAAGCCTTTGTTTACTGCATTCTAGGGGCCCAGGTTAGCACTCGCAGCCCCATCGTAGATGCCTCCGGTGCGTCACAGGAAACGCAACAAGTATTCCTTGTCCTCTTCGAAAGCGCTGTTATCGAGAATGAGATTTCTAAGTCAGTTCAAAGATATCAACTTGCGGTGCAGCAGTCTAAAGTGCGACTGGATTACGCTTTGTCGCCTGGTTGTTGGTTAATGCCAAGTAATTTGGTTATTAACGCCAATTCCGTCGTGGGTTATAACAACAAACTTCAACGAGCTACTAAGGATATGAAGTTTGGGGTGAATGACGTGAACTCTGACACTCTTAGGAACATTCCCCATTTCGTGGAGAAGCCAAAGAAGGAGCACGTAGAAAAACCATCAAAGAAGGCGCATGTAGAAAAGCCACCAAAGAAACCAGTAAAGAAGGTTACCGAGGAATATGACCATAACCTACTAAAGGCCGGCTTAGCAGCTGCAAGCATTGGTCTGAGCTATTATATATGGCGATGAACAACCCCTACGTAGCTGGAGTAGATTGTGTTTATACGACTTACGCAGGCGAGAAAAAATACAACCAGGCATCTTGGGTTGATGTCACGGGCATGTCCGTGAATTTGAACTACTCGGGAAAGAAGTTGATAATATGCAGCATTTGCATTGGCACGAGCAGCCATGCCAACGTGGGCTTTAGGTTCCTGGATGAGAATGGCATACTGCAGCCTATGAGAAATAAGACGAACAACAGGGAGCCTGCGCATTTCTCCGTAGAGCCCGACCCCGGCAGCGCCGAAAATCTATCGGTTTGGACTTTCCACATGGTCGCCGATTGCCATGGGAAGGTAAAGCTGCAAATACGTGTAGATGACACCGGGAGCGTTTGCATAAATAGCATAGAAAATCAGAGAGATACGGTTTATAATCACAAGACCATTAGCACTCTTACGGTAATGAGTCTATAGAAGGGAATTTATTCCCTGAAATATATGAACCCACACGCGAAGGAAGATTGGTTTCTACATTTTTTGGAGGAGAAGGACTACTTAGAACAGCATTGGCATGACACCGGGCTGTGGGTAAAGGTTGGGGGCCTGGGATTGGTCATGTGTACCATTAGCATTTCGACGGGGTATTCGTGTAATGTCGGGTTTAGGATCGTTGATGAGAATGACCATCCATTACTACCCTACAGAAAAAAAGATAATAATAGGAACCCAGCCCATTTCTCGTCGGAACCCCCTCCAAGAAGCGGAGAAGACTTAACGCCGGTAACTTTTCACATGATAGCCAATTGCCAATATGCGAAGTTACAAGTTCTCCCCAACGACGTTGCCTACCTTCGGATAAATGCCGCCCCGTCAAGAGATTTCCCAACGGATGCCACTTGGAATCATAAGCCCATTAGCACCATGAGCGTGCTGCCGCTAGTTCCGCATTATCAAGGCGGTGCGAATACTATCTTTACTTATCCCCAGTCGAGGATGCCTCGGGCGCCCGACGACGATAAGCCACCAGTAATACACGAGGATAAGATTAACCCTTCATCTTCTTCAGGAGTACCACGCCGATAGCTACGACCAAGATCCAAATGTTATTCCCCACGAACTTCAGCAGTTCTCCGCCGGTTCTAAGTACCAGGCTAAGAACGCTACCAAGCAGCCCAGGAAGACCGGCTGCCATCTTTTTTCCCAAGTCCGTCAGCCCACTGCCCAACTTGCTTACGCCCGCGCCCGTTGCCTTAAGCGTGCTAAGGATAACTCCTACTACGGTGCTAATAGCAACCGCAAATGCCAGCGGAATACCATACTTCACCAGAGCTCTTTTTATCTTTTCCTTGGTGGTAAGCCCCAGCTCCTTTTCCTTACCTTCTATTTGCGTTTGTAATTCCGCCAGTCTTTCCTGAAGGGTTTCTACTTCCTTTTGGGCTGCCTCCCTTTCTTCTTCAGGGCGAGTTTGATCTTCGATTATTACTCGCTGTCGATTTATTTCGTACTCCAAGTCTTCGACGGCCTGTCGAAGTTGCCGTATTTGTTCCTCCGCCACTGCCTTGTCCACCATTAATTGCCTTTCTCTGTCAACAGACTCCATTAATTCTTGTCCTAAGCGCTGTAGTTCCGTGTCTTTTCCCGCCGCTTCATTCAAAGCAGCCCTTAGCTGATTCCTTGCGTCGCTTTTTTCGTCCAACGCCTTAGAAAGTCTATTCCTAAAGTCTACGATTTCGTCTGCATGGCTTTTAGTAGTTAGTTCATTTTGTTTAATGAATTCGTCTTCCATTTCCTTAAATCTTTCTTCGAGGACGTCGTTTTCCAGCTCTAGATTCTGGAAAGACACCTTAAGAGCCGCCAAATCCTCACTTGCCCTTAAGAGGTCCTCGCGCTCCCTGGTGATTCGTTCTAAGTCGTTATTAACTGCCTCCGTTCGGCTAGCAATCTCGGCCAATTCTCGATGCGCTTCCGCTAAATCATATGCAGAAGAGGCTTGCTCGGCAAGGCGTGCTGGTAAGGTCCGTATTTTATTTATCTTGGCCTCCAATTCCCGTTTTTGAGAGTTCAGCGTAGCAACTTCCTCTGTCTTGGTTTGGAGTGACTCACTTAGCGTTCCTACTTGCGCCCTTAATTCTTCGTATGTTCCATGGCCGCCTGCAAAGGCCGGTAATCTAGCTGCCGCCTTAAAGATCTTATTGAAATCCAGTCGCATTTCCTCCCTAGTCGAGCCTCGCTGCATGGTCAAGTTGGGCGTTCCCAGCGCATTTGTGACTCCTTTTGGAAGTTGGTTGTTAAGCAGGTGGGAATTCTTCCTTTGATACAGGTTGTGCCATTTTTCCCTACCCGATTCTCTAACTTGAACCTGCCCTTTGTCTCCTATTTGGATGTCTAAGAGAGCCAGGTTTAGGCTTGGGTATCGCTCCCTTAGGTCCTCGATGAGGTCCGCCATTAAGTCCGACCGCACGCCAAGGGATTCCATTTGTAAGTATTCTGGAATGGGCGTGTGGGGGTTCTTAGACCTAAATTTATCTCTCAAGGAACGCATAGCATCGCGGGCCCTCCTACCATACTTACTACTTAATTTCTCAAAGAGACTTCGCCCGTCTACGTTGTCATTAGGAAGTAAAGACTCGTATTCTTCATCGTTAATATCAACTTGGCCTTCTTCGGTAAGGGGGTCAAAATCCGTTCCTTCTACTTCCATTATATATGATAAGCTCAAAGTTAAATCCCAACGTATTACCTAAGCAGGTTGGCGGGCTGAAAGCAGAACGCACCTTTCACCGGGTCACATTCACCCCCAGCAGCGCAAAGCCAGGGGAAACCCTGTACGTAGGCGTGCCCCGCCTAACGGATAACCTAGTATTGGTTCCTGGTACCTTGGCTTTAAGGTTTGACCTAGCAATACAACCAAGCACCAAGGACAAGCGCTATACCGTCAATAATGTGGGTAGGAACCTCGTCTCTAAGATGAGAATCAAGTTTGCCGGGGAATCCCTCTTGGATTTGAATAGGTACGATCTGTACACCACGTATAAAGATTTATGGCTAACAGCCTTTGACCGTGCGCAGAAGATAGAGCAGGGAATCGGAAGCGTCGTCTTACGTCAGCTTCGCAGCGACACCAACCCGGCACCTACGGACTCCAGTGGAGCAACCGCAGTAGCAGACGCAACAAGGGTAGTAACTGCGTACGGTAGCAAGTACGTCATACCATTAGACTTTGAAGTAATTACGAGTCATGGTGTGTACTACCCCAGGCAGTTATCCGAGTTACAGTTTGAAGTAACCTTGGCGGACACTACGAACATTCTAGGAGGCATGGACAGCGCAATTAGCGGGACTGTTGATCCTTATTCTATCACTAATCTAGAATTACAGTACGAAACCGTGTACAGCGAAGAGCTGGCCCGTAGCGCCGGCATGGAATACAGCTCCGGGAAGGCATTCTTATACGACCACGTAGTGATGTATAAGACGTTCAGCTTCCTGGATAAGACGGATGAGGTTATCAACCAAAGCATTAACCTCCCCCGAAGAAGTCTCACGGGGTTAATGCTGGTGTTTGCCAAACCCTATGAGGCCGGTAAGCGCGACTCCGAGGCCTTTCATAACCCCAACATTACCAACGTCAACGTGAATGTCAACGGCGTTCCAAACAAGGTCTACTCGCAGGGAATAAAGCCCGCAGACGTGTACAGGGAGGCAAAGCGTAAGTTTGGCGACCAAATTAGCCCCGAGGAATTCTTTAAGGATAAGTACACGCTGTGGATTGATATGCGCACCATTAACGACGAAGACCTACATGGCCAGGGTTTACGTCTAGTAAATACGCAGGATGGCATAACATTGGAGATCAAGCGCACCAAGAACACCAGTGCCGGCGACGGCGATAAGATAAACTGCTACATCTTCGTCGTCTCAGACGCGCAACTGAGCGTGGAAATGAACCAACTTAAAAGTGTTGCATATTAAGGTTAAAATATTCCTTAGATATACGATGCTGCAAATATTTGAAAACAACGGTACGAAACTGCAATGCATAGTGCAAGGCGAAACTTTGTACTTTAAAGCGAAGGAGGTGGCTTTGGCGTTGGGCTATGAGCGCCCTAGAGATGCAATTAGAGCACACGTATCTGAGAAATACCAGAAAAGATGGGTTGATCTACGAGGGGCTGCGAATCGCCGCTCCTTTACTACGCAACCAAATGCCGTGTTTATATCCGAACCTGGTTTGTACGAACTGATATTTAGCTCCAAACTACCCAAAGCTGTGGAGTTTCGTGATTGGGTCTTTGAGGAAGTCCTACCCGCGCTGCGTAAGACGGGTAAATACGAAATCGAAAGGCGGTTTGACGGTCCAAACAAGTTGGTATTTAAGATCGAAAATGAATTTGACCTGCATAAAAAGGTAGTGGACTACATCCGCAGGTTTTACCCCCAAATGCTCATAGCCCCTGGTCTAGGCGAACTGCAGGATTCAGACGGCAAACGTATAAAGTGCTGGCAGAAAGGATATCAACGCGGTCAACCCGACTTAATGATCTTGAATGCGCACACACATTACTGTGGATTCTGCATAGAGCTAAAGACCCCAAAAGGCAATGGCAGGTTATCTGAGGATCAGCAACTGCTCTTACAGAGGTATGAAGAAAACGGCTATAAGGTGCTCATAAGCAGCGACTACGATGTCATTTGCAGGGAGATCACTACGTATGCTGAACACCTACGAATTCCCTGCAGGTGGTGTTGTAAGGGCTTTAAAACCTCGGAGACTTTGGCAACACACTTAAAGATATTTCATAGAATATATGGACAAGGATAAATTTAACGAGTTAAAGTTCATACAAACGCACTGGAGGGATTTGGTGGTGGGGGAGATTTACGAGATAAAGAATTATGTGGTCTTTGAAGACTTGGACCGCCTGCGTTTGGTCTTAAAGAATAAAAAAAGAACATACACCCTTTGGGCGCCCGATAGGATAAGGTACGCCATTGAAGGGCAGGACGTTACCCATGTTATGAGCCATGGTAAAAAGGATGGCAGGTGGGTATTTGACGTGGTTAATTGGGAGCCTGAGAGTCCTCTGCATTCATAAGGACGTCTGCTAAAGTCCGCTGCTCCGCGGAGCACCAATGCCCCACAAAGGATCCTTCCAGGAATACCTTGCCGCAACGAAGGCAAGTGTATTTTTTACGCGGTGGAGGAGTGGGCGTAATGCAGTCGGCTGGTAGTTCGCACGTAATACAGTCCATATATTGAAAGGGTGATTAGGAATCCTCCTAAGAAGGCTGCTGCGTAGGCTAGCATATATTGCAAGGCCTTTGAAGGGGGTCCTTATTTTTTCTTGTTGTTTTGTTGATGATACTTAACAAACACAAGAAAAATAAGAATGGGATTTGAGACTCTTTGCGCAAGTCGTACTTTACTACCTAGGAATATGAATCGGCGTCTTTTGGGACACGAAAAGAGGCATAGACCTCTTTTGTTCTTAGTGCGCAACCTCCTTTAAAAGGGGTTCCTATTATTCTTGTTGTTTTGTTAAACGTTGATGATACTTAACAAACAACATAAAAAATAAAGTCGTATTTTGAGACTCTTTGCACAAGTCGTACTTTACTACATCTCTTGACGAAAAAAAAAAGGTAGTGACGATCCGCTCTTCTTTTAAAAGGGTTCTTATTCATTATCCTGCAACCTCCTTTAAAAGGGGTTCCTATTATTCTTGTTGATTTGTTGAGGTATTGTTGATCCCTAACAAAACAACATAAAAAATAAGATCAGGATTTGAGACTCTTTGCACAAACCCTATCTTACTATTTTAGGTCCCTTTCTAACTTCTACGGGCTTTCCTTGCCACCTCGTTACTGGCATGCCAAGCATCAAAGCGATCTAAGTACTCTTTAAAGCCGCCTTGACCGTCGTAGAGGCACTGCCAAATATGTTGGTCACTTCTTTGACAGCCGCAGCGCTCACAGTTGGCCTCCCAATATTCCCTATCTTCCCACCTTACGCCTTCTACGCGGTCAAACTCCATAAACGTTTCGTCTATTTCTTTCTTCCTTTGCGTTAACTTCCTTTGGGTTTCCTGCGGACAACATCGGGCGGCAACGTCACCGTGCTCCTCACATGCTACGCCCAGCAGATCGTAATTACCGTAGCATCTATGTCGGTGCCAGGCGTCGGTAACGTTCTCGTCGCAGCGCACGCATACATTCTTTAAACAAACCCTTTTATTACGATGGTACTCCAAAGCCTGCGCGCTGCTAAACTGCTTGCCGCAGTCTTCGCAAACAGTGACGTTGTTTACTTCCTTACTGCATACCCGTCTTTCGACGTGATATTGCAATCTTTGCTTGCTGCTGAACTCCCTTTCACATTGCTTACACTTCATTATAACTAAGTGTTATTTAAGCCTTATATGGGATACCGCATAAAGTCCTTAATGCTTTCTTTTGCCCAACCGGCCATCGTCAACAAGGCACCAAACCTTTCTGCGCGCTTCAGGCTGCACATTTCATCATACAATTCCTGCACGCGCTCCCGCAGCCGATCGATCTCCTCCCTTTGCATTTCTATGGTGTCTCTTTTATCTTTTGCGTCGGCGGCAATCCTTCTTACTGCTTCCACTGGGTCCATCGTATATATAATGGATCCGAACCATATTCCCTGCAATGCTCTGATAGTAGGACCCACCGGCTGCGGAAAGACCCAATTCGTAGTGGAGCAGCTATTAGGACCCTTTAGATACCGCTTCGACTATATCGTGTTATTATGCCCCACCTATGTGAATAACCGCACCTGGACGGGCATAGGAGTGAACGATGACGACTTCTTCGTGGATATCTTAGATCCTAATGAGTTATCCAGCCATTTGAAGTTCTGGCACAAGCAATTCCCTAAAGATACACAGACACTCCTCATACTGGATGACATTGCCTGCGGGGACGACGTAAAAAGACGCACTTCCGAGCTCGTTAAACTCGCCTTCAGCGGTAGGCATGACAATATCAGCGTTTGGTTGCTTTCCCAGCAGCTTACCAGCGTCTCTAAGCCTTTTAGGGAAAACATAGGTTCACTTGTCGTATTTTATACTCCGAGCCGGAGTGACCTGGAAACCATCTTAAGCGACTATGGGGGTGAGATATCCAAGGAACAGTTACACGAATACATGCGGCATTTAAAGACGCACCAACGTTCCAAAATGATCTTCTCTTTGAGGTTTCCGTATTCCATTAACATATATGGAGATTGAGCAGTTGATAGATGAAGTCCCCACGCAGCTAGATGAAAGTAACCTTAAGGAACAACTTAACATCCTGGTGTCATCTGGGAAGTGCAAAGAAATGATAGGCAAGGAACTTACCCATGAGCAGGTTAATAAGTTGTCGGAAGAGGAAGTCAAAAAGTTCCATAAGAGGTACGAGGCCGCCCTTGCAAGTAAGACCACGGACGCCGTAGCAGACTCCGCTATCCGACTTGCCACCAAGCTTCTCGGACTTGCGCTGCCCATAGACGACGTGGAGCAACTACGGAAGGACATAAGCGAGGACTATGTTATCGCCCAAGAACTTAAGATAACCTGCGGGTGGTTGTCTTTGAAGTGCGGTAAGTTAATGGCAGTCGCCTCTGTGGCTTTGCACGTAGCTCAGCATGTCGACTTGAAGGAGGTACTAGGTTCCTTCGGAACATCTTGGAAGGACTTCAAGAAGGACAGAGAAGTCGAAAAGGTCTTCCAGGCAGCACTTACTGAGGTACCTGATCAAGTCGCCTCAAGTACTTAGTCAAGTCATTCGTAAGTACTTAGTCAAGTCACCTCAAGTACTTAGTCAAGTCGTCCTTAAGTCATTGTCAAGTACTTAGTCAAGTCGTCCTTAAGTCATTGTCAAGTACTTAGTCAAGTCATTGTCAAGTCATCCTTAAGTCATTCTCAAGTACTTATCAAGTCCTTCAAGTCCTTAGATATAAATGAGTGAACCAGAGTCGAAGGCAGAGCAGCCCGAGCAGAAGATTACCAAGGCTAAATCTCCAGGCAGAGTTGCCGCGGGGAAGAAGCTCGCGGAGATGAACAAGAAGAACAAAGCCAAAAAAGAAGAAAAGGTGGAGGAAAAAGAAGAGGGATCCTTTTGGAATCCCGGCTACGTCATTGGCGCGTTAGGAATTGCTATAGCAGCAGGCAGCCTTTACTTACAATGGCGGGCTACGAAGCCAAAAGTAAAGTGGGAGGCCCCAACATATCGCGCACCCGTGGAGGTTAGAAAAAGTAAGATCCCTGAAATGGAGTAACCTTCTCGCTTTGTAATATAATGTCAACCAAATTAATTGACGCCGTCCAAGAAGCTGCTATCACAACCTCCATCATCGCCGGTATTGGTTGGGTAGGTAAGAAAGTCCTAAAGGAGGACCTTACTGAGGACCCAAGTAAAAATCTGAGTAACTTTGCTAAGATGACCGCTGCTGTATGCGGGGCTATCATGCTAAGAAATTACCTACAGAAGGAAAAGTACCTGCCTAACATATAATGGTTAGCTTAGTCGCAGGCGGAGTTATTGCAGCTTTAGCATTCACTGGAGCTAATTATGGTGGTAGATATCTGGATAAATTAGTTAGCGGTGATAAAAACGCAGAATCTAACGCCGAAAGGAAGAGGCACGACTTAGCGCTGGAGAAATATCAAAGGGACGTGGCGGCTTGGAATGAAAAGAGACAAGCTTACAGGGATTGGTTGGACAAGAACTACCAAGACAAAATGCAGGCAGACAAGAACTTCGAAAACACAGACTACGCCTTTAAGCTCTATGCGCAGGCGCACCCCGACTTTAGAATGAGAAAGCCTCAGTTCAAGAATTACTACCAGCCTTCTAAGAAACAAAAAGACAATGAATTGGTCTTTGTAGGAGTCGCAGGGCTGGCGGGAGGCGTAGCTTTGGCGTATTTAGTCTAAGCTGCGCTTAGCCTCTAGTGGCGCCTTTGGCGCCTAGAATATAATGATCGTCTTTTTGGAAAGCGACAAGAATGACTTTACCACTTACTTGAATCCTCCCATCAAAGCCCATAAGGTCCGGCTGGTTAGTTGCTCTTTGTACAATTCTTGGTATAACCTGATTAGGGGCATAGTCACTGAGCATACAGGAGGATCTAACTATCAAGCCGTATTGCTGCCCGATGGACATTATACACCAATCACACTGGCCAAGGAATTAGCAAAACACGGTTATACTCTCACCACGGGATTACCGCACGAAATGACCCTCAAACATAATATGTCAAATTATTCAATGACTTTTGGAAAGTCTGACCCATTGGGATCTTTATTATGTGCCTCAGGCAAGACGATTACCAACACAGCCATACCTGTGAAATGGAAAGTCGCATCCTCTTACGAAGTCTATTGCGACTTGGTCCATAGTTACAACAATGGGGAAAAGTCTTCTCTTATGTCCAAATTCCTACCCAAAGGTAATCCATTTGACCTGGTAGAATACACTCCCATTTCTTTGAGCTATGACTTGTCTAATTTGGTAGAAAGCATAAACATCACCATTAAAGTGGACGGAAAGACGGTGGATTTTAACGGACGCAAGATCAATCTCGTTTTGGAATTCATATAATGGGCCGCCTGGAGGACAAACTCAAAAGGATTTACTATGGGCCTGAAGGCTATTGGAAAGGAGCGTCGGCCATCAAGAAACTTGCGACCGCGGCCAGGGTATCAGAAGAAACGGCTAAGAATTGGTTAAGAAAACAAACCCTCTGGCAGGTTTATCTTCCCGTGCCCAAGTACATTCCCAGGCCCAGCTTTACCGCAAATACCCCCAATGAAGTTCATCAGGCAGATTTGCTTTTCTTACCGCACGACAAGGTAAGAAGAAAGACCTATAGATACGCTTTGACCGTAGTTGATATCGCAAGCAGATATAAGGACGCCGAACCCATAACCAGCAAGGATTCTGGGGAAGTCGCAGAAGCCCTAGGTAGGATTTATAAGCGCGTCTTGAAATGGCCTAAGCTGCTGCAAGTGGATGCGGGGACGGAGTTTATGGGCGTGGTTACCAAGACCCTGAAAGACCACGACACCAAGATTAGGAGATCCGAGGCTGAGTACCACAGGGGTCAGAGCATCGTCGAAAGATTTAATAAGACCCTGGCCGAGCGCCTCTTTGGGTACCAGTATTGGAAAGAGCTGGAAGATCCCTCCAAACGCAACAGGGAATGGACTCAGAGGCTCCCCCAGGTCGTCGCGGCTTTGAACAACGAGGCGGCCAGGGCTACGGGAATAAAACCCAAGGACGCCATAAAAAAGAAACACGTGGAACACAAGTCCTACGTCAGAAGTTCGAGGGCGGTCGGACTGAAGGAAAAAAAGCTACCCCGCAACATAGTGGTCAGATACCTCTATCAGCCGGGGGAACTCGAAGGTGGCAGTAAGAGAGCCACGGATCCTAACTGGTCTTTGGAAACGTATGAGATTTCGAAGTCCGTCACCAAGGAAGGGCAGCCCGTGTTGTATTACCTAGATGGCCCAAGTCGCGGATTTGTCAAGGAAGAGCTGCTCATAGTCCCCAAAGACTCAGAGTAGCGCAGCACCACGCGCCCGATTGCACTCTAGGCATGTCAGTCTTACGTTGCCTCTGCAATGCCCGCGTTTATTATTTATACGATCCACGGAGAACTGCTGATCGTCATTTGGGTCAAACCTCCATAGTAGAGGTATGTTACACTTGGCACACCGTGCCCCTTTCTTATAGACGTCGTCCACGCATAGGTCGAACACCATGCCTTTTTCTTCGTCGTGTCTCTTATAGCGAAGGAGTTTCTTAGCAATGTTCTCCTTTGCTATATCTTCTGGCGTTTTATCGTAACGCAATTGCGGACCCCAAGCCCTCCGCAACTGTTTGGCATGCTCCACACGGCTCACAGCGGTATATATCAAATTACTCCAACATAACCGCTGGTCTATGATCCATAAGGTTTCTTTTATGGTAAGCCCTTGCGCGCTGTGGACTGTCATACAATATCCCAAACGCCAATCTGGATGGGAGGTTATTTTTTCAACCTTTCCCATAGGCACCCAGGCTTTATCATGAGTTACCGCGTTTCGCAGTTTGACGTCGGTACCTGGCACCCACACGTCACGCTTCTGCATGCGGGTATCGCGAGGCTTATAGCAAACGGGCACCAAATGGCTTGGGAATCTTTCGCGGTGTACGCTTAACAAATCTTTCTGTATTCGCGATTGTGCTGCGCGCTTGCTGCTCAACACCAAATCCTCTGGATGCCACGCGCAAAGGAAGTCCTCGTAAGACTTCGCTCGGATGCGTTTACGCAGCGTCTTGTTTTGCTCGGCATCACTGAGGCCCCTCAATGCCGCCTTTAAGTCTCTTACTTCGTCCTTACTGCGGTAGTCAGCATTGATTTCCACTGCATGGTCTGCCATTCCTTTTAACCATTTATGGGGCATTTCTCCGCAAATGGGAGGAGGTTGGCATGGATCTCCGGCAAATATAACTTGACACTTTCCGCGGAGGAAGTCTACAAATTCCTGCAAGATTTCTAATGGCACGGTGCAAATCTCATCCCATAATATAACCGACGGTATGTCGCGTATTGCTTCCGGCACCCACTTTTGACCGTTCCAGCGAAAGAAGCTGTGGTACGTTTGCGCGTCGTGGCCCATCTCCGTCAATTCCCTCTCCAGACGGTGTGTCGGCGTTAACACCTTCACGCGGGGGAATAATTCCAAAACCCTGGTAGTTTTACCACTGCCTCCCGGCCCGTACAGGTACGAAAAGCGTTGGTAAGAAATGGGGTCCACAACGGATGGCAATGGCTCCACGGTGGGGACGGTGGCACCTTTTACGTGTTTCCCGTGGTATTCCACACGTTCTCTCCAGGCTTTTATCTCTTCATCTTTCACACGCCATTGACCACTTTCCGCGAGTTCATCGGCCGTGTAAAACTCTTGCATTCTTTCTAACACTTCGGGCTTCACATAGAGGGAATCCGTGGCCACGCGTGGGATATCCTCTTTGTCAAAACGCAACAGCATCGCAAGGAGATTGATATGTGCATATGCAAGCATGCTCGCCCGGAGATGGTAATATTGCGGGCGATGATCTTGGTAATAACACAACGCATTCCATTGTCGTTCACCTTTACCTTCTATGAAATAATTCCACTTCTCTACGGACACCATCGTTCCTTGCTCGTGTGCACGTTTTACGAGGAAGCTCAACTCTCCGTCATCGGTTATCAAACGCCGCTGCATGTGCTTTTCTCCTTCTTTTGCACCCTGGGTGAACTTTCCTATGACGATCCTAGCAGTGGGGTTATGCTCCGGTAACCATTGCGTGAAGGCGGAGTGACAAAGTATGGCTTCATGCGCCGTGTACGTGAGCAGCCCGCGTTCTTCGAGAAACTTCAACAAGGGTATGGGAATCCATTCTTTCTCCTGCAGATGTTTCCCATACCACGCGTAAATTATCGGATGTAAGCCCTTTGCTAACTTCCACGTGGTCAACCGCACGAACCCCGTAGCTGGGGCGTCATATTTACCTGGCAAAGACACACGAAAGAACTGCGAATCCGGATGCCCGTAGCGGTCGTAATACTCCTTGCAATCCCCGAGGCCTTTAAAACTGGCAGGGTAACAATGTTTCATGTCTAAGGATACGTATTCGTTCTCGTCATACTCCATGTTCCACAGACCTCCATGGCCGTGCTCTACGCAGGCTTTGGCTATGTCTCCAAATTCCTTAGGCGTGGACTTCCATCCATTTCTTTTCTTCGCAGCTAGGAAGTCCAAACTACGGCTGCTTAAGACCTCGTCTGAAAAGTCTTCCCCTAACGTCGCACAAGCACTTTGAATGCGTTGGTGTTCTACTAGAGGCCTGTAAAGAGTACCATCCTGCGTCATAAACTGACTTCCTTCCGCGTCCATCAACCAAACGGAATTCTCGTGGACCAATTCTGCCAACGGCGACATCTTATAAACCTTAGTTTCCTTCTTTTTGGGAAACCTAAGTTCTCGCCAAGCGTGTCCATTGTGTTGGTAGATGACAATAGGGGCACCTCTACCTCCATATTTTTTCGTCCCTTCGTAAATGCAACCGCCCGTGATATCCTTCACGTGTATGCGGCGTTCTAGAGCCGTCTCTAATTTCTGAATGTTCTTAATCGTACCTCCAGTCTTGTTGGTATCTCTTTCCCATTTCCTGATGGCTTCGCTTCTCTTTGGCGTAAGCTTACCACCACGAGCAGCGTCTTCGAAGAACTTTTTGACCAATTTCGCGACGCAATTACCCGGATGTCGCATCGGTCGCAACTTCCTAACATCAGGCTCCTCGATCTCGTACGCGCCGTAAATGACGACGGTAACCGGGTAAGCGACCTCATAGAAGAGCATGTCAATTCCCTCCAATGCCCCCGGCCTCGTTTGCTTATTCAAGACGAACAAACTCTGCTTACCAGACGCCCTGATGGGATTACGGCCCTTTTCTATCACCCACTCGCCGTCCAAATACTTCACGAACGTCAACTCCAAACGGTAGTCACCGTCCGGCATTCTGTCGATTATCCTTTCAGCCATCTCGTGATTCATAGTCTTGTCTGTCTTTCCCTCCATAAACGTCGCGAAGACAAAATCCGCATCTGAGTTATCCATCACCTGATTCCCCAGCCTGCGCACGGTTTCGTTTTGAATGTCGTTGACGGATGCCATGTATATCTAAAGAATATCTTTCCCTCTGTTTGCGACCCCAACAGAGCAGCAGTTAGGCACATTTCGCGTGTCGGCCGATCGCGCAAGACCCCCTGTAGGGCGGGTTACCGACCTCTAAAAACCCACCCCCCCCTGATGTTTTTCGACTTTCGATTTTTGGCTTTGTCGGCGCTTCGCGACTCCGCCTAACTGCTGCTCCACGAGGCCAAATACTTTTTTAGCCAACTGTGAACATTATAAAATTCTAATTTCGCTCGTGACTGAGATACGCAAAATAAAAAAAACTTGAGTGAAAAAAACTTGTGGTCTATATTTACATCAAAATCCTTGATAGCGTAGTGGTTATTATATTCCCACCTGTTACGCGGGAGACCGGGTTAGATTCAGTGTCAATTTACGATTTTAGGCGACTTAGAAAATTTCGCGTATACTAAAATATTGTCAAACATTTTTCACAAATACGAGATCGAAATAAATATAATATAATCAAATATCTCATGAAGCATGACGTTTATTCGTTATTTGCATATCGCAGAGACAGTAGGTATTTAGGTAGATTTCTTTAGTTAGCTATCTTAACAGCAGTAAGAAAAGCTACAATCAAGCTAGAAAAATGATCATTTACTTGTATTTAGAGAACTAACTAAACATTAACGAACATTAACCAAGTAAATAGTTCAATTAGAGTCAGTACATTTTTGTACGGAAATTCAAGAACGACGTCCGAACTTTTTGGTGACAGTAACACAATCTAAAACAATTTATGCTCCGTGACGGCTAGCGCCGAAAAGGTGAGTTGCACTGAGGCGAATCAAACTGAATCACGCAGATAAGAAGATAATGAAGGGGGGGGGGGGGGGGGGGAAGGAACCTGCACTAACCATCAATCATTTTTCTCGTCTGGCATATTCTAACCAAGGAAATCACCGTCTCGAGATGGAAGCGGTTTACTCGTACAGATGGGCCGTGGTCTTGGCTGTTGTGTCTATTACTTCTTACCAGCTGCCTCGTTGTCTATGGCTGTTCTTCAACTTACGGCATTATGTTTCCTGGGGTTTTGGAAGAGCTGCAGTCTGGCAAAGCAATTACAGGTATATCTTAAAGCACATAAAGGTTACGATTTCTAATGATGTTAGTGATGATGAAAGATGTTGATGGTGAAGATGCATGATGATTCGTTTTCATTTTAAAATCCAGAATTGTTGCCAAGTGCCTACAAAATGCCTCACATACTGTACGCGGCCTAGAGACAGGCATACAGTATGTGAGCCAGTAAACCAGAGGAGACAGGCATACATTATGTGAGCCAGTAAACCAGAGGAGACAGGTATACAGTATGTGAGCCAGTAAACCAGAGGAGACAGGCATACAGTATGTGAGCCAGTAAACCAGAGGAGACAGGCATACATTATGTGAGCCAGTAAACCAGGGGAGACAGGCATACAGTATGTGAGCCAGTAAACCAGAGGAGACAGGTATACAGTATGTGAGCCAGTAAACCAGGGGAGACAGGCATACAGTATGTGAGCCAGTAAACCAGAGGAGACAGATATACAGTATGTGAGCCAGTAAACCAGGGGTGACAGGCATACAGTATGTGAGCCAGTAAACCAGGGGAGACAGGCATACAGTATGTGAGCCAGTAAACCAGGGGACACAGGCATACAGTATGTGAGCCAGTAAACCAGAGGAGACAGGCATACAGTATGTGAGCCAGTAAACCAGGGAACACAGGCATACAGTATGTGAGCCAGTAAACCACTAGGGGAGACAGGCATACAGTATACTATATACAACGTCACATTTATTGTTTCAGCCATTCCTGGTTCATTGTCATTGGCTAACAGTGGGTTATTGGGTCCTATAACTGGACAATTTTATGATCGTTTTGGGTGTACCAGAGCGATGTTGCTTGGCGGATCCATCAGTTTTATTGGTCTATTTACGTCATCATTTGCACCGAATTCTGGTATTCTAATACTCACATTTGGCATGATATTTGGGTCAGGTTTGTCTCTGGTTTTTCTGAGCTCTTTACTGGTCATACCGGAGTATTTTAAGAAATATGCTTTTCAAGCAACTTCGCTGGTGTCTGTTGGTCCAGGGGCAGCATTACTGGTGATGAGTCCTGTTGTGCAGCGTTTGTTTCAAACATTTGGTTGGAGAAAAAGCATGAAAGTCATGAGTGGTTTGGCATTTTGTCCTTGTATTGTGGGATTAATGATATGTGCCTTTAAAGGAAAGGAAGGACCAACAAGACACTCTTATACTGAGCGAAACCGCCAAAACAGCGATTTAGAACCAAGTAAAACGAGATGTAATGGACTCATTAACGTGTCTGTCTTCAAAAACAAGGTTTATGTGTTGACGTCTGTTATGGTTACCATCACATCGCTGGGACATATGATGCCGTTTGTTCATTTGGTAAGAAATAGATATATATTACATAGAGGAGAGGAGAGCAGAGCAGAGCAGAGCAGAGCAGAGGAGATGAGAGGAGAGGAGAGCAGAGGAGAGCAGAGGAGAGCAGCGAGAAGATTTGTCGCAAAATTAACCGGCACTCGCAGGTTCAAGGATGTTATATCTAGGCTGTCAATCCAAGATGGCCGGGCATTCCAGTTGTAAAAACAATTATTTTTAACGACTTCCTGTTTTAGAAAAAAAGACTAAACAATGTAAAATAACTGTCTGCTATAATTCTACTATAATTCTTTCTCAAGGCGAAATACTGTGAAGATATTGGGATTCCGAGTGACCACTCATTATGGATCTACTTCTCGATCGGTCTCTCTTCGTTATTATCAAGAGTCTTAGTAGGAAAATACGGCAACACTAGCCTAATAACACTTCCACATATCTACCAACTTGGTGCTTACATCCTGGCTGTAGGGAATCTATTATTACCTTCATTAAATGAGTTCTACTTGTTAATAATGTATGGTATCGTCAATGGCGTTGGCGAAGGTCTTGTGTTTACGTCATCTTTGCATATTATCTTGGATAGTCTACCATCTCGAGGCAAGGGAGTCGCTTATGGGATATATGTTTTTTTTGTATCTCTGTCTTATGCAGCAGGCTCGCCCTTTTCAGGTAAGCAGGGACTGACTTTTCTAGCTTGGGCGTAATGTTTTCCCATTTCAAACCGAGTGTTATTCAGCTCTTTGAGAATAATATTCTTAAATATAATTGTATCCGATATTCATGTGTCTTTTCATGTGTCGAAACCGTTAAATAAAGAAATGATACTCAAGTTAAGGAAATGTTATGTGGCTTAAAATGGCAAAGCATCACGGCAATATAAAGAATAAATTTAAAGAGGTCATCAATCCCATAATATGCGCTAACACTTTCCCGCCATAATGGATTTTTTAAATAGCTTTCTCAGTGACACAGGAAGCCCGCTTTCAATGGAACTGAGTGTAAGAATAAAAGTAAAGTCAATACAAAAGTCTACTTTTAAAATCTACATTTGCATCATAAAGACAATCTATTGTAAAAGTAATATTATAAGTTTATTTTTAAATTATTAATTATCTAACTCATAAAGTTTAAACTCTAAATGGAGGTCCCAGACTGCGTCCCTGTGTTTCTAGACTCTGAAGAAGTGCTCACACATCGACTTAAATTATAACTAAGCATTATAAATCACATTATTAAATGAAATTAATATATTGATAATGTTTTTTAGGTTTGATAGCCGATGTGACTGGATTCTATAGTTATTCCTTCTATACCGCTGGTTCGTTAGAGGTCGTGGGCTCAAGTCTTCAATTTCTTTCTCGTTTTCTTCACAAAAACAACGAAGAAAAAGATGTTGAACATTCTTCACAAAACTTGATTGTCACAGAGAAGGAAACTGTTTTATAATAATGTTTATGAAATTATAAACCCTTTAAAAATACAAATGCATTTGGACATTCCGACGTTGTTCCGATACCAGCGTTGGTCCACCATTTTAAATTTTTCTAAATGTTTACTTTAAATTCAAGCTAATAAAAAGCACAAGAGTTTTGAGGATTTTGAGATAAATTTATGGATGACGATTATTTTTACACGTGTCTGTTTTTGATTGGTCAAAACCTTGTGACGAAATTAGGATCGCTCCATGATTCTGATTGGTTGAAAACTCGTGACAAAATGAGGATCGTGATTCTGGTTGGTTAACATACCTTCTAAGTGTACGTTTGAATAATTTATTTTATAGTTTATGCTGTAAAATTAGAAACTTCCGTTAGTACAATAAAATGAGGATGTTATTTGATTGGAAATAAAAATGCAGTAAGCAATTATTTGAGCTCACAGTCAGGGGATTTTTAAATAATCAAGCTAAAGTGTCGACACAATTAACTTAATCTTCCCTGGACGTGAACTATCTAACAAACGAACGTTAATCTTTCTAGAAAACTCGTTCAATGATGATGTTGTGCCGTCAAAGAAACGCATGTCCCCTGGTGAGAGAATTATGATTGTATAAAGCAATCAATAATCGAATTTCTTCGTAGAGATCTTTGTGACATTGAGTTATCCGGCATAGAAAAATGAATCTTTAAGTAAAATATTTACCATAACTAATTTAGTTTGACTTCCAAAACATTCTGATCTGTAAATGGCTAGAAAGGTTATGCTAACTTAACTCTCTTCTCCAGAATAAAAGAAAGAAAGAAGAAAGGAAGAAACAAACAAACAAAAACAAAACAAAGCAAAACAAAACAAGCAAAAACAAAACGAAACAAAAAATTACAACAAACAAACAAACAAAAAAAAAAAAGAAAAAGAAAAAGAAAGAAAGAAAGAAAGAAAGAAAGAAAGAAAGAAAGAAAGAAAGAAAGAAAGAAAGAAAGAAAGAAAGAAAGAAAGAAGACAAAGAAAGAAAGAAAAAAAAAGAACTTGAACAAGAAAGAAACTTGTGCAGTGATTTAAGTTCCGTTAAACTTGACGCCTCTTATAATTAGAAAAGTCATTCTTATGATGACGACTCAAATTAAATTAGAAATAATGTGGCACAGCGTGAAGACTAAACAGCGAAAAACATTCCTATATTACTTTCATATTTCCCAATGAATAACTTCTATATACTAATCAATCTACTGTATAAGAATTTATGTATTTTTTCTTTTTTTCCTCTGGCTGTGACTTGGGTGTTAAAGCCACTTCCGACCGTAATTCTAAAGAATAACTTGAGTTATTCCGTGATAACTGTTTATTACATGAAACTAGCTCACGATGGAAAAGATCACATCCCACTCGCCTGAGCCATCAATACTAATTAGACTACAAGGGAATAAATAGAGGCTGAGAGTACGAATTCTTTACATTTGGTTGGAGAAACTCTTCAGTCATGAATACAAAACGAATCATCGTATGGACAGCACCAAGATCTGTTTCTACGGCTTTTGAACGCTCATTGAAGAATCTAGACAACACGAAAACTTTACACGAGCCCTTTTCTCTTGCCTACTACTTCGGTGAAGAAAGAAAGAGTTCTCGTTACTTAAGTGATCCACCAAGATTAGGAATGACCTTTCAATCCGTGGCGATGATGCTTCAAAAGGATTATGATGGGATAGATTTGGTTATATCCAAAGATATGGCATATTATGTAGAAGATTGCATGGATATCTTGCTGGAGGAAGGCTTGAGCGATATTCAGCACACATTCCTGATCAGAGACCCAAGGAAAGCTATTTATTCTCTGTACAAAGCATCAACCAATCCCAAACTGACTGGATGGAACTACTTCGATCCTCAAGAGGCTGGGTTTGCACAACTTTTTTCCTTGTATAACTTTGTACGTGAAAATCTCGATCCTTCGCCAGTGGTTATCGACGCTGGCGAGCTACTAGAGTGTCCTGAAGACATGTTGAAGAGCTTCTGTGAGTCTGTAGGAGTGAAGTACAAACCAGGAATGGCAGAATGGAAGGCAGGTCCTGTAGATGGGTTCGAGATTTGGCCTGGTTGGCATGACGCTGTGCTCAAGTCGACAGGCTTTGTTCGTAAGAACACCACAAACAAACAAACCCAGAAAAAAGACGAGGAGTTACGTGACCAGAAATTCCCTGCGATCGTTAACATGACAATAGAAGAAAGTTTGCCTGTGTATGAGATAATGTATAGGAATCGTACAAAGCCACTCAAAGAAACAAGGACTGATACGAACTGATTCAAAATGCCCATTAATAGAAGTAGTGAATGAATACCCTTTCTAGATTGGAACTGGCTCCTCATGGAGATTATTTAGTATAGCAGGCATAGTGGCATCATGTTATGGGTAAATTCACAGTAGAATTACTAATTCCTCGCGTTTCAAAGAAAACTCTTCATCATGGCGGAATAGTAAACTCATTCACACCACGTCCTTTTTCTATGCATATTTAATGAAAAGAAATTTAATCATTTAAAAATGCAGAAGTAAAATAAATCCTTAGTTACATCATGACTAGTTCAATGATTTAAGGAAGAAAAAAATATATTTTTGAATCGCCTTTCCAAAGTTTGAAGGGAAGACTTGAATGACCTCTTAATTACCGCAAAGGATTATGGGAGCTGAATTTCAGAATAGCGCATGCGCGGCACCTTTCATGATATCTTTGAAACACGGATGCACTACGGTTCATCCTTGAGGTGACGGGACTTTAAAACATCAACATCAACTTCAACTTCAACTTCTTTTATTTACATTTATAACATTTATTGCCTCTGAATTTTAACCCAGAAATTAAAATAATATGCTAGGTAGACTAGAAGTATCGAAAATTTTATAATAATTAATTAAAAACCTTAAACCCAAACGTAACGTTTGTTTACCATGTAGTCGTATGATTCATAAGTGTTATCATCCATTTAAAAAAACAATGGGAAAGGAATGTTCAACTCGAGTGAGCAGCCGTTTGTGGGGAGAGAAGTGAACCGTAGCGGACTGGAGGGAGACTATTCAAATCTCTCTCAACCGAACTATCAGTACCACGACCTAATACGATATCATAGACTAGAAGAGCATACAGTCTGGCGGAGAGTACGAATTCTTTACGTTTGGTGGGAGAAACGCTTCAGTTATGAATACAAAGCGAATCATCGTATGGACAGCACCAAGATCTGTTTCTACGGCTTTTGAACGCTCATTGAAGAATCTAGACAACACGAAAACTTTACACGAGCCCTTTTCTCTTGCCTACTACTTCGGTGAAGAAAGAAAGAGTTCTCGTTACTTAAGTGATCCACCAAGATTAGGAATGACCTTTCAATCCGTGGCGATGATGCTTCAAAAGGATTATGATGGGATAGATTTGGTTATATCCAAAGATATGGCATATTATGTAGAAGATTGCATGGATATCTTGCTGGAGGAAGGCTTGAGCGATATTCAGCACACATTCCTGATCAGAGACCCAAGGAAAGCTATTTATTCTCTGTACAAAGCATCAACCAATCCCAAACTGACTGGATGGAACTACTTCGATCCTCAAGAGGCTGGGTTTGCACAACTTTTTTCCTTGTATAACTTTGTACGTGAAAATCTCGATCCTTCGCCAGTGGTTATCGACGCTGGCGAGCTACTAGAGTGTCCTGAAGACGTGTTGAAGAGCTTCTGTGAGTCTGTAGGAGTGAAGTACAAACCAGGAATGACAGAATGGGAGGCAGGTTTTGTAGATGAGTTTACGATTTTTAGTCCTGGTTGGCATGACACTGTATTCAAGTCGACAGGCTTTGTTCGTAAGAACACCACAAACAAACAAACCCAGAAAAAAGACGAGGAGTTACGTGACCAGAAACTCCCTGCGATCGTTAACATGACAATAGAAGAAAGTTTGCCTGTGTATGAGATAATGTATAGGAATCGTACAAAGCCACTCAAAGAAACAAGGACTGATACGAACTGATTCAAAATGCCCATGTAATAGAAGTAGTGAATGAATACCCTTCGTAGATCGGAACTGGTTCCTCATGGAGATTATTTAGTATAGCAGGCATAGTGGTCATCATGTTATGGGTAAATTCACAGTAGAATTACTAATTTTTTCGTATTTCAAAGAAAACTCTTCATCATGGCGGAATAGTAAACTCATTCACACCACGTCCTTTTTCTATGCATATTTAATGAAAAGAAATTTAATCATTTAAAAATGCAGAAGTAAAATAAATCCTTAGTTACATCATGACTAGTTCAATGATTTATGGAAGAAGATATATATTTTTGAATCGCCTTTCCAAAGTCTTCTGGCCTGCAGCGCGTTCTTCGCCTCGTTCAAGGCTTAGCCTTAGCATTATATTTTAGTATTATAAATTAGCGTTATATTTTATATTTTATTAGCATAGTACTAGTACCATATTTTAGTATTTTACTTAAATTATATTTATTATTGTATGGATTTTATCAGGGCTCCTCTTGATAACAGTTATTTTATGAATGAAATGAGAGTTCTGCATCAGGTGGATCGTGAATCAGGGTGGATCGTGGATCAACCCTTGAAATGACGGTGCTCCGGAGCATGCCGGAGCAAGGCGTCTGTATTTCATATTCACGAGGTATTATATTTTTATTATTATGTTTAATTTGCGGGACAGTTCGATTTGTTAATTTATACTATGTCTTCAGATGTTTTTCTAGTTTTCGCTTGATCTTTTGATTTGCTTGATTGGATTCGCCTCCGTGCACCTGTGATATGCAAATGATGGCCTCAGCTTCGCGCCTCAAGAAATTTGCGAGATCTATATTGTACTCTTCTAGAAAGATTTGACCCCATCATATATCGGAGAGTTTATCGAGATGATGAATTTTAAAAACTTATTTACCACCACCTGGTCTCAAGACGGTTTGTTTTCTGTCTATTTTGTTGTTGACTTGTAATTATGCAAGCATGCTTCATTGCTCATCATCAGTACTACAAACAAAGTTTCATCTTTTTGGACTTGCCCTTCTTGTTCCCTGGCAAATTGTTGACTCATCAAAAACAAACAATAAACAACTTTTATTCATAAAACGCTCAATGCATGTGAATACAAAATAAGTTTAGTTATAGCTATTTTCATTATTTAACTAAGTACGATGTTTTGATTATCAGTATATAATTGTTCAATAGAAACACCCGTCATTTGAAACAAAAGTAAGTACCTGATGCAGAACTGAAACTGGCCCAACTTGCTTATTCTTACCATAGTTAATAACTATGTTCTAAAGTGACACTGAGCTTAAGATGCGCACAAGGCCGAGTGAAACCCAAATGCTGGGTTTCCTGTGGTTTTGTCTAGGCGTATCACGTGACAAGACTACTGAACATTATTGCTTGGGTGATTCAGTTCAAAATATCGTAGAAAATCGTTAATTTTTATCTCTTTATCTTCATGTCACAATAATGAAGTCATATTTTATCGTATTACTGGCACTTTCTTTGTTACGTTGCTCCAAACCAAGAGAAATCAGTGAAATGGAAAGACGCTCAACTCAAATTATTCTGGTGGGTGCTACTGGAGATTTGGCTAAAAGATATCTCTGGAAAGGGCTGTTGGATCTATATATACAACAAAGTAGCCCGGAAAAAATAATCAAGGTATATGGAGCGGCTAGAATGGATCAAGAGAAAGGAAAAAGCCACTTGAAAGGCATATTAGAATCGACTTTGAAGTGTCCTTTGACTAATAAGGACGAGCATATGAAAGACTGTGGGGAGAAAGTTGTTCAGTTGAAACAGCAAGTCAAATATTATAAGCTAAAGACTGATGATGATTATGAAACACTTTGTAAGGACCTTAATGCTGAGGTGCCTCAAGAATCTAAGGCCCTGGGACGTATTTTTTATCTCTCTGTGCCACCCTCTGCATATAGTTCCATTGCCAAGAGTATAAACAATCATTGTAGGCCCCGTGGTCTTAAAGATGTTAATGATACTTACATAAGGATAATATTAGAAAAACCATTTGGCTCTGATTTAGCATCTGCGAAAAAACTTGCACAAGATCTGCGGCAGTTTTTCAAGGAGGAAGAGATATATCGCATCGATCACTATCTCGGCAAAACAGGGGTGGCTCAAATTATGAAGTTCAGAGTTGAACACAGAAATAAATTTGGTAGTCTTTGGAACAGAGATTATATAGATAGTGTTGAAATAGCTATGAAAGAGAAAGAAGATTGTAGAGGCAGAACTAGGTTTTATAATGAGTATGGCGTCATTCGTGATGTCATTCAAAACCATTTAACTGAAGTATTATCTCTTATTGCCATGGATACCCCAAGTGATATCAACAATATTACAGAAATTCATCAAAAAAAGATTAGGTTTTTACGAAGCGTTAAAACATTGCATAGGTATAGTGCTATTACTGGTCAATATGGAGATTATGTGAAGGATTGTGAGTTGGATCATGGTAAACCTGTTCCATCCAGTCATGAAACACCTACCTTTGCTGCTGTACTTCTTTTTCTTAACAACTCAAAATGGAATGGTGTGCCGTTTGTCTTGCTGTCAGGGAAACATCTGGAAGAAAGAACAGCATATGTGAGAATTATTTTTAAAAAGAAATACACCATGAAATCCAGCCATGATCATTGCTTTTTAGACCAGCTGATATTTCATATACAAGGTGGAGACTTGGAGAAGCCTGCTCTAATCGTATCAAAAAGTTTACCAACAGTTTCTGAGTTTTCTGGCTGGAAACTAACGAGTTCTAAACCTGATTATTTATATGACTGCCTTGGTAAATCCTTTAATGTATTTGAACCCTTTGTATCCCATGATGCTTATAGTGCTTTAATAAAAGCAGCATACCATGGAAAACAAGATCTGTTCATCAGCACTGAAGACCTCATTGCATCATGGGAAATTTGGACGCGATTATTAGACAGCCTTAAGTCTGTAATGCCTAGAATCTATTCTAAAGACACCCTTGAAACTCTTGATTTCTCCATCAGAGGTCAAGGACTTGAGTTTGCTCAACCTTTTAAAGATGAGAGTTGTTCAAGAGGTGTACTAGATAATTATGGTAGTTGTGAGCCAGAAGAGAGGTCAAGCAATATGTACAAGAAAAGTTTATTCAGACAAAGATCTCTTGTTACTGGCTCTAGCGATGAAGTAGTTAAGACATTAGCTGAAAATCTCCTTCTACAGGCATCAACAGAAGTTATAAGGAGTGGTGTTTTTCACTTAGCTCTATCTGGTGGATCAAACCCACTTGCTCTGTTTAAACATTTAGCATTTTTCTGCCCAGATTTTCCTTGGCATGGCACTCATATCTGGTTAGTAGATGAACGATGTAAGACCCTCACAGATAAACATTCAAATTACAGATTTATTTATGATAATCTTCTAAGGTATGTTCCAGTACCCAGTGTTAATGTTCACCCAATACCTGTGAAAATTAAGAATGGTTTGTGTGCAGTGAGTGACAGAGGTCACAATCATTATGAAGCTGAGATCAGAAGACTTATAAGTGATAAGAGCTTGGACTTTGTACTCCTGGGGGCCGGACCAGATGGTCACACTGCTTCTTTGTTTCCTGGTTCAGAATCACTCTCGGCAAGTGATTGGGTGGTTATGACTGAATCAAAGCATATAGAACCCCAAGGAAAAAGAATGACGATGACTTACAACCTTATAAACAAATCCAAGTCCATAGCTGTGCTTATACTAGGAAACAAAAAAGCTGATATCGTTCAAAAACTTGCTGAAGAAAGTAATCTAGTAAATGTGAAACAAATGCCAATAGTTGGAATCAGTCCAGAAAGCAATAACCTAATTTGGTACATTGATAATAAAGCTATGAAAAACTATTAATTAAGTTGCTTTCACAAGAAATTGTTAATGATTACTAATGCTTAAGGTATCTTATATGAGTTAAAGAATAGGTTTATTGATTTTTAAACAATTAAAATAAAAATAAATTAAAATAATCATTCTTGCTCTGGCACTTGTAAGTCGTGTTTAAACCTACCCAAAGCAAAGTAGATCCTTGGGGTATCACTCACTGCAATCTGATAGAATTTCTCATCTGACCTTGACAAGGCACTTTTAGGAAGGACAAGCAAGGACCTATAGACAATATTAACAAAATATATGAAACATGTGCTCTACATGACCTACATCATTCATCGAGATTGAAAAGGAGAGGGGGTTCAATTATTTAACCTTATTTAATTTGGCACTATACATGAGAATGTACAAGATGAAAATTCTAGTCTTCAGTTTAAGTGTAAGCCATTATTAGAGCCCTCGCAGCATGTCCAAATTCAGCTCCATTTGGAGGACATAACAATAAGTTACTAATTCTCAGGAGATTGAAATTCTTTTGTTTTATCCTCCAAAATGAGCTCCTTTGACGTCACATGCAAGGGGCTTATAAATGGATTGCATATAAATTTTGCCTGAACAATAATCTAGTACCTACCCCTCCCCTTCTAATGTGCCCAATCTTTCCCGGTTATAGAACCTGGCCTGGTTGAACGAACGTTAGAACTGATAACGTGCGACGTGACATTTCTCGTAACAAACTAGTATGAATACAAGGCTAAAAGGTCTCGAAATAACGGCTTAACTAACAGAAAACTTTAAGTAATTCGTTCAGATCTCATGATCGTACTTCTTCGCGACCTTCTTCTAAATATGGTTCTCTTGTACCGAAGCTCGTGGACATCTCAGCTGTTTGTCTTTATTTTTGTTATATTACTCGTTCCTATTCACAGTAATTACAGAGCGCATCATGTGTCGCACAGTGGAATTCGAAGTGCCGATGTTGTTTCGCCTGAAGATTTTACCGACGAACTGTTCGAAAAGTATGGCAGTAATGGCTCTTTGGATGATACAGAGTTAAAAACAATGTTCGTAGAACTTGGGGATCGGTAAAGATAACGAAAAAACTTCGAACAATCACGCTGGTGTCAATGAAAGGGTAGGTTCCACGTCACTGTAGTACGTGACATTTGACAATGACTGAAAGGAAAAATGAAAATAGTTTCTACTATATTTAAGACATAGACGTAACAATAATAAAAACAAGAAAACATTTGTAATATACAATGGAAAAAGTTTGTAACAGAAAGGTAAATTTTAACGAACGTCAGTACATATATTGTATCCCAAGGCTTTCTTACTACGGTTAAACCATTCAGTGCATTTTTTTCTTGTAGAAAAAAAAATACTAAAATTTACTAATGAGTTGAATTGTTCAACTTATTCAAGTCATATATTCAACGCACTTATTAGACTAGGGATATCTAATTACCTTGAAGACATATCAGTATCAGTACGTGGCACATTTATCGGTAGTTTAAAATACCAGTACACGTTTTTTTACGTGCTGAAATGAAGAGGCTGGGTGCTTACAATTAAATATTTGATTTTTGTAGAAGGGCTGTTGGATTCTATCCAGTTTTGTTTATCTTTTTCACATTTGCTAACAAAAATATAAAAGCTAAAAACTAAACATATTGTTTTAAATTCACCTAAAGGAAGGGACGCCGACCATCGGATGAGGGATATTTATAACAACCCTTGCCTGCATGTTGTTGCTTGATATTTCTTTTACTGAAAGAAAATGTTGCGATATTTTTTCATAGGTGAAGTGCTCGATATATTTGGAGGGATTTACATACACAACGTAATTAGAGTGAAGGCTTTTAACCCGTGAAATAAAAATTATTAGTGAACGTGTAATAGTCAAATAGACACAAAAGAAAACAATGGAATAAAGTGTGTCAGTCTAATGTCTATTTCACTATAAAAATTCTAATATAATCTAAAGTTCTGGAATTTTATTTGTAATTTTTTAAATATTTTCTCTTTACTTTAGC
The DNA here is from genome assembly GCF_029948245.1 of Actinia tenebrosa. NCBI lineage: Eukaryota > Metazoa > Cnidaria > Anthozoa > Actiniaria > Actiniidae > Actinia > Actinia tenebrosa. Next base: position 30,878,430 of record NW_028292569.1, read on the forward strand.
CTTCATATGTTAGAGTGAAGTCACTAAACTTGTGAAATAGATATTAGATTAGGTCCCATTTCACCATTCTGAAGTTTCGAATAGGTTTTCAAAAACTGAACGAAATTTAAAGCTCTATGTCCACTTTTGTCTTCATAGCATTTTTCATAAGATGTAATGTTTTAAATACAAGTTGCTGAATTCTATTGGGGTTTCAAAATCCGAGTGGAATTTGAAATGCTGAGGTGTAGCCAAGGCATTTGAAATTTCACTCGGATTTTGAAACCCCAATAGAATACAGTGATGAGTATTTGACACGACATCTTATACTCTTTTTGTTATGTTTTTATTTCAAAGTACTAGGACTTTGAAATGGGTGCAGTCTTATTTGATGGGGGTTTCAAACTACTGCATGTGCACGTGGTACAAATAAGAAACCTTGGTTGATCAATGAGCCATGAATTATTAATCAGTATACGATTTCAGTTTCATAAATGTGACATAATGACATATTCTGGTGTGAATAACACATTCTGTGTAGCAGTGTGTAGTTCCATAGTTCCTCTTTTAGAAAATTTATCCAAGCAAATTTGGAATTTAATATATGATATATGATAATGTTATTATGTAATCTTTTTGTTTCAGTGCTTTTCAGGTTCAAGTCTTCTAGATGTATTTTCAATCAACAAGACAGCATTGAATAAACAAAACTTTAACAAGATTTGTCCAGCAATTGTACAACAGATAGATAGTCAGAAATGTAGTGATGAAACTGCAGAACTTGAGCCTATTGTTGGGAAGGAATCCAAGGCTAAAGGTAAAAATGATATTTTTTTATACTTGTAGACATATTTCAATAGGTTATATTGACCCTTTGTCTCCTCAAATGCCCAATAAATTAAATTGCCCATAAATATGCACCTTATTAATTCCTCCTATATTTTGAAAGGGTTGGTCTCAATGCCAGTCTAGAATCTTCACCAGTAAACAGAAAACTTTGCAAATCAAAACACCAATAGAATTGTCCAAAATTCTAACAAAAAATCCTTTATACATTTTTGGAAAAACAAAAATTACTGTTTTTGACTTCATTTTCAAAAGCCAAAAAAATCACTCTTTTCATTGGATTGTTTTTCTCTAAAAATTTTTATTTAACCCAAAATTCAATCCTCCCTATAGACATATCCACTAGTACAGCCCAAGTGCCTTTGCATGCTTATTATTGTTTTCTTTGTTTTTCATTGGTTTATGAGAATCTTTTTGTTACATAATACTTCTACCACTAATATTACTAATTATACAGCTTCTCATTAATCCCATATAGGTAACTGTCCAATTATTTTCTTAATTGTACAGGTCTTGTTGATATGGGATTAATTACGCAGCTATATAATTAATAGGTAATGGGATTTCATGCTCCCCAACCAAGAAATAATTAGACTCGAAAAATTCCTCTGACTGCCAAATTGGACTCAGCCTACGGCCTCATCCAGTTTGGTAGTCCTTAGAATTTTCCTCGTCCAATTATTTCTTAAATGGACAGCATGGAGTCCTATTACATAAAATAATACTAAGGCATTTTGATAAAGACATGTTCGACTAATTTGGCAAATAAAAGTAGCCAGTTGGAGAACCTGTACTGTACTGAACCTGAAATTACTTTACATAAAAAATATAATTATTAATCTTTTAAATACTCCCAAATCAAGTTGCCATTGAACCATTGCTGAAATGTTTCATCATTGGAATATCACACCATTGGTGAACTTTGTACCTCATTTGCAAAAACACTGACGATGTGTACTTTCAAAAAAATTATCCATGCCTCCCCAAGGAGGAATTTCTTTAAAGACCCCCCTACCCTTAGAAATTCCAATTTTCTTTCATACTAACTCTGTAATTTTGTTCTTTCTTTGACTTCCCAAACTCCTCTCAAATTCCAAATTGCTCTGGGGGAGGGGGGGGGGGGTATGGAAAATTTCTAGAACTAAGCAATAGTCATTCCTAACCTTAAATATGATTTTACTATAGCTTGCAGAATGTTTAGGCCCAGTTTTAAAAACCTAAAAAATAAAATTCACAACTCCATAGTGATTTTTTTTCATATCGTTGTACGTAATTCAGATTAGGTTTCTATATCATATCCATGTTGTTGCTGAGGGAACAAACAACTTCAAATAAGGAAATATTAGGGGATTTTTACCTCGCCAGTCAAAGACTTGTGTTTCAACTATTCCCTGATATTCACTCTGCCTTTGGCAAGTATTAATCATTGTTATTCATCATCATCATCATTATTACTTTAATATTAATTATTATTTCAGCCTGGGGATATGGTTTCTTGTCTGTCTTTATTATCAGTTGTGCATCTCTATTTGGTGCTTTTGTTGTGCCGTTTATGAGCAAAGACTTCTACAAGACCCTTCTGTTATTCATGGTGTCTCTAGCGGTTGGAGTGTTAGGAGGAAGTGGTATTTTTCATCTCATTCCCAGTGTAAGTAGTAATTTATCTTAGACTTGGCATGGCTCACTTAAGGCTCTGAAAGAACCTCTAGGCCAATCTATTAAAGTCAGGGTAAGGCTAACTCACAGATTCAACCCTGTAACAACCTCTGGGCTGATCTAAGTCAGGGCACAGCTAACTCACAGATTGAGCTCTGAAAGAACCTCTGAGCTGATCAAAGTCAGGGCAAGGCTACCTCACGCATTAAGCTCTGAATAACCTCTGGGGTGATCTGAGTCAGGTCACAGTTAACTCACAAATCAAATTAGAATTAGCTTATTAGGTTTTGCAAAGGGAGGAACACTGTAGAAAAACCCTTGAATCAAGAGAGAGACCTAACAATCTCTACTTAACATTGATATGGCATGTCCAAGAATCAAACCTACTGTAGACCCTGAGGTGACAGGCAAGTGCACCACTACTATGCCGCCCTTGATTTCTGTACAGGTTCTACGTTGTTTGTTTCATTAACATGTATTTTATCTTTTTGCTGCAGGCATTTGGCCTTGGAAAAGATGATGACTTTTCCTACCTCTACAAGTGTTGTGTTATGGTCGGTGGGATCTATTTCTTTTTCTGTATGGAGTACATCATGAAGATGTATGTCAGGTTTAAAGATGATGATAGTATGCTTGGCGGCCATGGACATTCACACTACTTGTCAGATGTAAGTAAGAATAAACACAGCTTTCACTTAGGCCATAAACCAAAAAGATAAACATGAAGGTACCTGGTTTAATAGTCAGTGGCAAACAAACTTGTGGCCCTTGTTCCATGATAAATTTGGGTTCTGGACTCGACATTAGGTGTGTAGAGTTTGTTAATTAGGTAACTTTCGCTTCAGGACGAAAAACACCAACATCAGATTCCTGATAATGGCATAGCAGAAGCACAATTAGAAATGTACAACATCAAGCAAGATCACCACCATGGTCACGCTGAGAGCTTCTGCATTGGCAACAGCTATTTTCCAAACAAGCCAGAACTTGCCCTGCCCTGTGCAGACTCTGATTCAAAAGTTCTCAGCATTTCACAGCCATCTATTGGTATTGTAGACCCTAAGGACACTAAAAAGCATAGTAAGAAAAAAAGAAGAATAGCACCTGTTGCATGGATGATTGTTTTTGGTGATGGTGTGCATAACTTCATCGATGGTCTGGCAATAGGTGCAGCTTTTTCAACATCAACGTACGATGGCATTAGCACAGCACTTGCTATATTCTGTGAGGAGTTGCCTCATGAACTTGGTAAGTATAGACCAGGGATTCTTTCCCTTGAGTTTTATTTTCATGTTTATCAGAAATGATTTTTGAAAACTGACAAGCAGTCGTGTTCCTAAGGGAATAATATGTGGCCTGAAATGGTAAAGCATTACTCCAAGCTAAACCGTTCTTTCATTTATCTTTCTCTCTAGGTGATTTTGCAGTCCTTCTCAATGCTGGCATGTCTTATAAACAGGGACTATTGTGTAACTTTCTCTCAGCATGTACATGCTTCATTGGCTTGGTTGTTGGACTGTTGCTAGGATACTCAACATCAGCTGTCAAGTGGATCTATGCTCTTGCAGGAGGAATGTTTCTTTACATCTCATTGGTGGACATGGTAAGTATATGCATAAAGATGCTGACAGATGCGGTCAGGTACATGAAGAGGGGGCTCTCAATTAGAACTTTAATATTTTCATGGGTCGTTCTTGGGGCTTCGAAAATTAAGTCCTTAACTTTCCCTTATTCCGGAGAGCTTCAATATTGTACTAGAATTTTTATTTAATCTTGAATGTGGCACTATACACTACATTTTTTAATCACACTTGAATTTGGTGTGCAAATACTTAACATTCATTTTAACTCGTAGCTGCAAGAAGCAACAGAGATGTCATGTAAAGAAGGTAAAGGATCGATTAAGAAAAACCTGAAGACATTTGCTCTACAGTCCTTTGGAATACTGTTTGGTTTTGTGGTCATGTATATATTAGCATTATACTCTACCAGTATTACAATCTGAAGTGAGCATTTCATAGAATATAGATATAGATGATAGATATATGTCAAGTAGAAGAAAATTCTGTGACCAAGACTGGAGGATACATTCTGTGCCGACACAGAAATGGAATGAAAAAGCACATATAATATTATATAATTATTATATATATTATATATTATGTGTTATATATTTTTATATCCATACACTTGCATGGCTATTTTGGGGGTCAAGCACGGGTGGTGTAGTGGTGAAAGGGTTGTCTCTCACCAATGCAACCCAGGTTCGATTCTTGGACTTGTCGTTGTTTGTTGGATCACAACTGTGCTTCAAGGGTTTTTTCTCCTGGTTCTCTGGTTTTCCTCCCTCCTCAAAAATCAACTTTTGAATTCTAATTCGATCTAGAAAGGGCCTGGATGAAAATTACTTCGTGTAATTCTAGATAGGGGTAGGGCCGTAACCAGAACTTTTACAGGGAGGGTGCACATTGAATAAAATCAGACCATTGATCGTTTTTTTTTATTATTACCAACTCAGTGGCGTAACTAGGGATCTTGCAGGGAGGTGCACAGGCAATAATTTGCAGAACCAAAAAGAAAAAAAAGGTAACCAAAAGAAAGCAGAACCAAAAAAAAAAAAAGAAAGAAAGAAAGAAAAAGGAGATGGTTGAGCGGACCTTAAGCTTTTATGGGGGGGGGGGTGCACGTGAACCCAGTGCTCCCCCCTGGCTACGGCCCTGACCCTACCAACCTATGTAGTTCTTAAATTCATCTTTATATTTTAATCTCATGTTCTTAAGAAAAATAATAAATGAGCACTCTACAAGGTCTCAAGCTCTTACAACAATAAAAGAAAATAAGTAAACGATAATAAGCTATATACTCATATGACCCGTATCTGCTCGGGAGCGTGCTCTTAAAAAAACCTTTGGGAAAATGGCGTGAGCAGGGCCTTACGAATCCTTACGGCCCTGCTCGAAACCTGCGACCGTATTGACATAATTTGCAACTTTTCAAATATCTTTTTTATTTAGGGTCATATGAAAAAATGCTTATTGACTGAGTTAGGTCGGGCCGTGCGGGAAAATATTTGGCTCTCGGTCTTTTGTACGGACTTTGCTGCGCTCGGTCCGTACGGCATCACCTCGAGCCAAATATTTTCCCGTATGGCCCTGACCTACTCAGTCAATAAGTACATAAACTGCCATAAGAATATACAAAATAAAATAAAATGCTATAAAATATTAAAATTTTTCATACGAACTACATCTGGGATCTCAGTGACATATTTTGCATATCCTCACACGTGAACATATTGATGACATCTTTTCCAATGTTTTTAACAAGTGTTTGTGGATGTGTCTATATACTAAAAAGAAAATTACATTTTGGCTTGAAGATATGAAGTTTATATTCTTGTGTTGAAAAATATTTCACCACTCGAAGATCAACTTAATATCTTTGCGCCATCGTGTAATGTCCTCTATAATATATAATAATAAAGATTAATATTTATTTATTATCATAGATTATTAAAGATATGTCTTTAGTTTGTATTTGAATATTCCTATTGAAGGTTATTTGTATATGTAATAGGACTCCATGCTGTCCAATTAAGAAATAATTGGACGAGGAAAATTCCGAGGACTGACAAAATTGGATGGGGCCATAGGCAGAGTCCAATTTGGCAGTCAGAGGAATTTTTTGAGTCTAATTATTTCTTGATTGGGAACAATGAAATCCCATTACCTGTTAATTATATAGCTGCGTAATTAATTCCATATCAACAAGACCTATCCAATTAAGAAAATAATTGGACAGTTACCTATATGGGATTAATGAGAAGCTGTATAATTAATATAATGATAATAGTAATAATAATAACGATGATGATGATGATGATAATACTTTATTGAGAGCATTCTGCAGTCTCAATGCTCTTACAAGAATAAATAAACTGAAATGAAGCAGAAACAGAACATTAAGTGTTTTGAGAATCCCAACTGCCAAGAAGGCAAACCAGTTGGCTATTTACAAGCATGGTCGAGAGACTGAATTGGAACTAATCAGGAATCAGCTAGTGCCTACAGTTGGACTCGAACCCAGCACCAACTGATTACAAGGATGCTATGACCACTCAACCATCCCCCCTTCCCTAATTAGGAGATTTGCCATGGAAAACATAATCAATAGTCCCTAGTATCCATGGGGTGCTATGTCTTGTTTTTGACGACATCGTGCGTCTGATCTGTATGGCATCCACGGTCTAATCAGATTCAATCTAGTATAACGAAAGTTTGTTTCACGGTTCAAGTAAAATTTTCTATCAGTTGTCAATCAATCAATCAATCAACCTTGTCTATAAACCCCTCAATAGAGATAGCCTTAAGATAGCCTTCCCCTCAGTCTGCCTTCTTGCTATGAAAATTGGCTATAATGATAGAACATGACATTTCTAGGCTACAAGGTCTTGAGAAAACGATTTGAGTGTTAAAAAAATCACAACCTTCCATACATTGGCTCACTGGTCCCACCACACAAAAAGCATTACGTAAGTTTTATTCAAATTAGACTCTCGTAGTCTCGGTTTACATGTGGATGCTAATTTGTTTGACAAGTGAAACGGTCAATGGAGTGTTGTAAATATATTCTTCGACAGACCTCATGACTTTTTTCGCAACCTTCTTTAAATATGGTTCTCTTGTACCGAAGCTCATGGACATCTCAGCTGTTTATCTTTATTTTCGTTAAATTACTCGTTCCTATTCACAGTAATTACAGAGCACATCGTGTGTCACACAGTTGTTTCATGGTTCAGAATCACTCTCGGCAAGTGATTGGGTGGTTATGACTGAATCAAAGCATATAGAACCCCAAGGAAAAAGAATGACAATGACTTACAACCTTATAAACAAATCCAAGTCCATAGCTGTGCTTATACTAGGAAACAAAAAAGCTTATATCGTTCAAACACTTGCTGAAGAAAGTAATCTAGTAAATGTGAAACAAATGCCAATAGTTGGAATCAGTCCAGAAAGCAATAACCTAATTTGGTACATTGATAATAAAGCTATGAAAAACTATTAATTAAGTTGCTTTCACAAGAAATTGTTAATGATTACTAATGCTTAAGGTATCTTATATGAGTTAAAGAATAGGTTTATTGATTTTTGAACAATTAAAATAAAAATAAATTAAAATAATCATTCTTGCTCTGGCACTTGTAAGTCGTGTTTAAACCTACCCAAAGCAAAGTAGAACATTGGGGTATCACTCACTGCAATCTGATAGAATTTCTCATCTGACCTTGACAAGGTACTTCTAGGAAGGACAGGCAAAGACCTATAGACAATATTAACAAAATATATGAAAAATGTGCTGTACATCATGAAAAAGAGTGGGGGGTTCAAGTATTTAACCTTATTTAAGGTGGCACTATACATGAGAATTTACAAGATGAAAAGTCTAGTCTTCAGTTTAATTGTATATAAAGCCATTATTCGACCCATTGCAGCATGTCCAAATTCAGCCAAATGTGGAGGACACAACAATAGGTTTCTAATTCTCAGGAAATTGAAATTCTTTTGTTTTATCCTCCAAAATGAGCTCCTTTGACGTCACATGCAAGTGGCTTATAAATGGATTGCATATAAATTTTGTCCTGAACAATAATCTAGTACCTACCCCTCCCCTCCTAACTGATAACGGTGACATTTCTCGAAGTAGACTAGCGTAAACACAAGGCTAAAAGGTCTCGAAATAACGGATTATCTATCAGAAAACTTTGGTAATTCGTTCAGATCTCATGATCGCACTTCTTCGCGACCTTCTTCTACAATGGTTCTCTTGTACCGAAGCTCGTGGACATCTCAGCTGTTTGTCTTTATTTTTGTTATATTACTCGTCCCTATTCACAGTAATTACAGAGCGCATCATGTGTCGCACAGTGGAATTCGAAGTGCCAATGTTGTTTCGCCTGAAGATTTTACCGACGAACTGTTCGAAAAGTATGGCAGTAATGGCTCTTTGGATGATACACAGTTAAAAACAATGTTCGAGAACTTGGGGATCGGTAAAGATAACGAAAAAACTGCTAACAATCACGCTGGTGTCAATGAAAGGGTAAGTTCCACGCCACTGGGAAATACAAAATTGAATGTAGTGGTAGTTTGGGTGGGTGAAAAGTGTCCTCAATTGCTGGTTTCCAATCATTCCCAAGCACGCCTAGACACTCGGCAACATTTGGCCCTCTAGACATCCAGGGCTTTCTTACTAAAGATAACTTAATTCAGTGAATTATTACTTGTCACTCTAATTATTTCTACTTCATGTGTAAAATCTATTGTTTATTATATGGTAGAGTGCATTCCATATATCCACGAAGAAGTTAACTAACAAAATTGTAGAAAATGTACTGAGGTCCGTTACTGCATGGGCTTACTAATTTGTTCAAATTTGTGCAATTTCTTACAAACTTTTTTAGTAATTAGGGACGGATCCAGGAATTTCAGAAAGGGGGTGACTATTACGAAGGTTTTATCGAGGAAAAGGGTGGTGACTGTTACTAACGATATACTAAGAAATTTGAGCAAAAGGGGGGGTGATCAAATATGTATGTATTTATGGAGTTGTTTGTAATTATGGTTTAAAGATTTTAATGTACACCACTAAACCACACTAAATACCTATATAGTTATATTTTTATATGTTTTATCAGATTTTTTTGTAAAGCGCCGTTGAACCATGGGGATATTAGCGCTATATAAATCATAATTATTACATTATAATTTATTATATATCATGACTAGTTACCCCTTGTGCGCCCCTGCTAATATATATGGTATGCTAATAAACTTGCTATTGTGTACTTGTCTTCTTCATGCTCTGGGTCAATTCCCAAAACAGTACATTATAAAATATCCTTAAATCACGTAAAAAGCTTGCGGCACGAACGCGGTCCGGAATGGGATGTTCAGGATTACTCATTTAAACTAATGAGCTCATGTAAAACTATGCCATCCAATGGATCAGAGCAATTATTAGAGTAGATAGATAAGAGCAAAGATATTAGAGTTAATAATTTTGTGATTTGCTTGATCGATGCTGATCAATTAATCAATTATTCAGAAACATGTATAAGCCTCTTTTTTCTTGCTAATAGGGTTGTCTGTTTTAGCGGGATTGGTTCAAGATATGGCAAAGTAGATGCCCATAATTAGCTTGTATGAACTTCAAAAATAGTGTTTAAGTAAAAAGGTCTGGTGATTTTGAGGCAAGAAAGATTTAGCACCCTGCATATTAATACATTCCAACTTTGATAATCGAGGTGTGCTACAATGGTGGCATATTATGTGCTAACCCAAACTTGCTTGAATGACTACGAACAAGAGAGTATAAATATGTTCTCTTGCCATGAAACAAAGTTAAGCTTAAGTTGGTTTAAGTTAAGCTTGATCAAATCAGGGTTATATTATATCGAAAACATTAATAAACAGGCAACTTATCTATTAGTTACAGAACCGTTAAAGAGGAAAAATAAGAATTTTTGGTTAAGCTCAATCAGCATTGCCTAGGCCTTTAGGCTCGCAATAGACGACTTGCACTAACAGGTCACGCGACCCCATCCCCCTTAAAAAGAGCAAATGAGTCCAAATGAACTCCATAAATGAAAACGGCACCTTAAATTTAGTAAGAGGACGAAGTTTCAGCTCGAAATGTTGACTATAGAAGAAATGACATTAAATATAAAATCAAATATTTTACAAGGATTTGTATGGGAAAAGTGTTGGCTGTTGGGGTTCGTTCCGCCGGTTGTGGATTACCCGGGTCATCCAGTGCATTCTGCCATACAAATCCTTATGAAACATTTGATTATTATGAGCTGAAACTCTGCCTCCTCACTAATTACTAATGCCGAAATGCTCTTTTCATTTGTTTTTTTATTTTGACAAAACTGCTCGTTTTAAGGGAGGTAGGTCACTTGACCTGTTATTGCAAGTCGTCAATTATTGCAAGACACATTTCAGGATATTCTTCGTAATAGAATTTTCCATCAATGATGATGACGACGACGACGACAGTGATGATGATGATGATAATACTTAGTTTACTAATACTAATGATAGTTGCTAATATGAATAAAAACACAGGCCGAGGCCCGTTTTTCCCTATCCAGACCCATTTTAGGACGGTAAATAACTTTTTTTCTTCGTTATCCTACGGGATACCGGACCGTTCATGCTGCCAATCAGAACGCACGATTTGTAGAATTCCGGACTGGAAAAATCAAATGACTTGATCATGTTTTAAATGTTTTGTTTCAGTGCTTTTCAAGTTCCAGTCTTCTAGATGTATTTTCAGTCAACAAGACAGCATTGAATAAACAAAACTTCAACAAGATTTGTCCAGCAATTGTACAACAGATAGATAGTCAGAAATGTAGTGATAAAACTGAAGAACTCGAGCCTATTGTTGGAAAGGAATCCAAGGCTAAAGGTAAAAATGATAAGTATCTTATACTTGTAAACAAAAAACGGTTCTCTTTAGCTTCGGTGCTACTATTTTCTACATGTATATCAAGTCATTCCTTAGAACATATGAGTAAAAGTACTTGATTACCATGAATGACAGTATTTCAGCAAAGTGAATACATTTTCAAAAAAGTTTAAATTTCGAATCTTACTTGCTTGGGCTTGCTAGGGTCAAACTCCATATATTACCACAGGTAGCCCAAAAAAGTACGGTTCCCAACTAGGAAAATATTACCATATATACAAATATTAATATGTTATTGTTATTATTATTTCAGCCTGGGGATATGGTTTCTTGTCTGTCTTTATTATCAGTTGTGCATCTCTATTTGGTGCTTTTGTTGTGCCGTTTATGAGCGAAGACTTCTACAAGACCCTTCTGTTATTCATGGTGTCTCTAGCGGTTGGAGTGTTAGGAGGAAGTGGTATTTTTCATCTTATTCCCAGTGTAAGTAGTAATTTATCTTAGACTTGGCATGGCTCACTTAAGGCTCTGAAAGAACCTCTAGGCCAATCTATTAAAGTCAGGGTAAGGCTAACTCACAGATTCAACCCTGTAACAACCTCTGGGCTGATCTAAGTCAGGGCACAGCTAACTCACAGATTGAGCTCTGAAAGAACCTCTGAGCTGATCAAAGTCAGGGCAAGGCTACCTCACGCATTAAGCTCTGAATAACCTCTGGGGTGATCTGAGTCAGGTCACAGTTAACTCACAAATCAAATTAGAATTAGCTTATTAGGTTTTGCAAAGGGAGGAACACTGTAGAAAAACCCTTGAATCAAGAGAGAGACCTAACAATCTCTACTTAACATTGATATGGCATGTCCAAGAATCAAACCTACTGTAGACCCTGAGGTGACAGGCAAGTGCACCACTACTATGCCGCCCTTGATTTCTGTACAGGTTCTACGTTGTTTGTTTCATTAACATGTATTTTATCTTTTTGCTGCAGGCATTTGGCCTTGGAAAAGATGATGACTTTTCCTACCTCTACAAGTGCTGTGTTATGGTCGGTGGGATCTATTTCTTTTTCTGTATGGAGTACATCATGAAGATGTATGTCAGGTTTAAAGATGATGATAATATGCTTGGCGGCCATGGACATTCACACTACTTGTCAGATGTAAGAAATGGATTTTGGGATTTCTCAACTATATATCCTTTGTATTTCCCTTCTTAAGGGTTTTGGGGGGTTTTCCTATGTTCTCTGGTCTTCCTTACTTGAAAACAACATGCTCATTCAATCTTTGAGTTACAGTAACTGTGCCCTGCCTGTAGGTTGTAGTTTCAGGGTTCAATCTGTTACAGTTAGCCGTGCCATGACTTTGATCAGCCCAGAGGTTGTTTCAGGGTTTGATCTGTGAGTTAGCCATGCCCTGACTTAGATCAGCCCAGAGGTTGTTTCAGGGTTTGATCTGTGGAGTTAGCCATGCCCTGACTTTGATCAGCACAGAGGTTGTTTCAGGGTTTGATCTGTGAGTTAGCCATGCCCTGACTTAGATCAGCCCAGAGGTTGTTTCAGGGTTCTATCTGTGAGTTAGCCATGCCCTGACTTAGATCAGCCCAGAGGTTGTTTCAGGGTTTGATCTGTGAGTTAGCCGTGCCCTGACTTAGATCAGCCCAGAGGTTGTTTCAGGGTTTGCTCTGTGAGTTAGCCATGCCCTGACTTAGATCAGCCCAGAGGTTGTTTCAGGGTTCAATCTGTGAGTTAGCCATGCCCTGACTTTGATCAGCCCAGAGGTTGTTTCAGGGTTTGATCTGTGAGTTAGCCATGCCCTGACTTAGATCAGCCCAGAGGTTGTTTCAGGGTTCTATCTGTGAGTTAGCCATGCCCTGACTTAGATCAGCCCAGAGGTTGTTTCAGGGTTCTATATGTGAGTTAGCCATGCCCTGAGTTGATCAGCCCAGAGGTTGTTTCAGGGTTCTATCTGTGAGTTAGCCATGCCCTGACTTGATCAGCCCAGAGGTTGTTTCAGGGTTCTATCTGTGAGTTAGCCATGCCCTGACTTGATGAGCCCAGAGGTTGTTTCAGGGTTCAATAAAATTTAAGAGACTTTTTCTTTTGTTTTGCTGAACTCTCTTAATATCGCCTGCAGGACAAAAAACACCAACATCAGATTCCTGATAACGGCATAGCAGAAGCACAATTAGAAATGTACAACATCAAGCAAGATCACCACCATGGTCACGTCAAGAGCTTCTGCATTGGCAACAGCTATTTTCCAAACAAGCCAGAACTTGCCCTGCCCTGTGCAGACTCTGATTCAAAAATTCTCATCACTTCTCAGCCATCTATTGGTATTGTACACCCTGACGATACTGAAAAGCATAGTAAGAAAAAAAGAATAGCACCCGTTGCATGGATGATTGTTATTGGTGATGGTGTGCATAACTTCATCGATGGCCTGGCAATAGGTGCAGCTTTTTCAACATCAACGTACGATGGCATTAGCACAGCACTTGCTATATTCTGTGAGGAGTTGCCTCATGAACTTGGTAAGTATAGACCAGGGATTCTTTCCCTTGAGTTTTACTCTCTTGTTTATCAGAAATGATTTTTGAAACCTGATAAGCAATAGTGTTCCTAAGGGAATGATATGTGGCCTGAAATGGTAAAGCATTACTCCAAGCTAAATGATTCTTTCATTTATCTTTTTCTCTAGGTGATTTTGCAGTCCTTCTCAATGCTGGCATGTCTTATAAACAGGCATTATTGTGTAACTTTCTCTCAGCATGTACATGCTTCATTGGTTTGGTTGTTGGACTGTTGCTAGGATACTCAACATCAGCTGTCAAGTGGATCTATGCTCTTGCAGGAGGAATGTTCCTTTACATCTCATTGGTGGACATGGTAAGTATGTGCTGACAATGTTAACCAGCCGACGTGTCAGTCGACAATTGCCTTACTGTCGGCCATTGAACACGGTTAACACTTAGGAACAATATTGACCGACACTTGGCCAATACATCACCAACACGCTGACACATCACCAACAATTTTGGAAACTCACTCTTTCGTATTCATGAAACATTTCAATCCGAGGAGAAATTGCTTGAGCTTTTCTTTTGATGCTCTGCCAAGGTATGGCCAAAAGTTGGGCGATCGATGACCACCAAGCGTCGGCTAGTTATAAAGTAGATGATTATCTCTCTAAAGAACAATCTGTATTGCAACGTTTTAAAAATAGCACATATATCCAACATTATACACTACACTCTTAACACTATCAAATTTGGACTCCAATTATTCTTATTTTTAATTAAATTTTTTCATGATTTTGAATATCTTTATCATTCAAACATGTGTACTTACAGCTTCAAGAAGCAACAGAGATTTCATGTAAAGAAGGTGAAGGATCGATTAAGAAAAACCTGAAGACATTTGCTCTACAGTCCTTTGGAATACTGTTTGGTTTTGTAGTCATGTTAATATTAGCATTATATGCTGAAGGAATTTCAATCTGATGTAAACATTCAACAGCTTTAACAGCATTTAACAGTTTTGCCCCCCTTTGTCCCCCCCCCCCCCCCCCCGGATCCCCCTTGTAGCATAGATGGCTTAGGCCGCTAACATGTTGTCTTTCACCACTATGGTCTTCCCACTCATCAAAAATGTTTGAGATAATTTAGTTGCAAAACTTTTTCTACTAATAATTATTAGTTATTGAAAGTGATCGACCTACAAGATAAAACAGTGGACATCTTATGTACATGGGAATCATATTCGGCATTAAATGAATTTAAATGAGCAGCAGTAAGGGGGACTCGCGATCACCATTCGGAATCGCCCGGGAATTACCCGTGTTTATGCACTAGCGTCCCCCGCGGGAATTACCCATGTTCTGTTATATGTTGCGCGAAGATTTCCTTACTGCTGCTATGTTTGTGTCGCAAACGGAGGATAAAATATTCCTTAGATATAGATGGACACCATCAAAAGCATTAGTAACAAGACTGTGCGCCGACTGCGAACTCAGGTGCTGGACCGCTTAGACGCCGACTTTGCCTTCACAACGTTTATGGAGGGAGATACAGATGAGACGATGAGCGAGGAAAGAGCAGAAAGGATAATTGACTTAATGCCCGAAGGTAATTACCGCCTGGAGTTGACGTTTATAAAGTATTTAGACGGCGAGTGGATAATAGAAAAGGGCAGGAATCCAATACGGGCGTCTGGCAGGAAGGACCTGTTCGTTTTAAACAAGGACACGCGTCCTGGGGCGCTGGTGGGCATCGACATGTTGTTCTACGAAGTTGCTTACCCGGTCACCGTGGTTATTTACGGTGCGTATGAAATTAAGAACCCGGACGTTAAGAAGCTCAAACCAATGCGGCATCCGGGTAACTGCGTGGGTAAGTTAGTTAGAGAGTTCTTCGAGGATTCCTCTAGGGGAGGTAAGCTTACGTTGAAGAGAAGAGAAGCCATCAGGAAATGGGAGCATGCTACTCGTAGGGCAGGAGCCACCATTGAAAACATCAAGAAGTTAGAGGTTGCTTTAGAAAGGCGCATACACGTGAAAGACATCACCGACGGCTTCATTTACTCCGGGACGCACAAGTATGGGGGCCGGGGTGCGCCTATCGTAATTTACCAGCATAACGCACATGCGTGGAGGGAGTTAAGGTTCCCAAAGAAGAAGGAGACGCGCGTTTACAAGGAGTCGCCGCTTGCAGAACTAATGCACGAGAATTCTATTTGGTTAATGGATGCGGAAGGAAGTCAATTTATGACCCAAGATGGTACTTTGTATCGTCCTGAAGTGGAACAGCTGCGCATTCAAAGCGCCTGTGAGACTTTAGGAGAAGACTTCTCCGACGAAGTGCTTAGCAGTCGCAGTTTGGACTTCTTAGCCGCAAAGAAAAGAAACGGTTGGAAATCCACGCCGGAGGAGTTCAAAGACATAGCTAAAGCTTGCGTAGAACACGGCCACGGCGGTCTGTGGAACATGGAATACGATGAAGACGAATACGTGTCGCTGGATATGAAACACTGTTACCCCGCAAGCTTCAAAGGCCTGGGGGATTGTAAGGAATATTATGATAGATACGGGCATCCAGACTCACAATTCTTTCGTGTTGCGTTGGATGGTCACTACGACGCCCCAGCAACGGGGTTTGTACGGTTGACCACCTGGAAATTAGCAGCGGGTCTGCACCCCATAATCTATGCGTGGTATGGGAAGCACCTGCAGGAGAAAGAATGGATACCGGTGCCCCTATTGAAGTTCTTTGAAGAGCGCAAACTTTTAAAATACACAGCGCATGAAGCCATACTTTGTCACAGCGCCTTCACGCAATGGTTACCGGAGCATAACCCCACAGCGCGCGTGGTCATAGGAAAGTTCACGCGGGGCGCTAAGGAGGGTGAAAAACATATGCAGCGACGCCTAATAACGGACACCGGCGAGTTAAGCTTCCTCATAAAGCGTGCGCATGACAAAGGAACGATGGTGTCCGTGGAGAAGTGGGACTACATTGTCGACGATAAACTACACGAATGGAATGCTTTGTGTTATTACCAGGACCATCGGCCGCAGTATTACCATCTGCGTGCCAGTATGCTCGCATATGCGCACATTAACCTTCTCGCAATGCTCCTGCGGTTTGACAAAGAAGACATCCCCCGCGTAGCCACGGATTCCTTATACGTGAAACCGCACGTATTGGAAAAGATGAAGGAATTCTACACTGCCGATGAACTTGCAGAAAGTGGCCAATGGCGCGTCAAAGATGAGGAGATAAGGTCTTGGAGGGCACGTGTAGAATATCACGGAGAACACACCCGCGGTTCCATTACGCCTACCAAAGAGCCTCTACCTTCAGTTGCGGACCCTATTTCCTACCAACGCTTCTCTTACCTCTATGGTACCGGCGGCAGCGGTAAAACTACGCGCGTGTTAGAACTCTTTCCTAAGATAAAGGTGCTAACGCCAACACATCGTTTGGAAAGAGAACTCTGCGAAATGGGCCACGACGCTCAAACGTACCACAGCTTCTTCCGTTGGAATGGCCAAAAGTGGGTACCAGAAGCCATCCACGACATACCTCCGGTGATACTTTGGGATGAGATTTGCACCGTTCCTTTAGAAATCCTCAAAGAATTCGTAGAATTCCTCCGTGGAAAGTGTCAAGTAATATTCGCCGGAGATCCCTGCCAGCCTCCTCCAATAGCCGGAGAGATGCCCCACGAATGGCTGAAAGATTTCGTAGACCATGCGGAGGAAATTAACACCGACTACCGCAGTAAGGATCAAATAAGAAACCTGAAAGCGGAATTGAGGGGCCTCAGTGACGCCGAGCAATGCAAAACACTGCGCAAACGCGTACGAGCGAAGAAATACGAGGACTTTCTATACGCCTGGCACCCTAAGGATCTGGTGCTAAGTAGTAAGCGCGCGGCACAGTCTCACATACAAAAGGATTTGCTAAATATACACCGAGAGCGCTTCCCTACGCATTTGGTGCCCGTTTCTTACAAACCCCACGACACCCGCATGCAAAAAAGAGACGTCTGGGTACCTGGTACCGACATCCAACTGCAGAACGCAGTAACGCATGACAAAGCCTGGGTGCCCATAGAAAAGGTGGAAAAAATAACCTCCCATCCAGACTGGCGCTTGGGCTATTGTATGACAGTCCACAGCGCGCAAGGGCTTACCATAAAAGAAACCTTATGGATCATAGACCAGCGGCTGTGTTGGAGCAACCTTATCTACACTGCCGTAAGCCGTGTAGAATATACCAAACAGTTAAAAAGAGCCTGGGGGCCGCAACTGCGCTACGATAAGACGCCAGAGGACGTAGCTAAGGAGAACATTGCCAAGAAACTCCTTCGCTACAAGCGGCACGACGAAGAAAAAAATATGACGTTCGACCTATGCGTGGACGACGTCTATAAGAAAGGGGCGCGGTGTGCCAAGTGTAACATACCTCTACTATGGAGGTTTGACCCAAATGACGATCAGCAGTTCTCCGTGGATCGTATCAACAACAAACGCGGGCATTGCAGAGGCAACGTAAGACTGACATGCCTAGAGTGCAATCGGGCGCGTGGAGCAGCACTACTTTGAGTCTTTGGGGACTATGAGCAGCTCTTCCATGACAAATCCACGACTTGGTCCATTTAGGTAATACAACACGGGTTGCCCTTCCTTGGTGACGGACTTCGAAATCTCATACGTTTCCAGGGACCAGTTAGGATCCGTGGCTCTCTTACTGCCACCTTCGAGTTCCCCCGGCTGATAGAGGTATCTGACCACTATGTCGCGGGGGAGCTTTTTTTCCTTCAGTCCGACCGCCCTTGAACTTCTGACGTAGGACTTGTGTTCACGTGTTTCTTTTTTATGGCATCCCTGGGTTTTATTCCCGTAGCCCTGGCCGCCTCGTTGTTCAAGGCCGCGACGACCTGGGGGAGCCGCTGTGTCCATTCCCTGTTGCGTTTGGAGGGATCTTCCAGCTCTTTCCAATACTGGTATCCAAAGAGACGCTCGGCCAGGGTCTTATTAAATCTTTCGACGATGCTCTGACCCCTGTGGTACTCAGCTTCGGCTCTCCTAATCTTAGTGCTGTGGTCTTCCAGGGTCTTAGTAACGACGCCCATGAACTCCGTCCCCGCATCCACTTGCAGCAGCTTAGGCCATTTCAAGACGCGCTTATAAATCCTACCTAGGGCTTCTGCGACTTCTCCAGAATCCTTGCTGGTTATGGGTTCGGCGTCCTTATATCTGCTTGCGATATCAACTACGGTCAAAGCGTATCTATAGGTCTTCTTTCTCACCTTGTCATGCGGTAAGAAAAGCAAATCCGCCTGATGAACTTCATTGGGGGTATTTACGGTGAAGCTGGGCCTGGGAATGTACTTAGGCACGGGAAGATAAACCTGCCAGAGGGTTTGTTTTCTTAGCCAGTTCTTAGCCGTTTCTTCTGATACCCTGGCCGCGGTCGCGAGTTTCTTGATGGCCGACGCTCCTTTCCAATAGCCTTCAGGCCCATAGTAAATCCTTTTGAGTTTGTCCTCTACGCGGCCCATTATATGAATTCCAAAACAAGATTGATCTTACGTCCGTTAAAATCCACCGTCTTTCCGTCCACTTTAATGGTGATGTTTATGCTTTCTACCAAATTAGACAAATCATAGCTCAAAGAAATGGGAGTGTATTCTACTGGGTCAAATGGATTACCTTTGGGCAGAAACTTGGACATGAGAGAAGACTTTTCTCCATGGTTGTAACTATGGACCAAGTCGCAATAGACTTCATAAGAGGATGCGACTTTCCATTTCACGGGTACGGCTGTGTCGGTAATTGTCTTGCCCGAGGCACATAATAAAGATCCCAATGGGTCAAGCTTTCCAAAAGTTACTGAATAGTTTGGCATATTATGTTTGAGGGTCATTTCGTGCGGCAATCCTGTGGTGAGCGTATAACCGTGTTTTGCTAATTCCTTAGCAAGGGTGATTGGTGTGTAATGTCCATCGGGCAGCAATACGCCTTGATAATTGCCGCCGCCTTTATGCTCAGTGACCAAGGCATTGACTAAATTATACCAAGAATTGTACAAAGAGCAACTAACCAGCCGAACCTTATGGGCTTTGATGGGGGGATTCAGATAAGTCGTAAAGTTATTTTTATCGCTTTCCAAAAAGACGATCATATATTTCAGGAAACACAGTTTCCTTCGTTAGAGCAGATACGCCAAAGCTACGCCTCCTGCCAGCCCTGCGATTCCTACGAAGACCAACTCACTATCTTTTTGTTTCTTAGAAGGCTGGTAGTAATTCTTGAACTGAGGCTTTCTCAATCCCATCGATGCCGCGGGGTGCGCCTGCGCATAGAGCTTAAAGGCGTAGTCCGTATTTTCGAAGTTCTTATCCGCCTGCATCTTGTCTTGGTAGTTCTTATCCAACCAATCCCTGTAAGCTTGTCTTTTTTCATTCCAAGCTGCCACGTCTCGCTGATATTTCTCCAGCGCTAAGTCGTGTCTCTTCCTCTCAGCGGCCAAATCTCCGCTTTTGTCGCCTCTGACTAATCTATCCAAATACTGACCACCATAATTAGCTCCAGTGAATGCTAAAGCTGCAATAACTCCACCTGCGACCACGCTAGCCATTATATATTAGAAAATCACAGGGATTTTCACGAGTTATGTCGTTGGCAGGTACTTTTCTTTCCGTAGGTAATCCTTTACCATGATAGCCCCGCCTACGGCAGCGGTCATCTTAGCAAAATTAGCGAAGCTCTTGCTTGGGTCTTCAGTAAAGTCTTCTTTGAGCACTTTCTTACCTACCCAACCAATACCCGCAACGATGGAAGTAATGATAGCTGCTTCTTCAACAGTTTTCAATAACGCGGTTGACATTATATTACAGAGCGAGAAGGTTATTACTCCATCACGGGTATTTTGCTTCTCTTAGGGGGCTCCTGCACGGGTGCGTGATATGTTGGCGGCACATGCACGGGTTCTACTTTTGGCTTCGTAGCCCGCCATTGTAAGTAGAGGCTGCCTGCTGCTATGATGACTCCCAACGCGCCAATGACGTACCCAGGATTGATAAAGGATTCCTCTTCTTTTTCCTCCACCTTTTCTTCTTTCTTTGCTTTGTTCTTCCTGTTCATCTCCGCGAGCTTCTTTCCGGCAGCGACTCTGCCCGGAGATTTAACCTTGGTAATCTTTTGCTCCTCTTGGGGCTGCTCTACCTTCGACTCTGGTTCACTCATTTATATCTAAGGACTTGAAGGACTTGATAAGTACTTGACTAAGTACTTAAGGACGACTTGGAAATAACCTGGGCGCGACCTGACCAAGTACTTAAGGACGACTTGACTAAGTACTTGAGGCGACTTGATCAGGTACCTCAGCAAGTGCTGCCTGGAAGACCTTTTCGACTTCTCTGTCCTTCTTGAAGTCCTTCCAAGATGTTCCAAAGGAACCTAGTACCTCCTTCAAGTCGACATGCTGAGCTACGTGAAGTGCCGCAGAGGCGACTGCCATTAACTTACCGCACTTCAAAGACAACCACCCGCAGGTTATCTTAAGTTCTTGGGATATGACATAGTCATCTCTTATGTCCTTCTGTAGTTGCTCCACGTCATCTATGGGCAGTGCAAGTCCAAGCAATTTAGTCGCAAGTCGGATAGCGGAGTCTGCTACGGCGTCCGTGGTCTTACTTGCAAGGGCGGCCTCGTACCTTTTATGGAACTTTTTGACTTCCTCTTCTGACAACTTATTAACCTGCTCATGGGTAAGTTCCTTACCTATCATTTCTTTGCACTTCCCCGAAGACACAAGGATGTTAAGTTGTTCCTTAAGGTTACTTTCATCTAACTGTGTGGGGACTTCATCTAAGAGCTGCTCAATATCCATATACATTAGGAATCATAGATTCCAACCGTGTAGGGAAACCTCAAAGAGAAGATCATTTTGGAATGTTGGTGCGTCTTTAAATGCCGCATGTATTCGTGTAACTGTTCCTTGCTTATCTCGCCTCCATAGTCGCTTAAGATGGTTTCCAGATCACTCCGGCTCGGAGTATAAAATACGACAAGTGAACCTATGTTTTCCCTAAAAGGCTTAGAGACGCTGGTAAGCTGCTGCGAGAGCAACCAAACGCTGATATTGTCGTGTCTGCCGCTAAAGGCGAGTTTAACGAGCTCTGACGTGCGCTTTTTTACATCGTCCCCGCAGGCGATGTCGTCCAATATAAGGAGTGTCTGCGTATCTTTAGGGAATTGTTTGTGCCAGAACTTAAGATGGCTGGATAACTCGTTGGGGTCTAAGATATCTACAAAGAAGTCGTCATCTTTCACTCCTATGCCTTCCCAGGTGCGGTTATTCACGTAGGTGGGACAAAGCAGCACGATATAGTCGAAACGGTATCTAAAGGGTCCTAATAGCTGCTCCACTACGAACTGCGTTTTGCCGCAGCCGGTGGGTCCTACGATCAGAGCATTGCAGGGAATATGGTTCGGATCCATTATATATACGATGGACCCAGTGGACGCAGTAAGAAGGATTGCCGGCGACGCAAAAGATAAAAGAGACACCATAGAAATGCAAAGGGAGGAGATAGACCGGTTAAAAGAGCGCGTGCAGGAGTTGTACGATGAAATGTGCGGTCTGAAGCGTGCAGAACGGTTTGGCGCGCTGATAACGATGGCAACGTGGGCTAAGGAGTCCGTTAAGGACTTCATGCGATATCCCCTGTAGAATGTTGACAATAAGGTTAAATCTTTGTTAAGTATATGCTATTCAAAAAGTGTTTTAGAATGTTAACAATGAGGTTAAATCTTCGTTAAGTATATATGGAAAGCCCGTAATGGTTAGTAGGCAGCTTAAAATAGTAAAGTAGGGTTCGCGCAAAGAGTCTCAAATCCCATTTTTATTTTTATTTATTATTATTAAGAATAATTAAGGATATTTAATAATAATAAATAAAAATAAGAACCCCTTTGAAGGGCACGTCTTAACAAAGATTTAACCTAAACGTCAACATTCTGAGACACTTTTTAAATAGTTTCCAGGCATCCTTAACAAAGATTTAACCTAAACGTCAACATTCTGAGACACTCTTTGAAATAGTATCCGGGGCAAAAGAGTCCGTTAAGGACTTTATGCGGTATCCCATATAAGGGTTATTAAATCCTTATTATATATGGAGTGTGAGCGGTGTAACAAGGAGTTCAGCAGCAAGCAAATGTTAAAATACCACCTGGAAAAAAAGGTGTGCGCTAAGAAGGCACGCGAAAGGCGTTGTAAGGAGTGTAATCGCCTCTTTAGCAGCGCGCAGATGTTGGATTACCACGTGGATAACCGCGTTTGCCTAAAGAACGTATGTGAGCGCTGCGAGGAGGACAAGAACGACGAATGGCATCGACATCGGTGCCGCGGCAATTACGACCTGCTGAGCGTGGCTTGCGAGGAGCACGGCGACGTTGCTGCACGATGTTGCCCAAAGGAAACCCAAAGGAAGTTAACGCGCCGGAAGAAGGAAATTGACCAGCGCTTTGCGGAGTTTGACTGCGTCGAAGGCGTAAGGTGGGAGGATAGAGAATATTGGGAGGCAACTTGTGAGCGCTGCGGCTGTCAAAGAAGTGACCAACATGTTTGGCAGTGCCTCTACGACGGCCAAGGCGGTTTCAAGGAGTACTTAGATCGCTTCGAAGCTTGGCATGCCGGCAATGAGGCGGCAAGGAAAGCCCGTAATGATTAGTAGGCGGCTTAAGATAGTAGGTAGGGTTTGCGCAAAGAGTCTCAAATCCCATTCTTATTTTTATTTATTATTATTAAGGATAATGAATAATAATAAATAAAAATAAAGACCCCTTTAAAGGGGCCTTGCAGAGTCCCTAAGTATATGGTAGCCTACTTCATGGCATTCTTTGGAGGATTCCTAATCGCCCTTTCAATATATGGACTGTATTACGTGTGAACCACCAGCCGATTGCATTACGACGACCTCAAAACCGCGTAAAAAATACACCTGCCTTCATTGCGACAGGGTATTCTCCGAAGGATCCTTTGTGGGGCATTGGTGCTCCGCGGATCCTAAAGCGCAGCGGACTTTAGCAGACGCGCTTAACTACAAAGAGGAGATGGAGTGACTCTTCTTTCAATGTCAAACTTCCATCGGCCATTTACCTTACCATAGCTGCGTAAGTGGGTGAATTCCTCGCCCTGAATTACGTACCGCACGCAATCCGGCGCCCAAAGGGAATATTCCTTGCCTTCTAAGTCTTTGAGGACTAACCGTAAACGGTCGATGTCTTCGAAGACGACGTAATTTTTTATTTCGTATGCTTTACCGCAAATCAGGTCACGCCAGTGTATTTGGTTGACGATCATTATATCTATGAAATATTCTTAAATGCGTTGCCCTTGTCTCCGTAGTCTTGAAGCGTTTGCAGCACCACCGACAGGGAATACGGATGCCTTCCGCGTAGTTGCTAAGGGCACGACAGATGACGTCATAATCGTTGCTAACCATGGTCAGGTAACCATTCGCGTCATACTGCGAAATTATCTTGCGTTGGTCTGCGGAGAGTATGCCATTTCCTTTCGGCGTCTTTAATTCGATGCAAAGCCCTTCATACCTTAAATGCGCGTTCAGTATTAAGAGGTCGGGTTGACCCCTTTGATAACCCTTCTGCCAGCATTTTATGCGTTTGCTGTCAGAATCCTGCAATTCCCCTAAGCCGGGCGCTATGAGCATCTGTGGGTAGAAGCGGCGTATGTAGTCCACGACTTTCTTATGCAGGTCAAACTCATTTTCCATTTTGAAGACTAACTTGTTAGGACTATCGAACCGCCTTTCTATTTCATACTTACCTGTCTTTCTCAATGCGGGAAGAACGTCCTCGAGGACCCAATCCTGGAATGTCTCTGCCGTTGGCATCTTAGAGCTAAATATTAGTTGATACAACCCAGATTCGGTTACGTACAGGGAATTAGGCTGTGAATACGAGGGGAGGCGATTCACCTCCACTCTAAGTTCGCTAAGCTTTACCTTATACTTTTCACGAACATGCACCTTAATCGCATCTTTTGGGCGTTCGTAACCCAACGCAGCCGCCACTTCCTTTGCTTTAAAGTATAGTTTATCGCCTTGCACTATGCATTGCAGTTTGGTTTCGTTGTTTTCGAATACGCGAAGCATTATATACCAACGATATTTTTTTATCAAAAGGATGAGCGAGTGGATCAATAGGCAACGCTCTTTAGCTGATTCATTTCTACGCTCAGCTGCGCGTCCGACACCACGAAGACGTAGCAGTTTATTTTATCACCGTCGCCCGCGGAGGCATTCTTGGTGCGTTTGATCTCCAATGTTATGCCATCCTGCGTATTTACTAGACGTAAACCCTGGCCATGTAGGTCTTCGTCGTTAATGGTGCGCATGTCAATCCACAGCGCATATTTGTCCTTAAAGAATTCCTCAGGGCTAATTTGGTCGCCAAACTTACGCTTTACTTCTCTGTACACGTCTGCAGGCTTTATTCCCTGCGAGTAGACCTTGTTTGGAACCCCGTTAATATTCACGCCGACGTTAGTAATGTTGGGGTTGTGAAAGGCTTCGGAGTCGCGCTTACCGGCTTCGTAGGGTTTGGCAAACACCAACATTAACCCCGTGAGACTTCTTCGGGGGAGGTTAATGCTTTGATTGATAACCTCATCCGTCTTATCCAAGAAGCTAAACGTCTTATACATCACTACGTGGTCGTATAAGAATGCCTTCCCGGAGCTGTATTCCATGCCAGCGCTACGGGCTAGCTCTTCGCTGTACACGGTCTCATACTGCAGCTCTAAGTTGGTAATAGAGTATGGGGTTGTTGTGGTAAGTGCAGTGCTTAGCCCACCAATGATGTTATTAGCATCTGCTAAGGCTACTTCAAACTGTAACTCGGATAACTGTCTTGGGTAATACACACCGTGATTCGTGATTACTTCAAAGTCCAGTGGTATGACATACTTACTACCATAGGCGGTCTTTATTCGCTTTGCGTCTGCCACTGCGGTTTCTCCGCTGCCGTCAGTAGGTTGCGTTTTCGTAGGTGTGCGTACCTTACGTAGAATGACACTACCAATTCCTTGTTCTATCCTTTGCGCGCGGTCAAAGGCCGTCAACCATAAGTCTTTGTACGTGGTATACAGATCGTACCTATTTAAGTCCAGCAAGGATTCCCCGGCGAACTTGATTCTCATCTTAGAAACGATGTTGCGACCCACGTTGTTAACAATAATCCTTTCATCTGTGGGGCTTGACTGTACCGCTAGGTCGAACCTTAAAGCCAAGGTGCCAGGAACTAAGACTAGGTTATCCGTTAGGCGGGGCACGCCTACGTACAGGGTTTCCCCTGGCTTAGCGCTGCTGGGGGTAAAGGTGACCCGATGAAAGGTGCGTTCTGCTTTCAGTCCGCCAACCTGCTTAGGTAATACGTTGGGATTTAACTTTGAGCTTATCATATATAATGGAAGTAGAAGGAACAGACCCCGACTTCGATCCCACCACTGAGGAAGGTCAGGCTGACATTAACGACGGTGATGAAGAACCGCTGCTTCCCACCCAACAAGTCGACGATTCCCTAAGGGATAGGATTGCAAAGGCCCTAAGACATCCCAAAGCACGCGAGTACACGTTTCCGCGTGAGCACATAGAGCTTCAAAACATGGGCGAGCCGGAAGCAGCCGCGCGGGAAACCGTAGAGTGGGCAGCGCGGGAGCTAGAGCTGCGCTACGACAACTTTGATGCTGACGACGTAAAGCTCACGGAAAAGGGAAACAAAGTCCTCATAAGCGTCCAAGACTTAAGATTTCCCGACAAAGACCGCTGGACAAAACCGCAAAACCTCTTTGATGAGGAGGGCAACGTTAGGGGTGACGTCTTGAGATTAAGAGGCTTTCAGCGTGCTACTAGAAGCCTGTTAGAAAGGCTGCACAACTTAACCGAAAGGACCAACGCGGAAAAACGTGCCGCGGATCTGCAAAGGGAGTTAAGAGAAAAAGATGTAGAATATGCAAAGCAAGGTCAGCTACTTGCCGATGCTGAAAAGAAGTCCGCCCATCAAGATGAAAGAATAAAAGAAATAGGAAATCAGGTGGATCAGGCCCTGCGCGAATTAGACAAAGCACGGGAGGACTTAGGAGAAGCCCAAAGCTCTGGCGCCTCAGTGGAAGCACTGCGGGAAACGTTGGAAGAAAGGGAGGAGGAATACATGAAGCAAAACCAACGGCTTGCCGACGCACATAGGAGGGAAGTCGAATTTAAAAATCAAGAAATAGCTGAGTTGGTAGACCAAAGAACCCAAATTCGACGTGAAAGAAATCAGGCTCAAAGGGCTCTTAACCTCGCCCTGCAAGAGTTAGACTTAATTAGAGACGATACCGAAAACCTACAAACCACCATAGCTGGCTCTTTGGTGGAAAGGCGGCGGTTAATGACTGAAATCAATACTAAGGAGGAACAAATCCGGCAAAGAGATCAGGCCATCGAAGACCTGGAGGGGCAAATAGAGCGGCAGCGAGAAGTAGTTGCGGACCAAACTCGTACCGAAGAGGAAAGGGAGGCTGCCCAAAGGGAAACAGAAGATCTAGAGGTGCGCCTTGCGGAATTACGGGCGCAAAAGGAAAACCTGGAAAAGGAGCTGGGGCTTACCACCAAGGAAAAGGTAAAAAGAGCCCTTTTGAAGTATGGCGTTCCGCTGGCGTTTGCGGTCGCTATTTCAAGCGTAGTAGGAGTTATCCTATCCACGCTTAAGGCTACGGGCGCGGGCGTAAAGAAATTAGGTAGTGGGCTGACGGACTTGGGAAAAAAGATGGCAGCCGGTCTTCCTGGGCTGCTGGGTAGTGTTCTTGGCCTGGCACTGAGGGCCGGCGGAGAACTGCTAAAGTTTGTGGGGAATAACATTTGGATATCAGTCGTAGCTATTGGAGTGGTACTCCTGAAGAAGATGAAGGGTTGATCTTATCCTTGTGTATTACTGGTGGCTTATCGTCGTCGGGCGCCCGAGGCGTTCTCGACTGGGGATAAGTAAAGATAGTATTCGCACCGCCTTGATAATGCGGAACTAGCGGCAACACGCTTATAGTAGAAATGGGCTTATGGCTCCAAACCGCGTCGGTAATATTGCTACCCATGCCAATGCTATTTATCCTTACGTTGCTCGGCGTCAACCCATCGCTGGTACCATCATCGGGAAATATTTGTAACTTAGCATATTTACAATTAATTACCATATGAAACGTGACCGGCGTCAGATCTTCACCGCTAATCTTGTTTGGCTCCATCGAAAAGTGGGCCGCTCTTCTGCTGTTCGAGGAAGTTCGATAGGAAGGCAAAGGCTCGTCATTCTCATCGATGAGCCTAAACCCCACGTTCGCGCTCGTTCCCGTGTTAATGCTAATGGTGCAAATGACTAACGCAGGGCCTCCAACTTCAACCCATATTCCTGTATCAAACCACTTATGCCCTTTGTACTCCTTCACGTCTAAATAGTGAACGTAGCGCGTTTCATTTAAATGCGGATTCATATATTTCAGCAAACATAGTTTGCTTCTAGAGACTAACCACCGTAAGAGTGCTGATGGTTGCGTGATTATAAGGTCGATCTCTTTGATCCTCTATGCTATTTACTGTGGCCTTTCCCGTATCATCTACGCGCATTTGCAGCTTTACCTTTCCATGGCAATCAGCAACCATGTGAAAAGTCCAAATCGATAAATTCTCGGCGCTGTTGGCGGGGGGCTCTACGGAAAAATGCGCAGGCTCTCTGTTATTCGTCTTATTTCTCATAGGCTGCAGTACGCCATTCTCATCCAGGAACCTAAAGCCCACGTTGGCATGGCTGCTCGTACCAATGCAAATACTACAAAGGATCAATTTCTTTCCCGAGTAGTTCAAATTCACGGACATGCCCGTGACATCAACCCAAGATGCCTGGGTGTATTTTTTCTCGCCTGTGTAAGTCGTATAAACACAATCTACTCCAGCTACGTAGGGGTTGTTCATCGCCATATATAATAGCTCAGACCAACACCCGCGACTGCTAGGCCGGCTTTTAATAAGTCATGGTCATATTCCTCACGTATCGCAGGCAGGACCTTCTTCGATGGTTTCTTAACTACGGGTAGCTTCGTTTCATGCGACTTTTTTGACTTCTCCACGAAATGGGGAATGTTCCTAAGAGTGTCAGAGTTCACGTCATTCACCCCAAACTTCATATCCTTAGTAGCTCGTTGAAGTTTGTTGTTGTATCCTACTACAGAGCCAGTATTTATAGATAAATTACTGGGCATTAACCAACAACCCGGGGCTACTGCATAGTCCAACCTCGCCTTAGAATTTTGTATAGCTAGTTGGTAACGCTGTACGCCCTTGCTAATGTCGCCCTCCAAGATCGAACTTTCGAATAAGATCAAGGCTTCGGCTCGCGTCTCTTCTGCGGCGCCCGTATTTCCGATTATGCTGGATCGGGTGTTTACCTGAGCTCCCAAAATGGAATACACGTAAGCTTCTATGCTGCGGTTCAAACGGGCAAGGCCGGCTCTAGTTAGTCCTTTACCTTCTGGGGGTATAAAGTTAAGATATTGCTTCGTTTGCTCGTCGTTGGTAATCTTAATAATCAGTGGATTGACCCCTGCATACTTACCACCCTCGTCTTTGAACAGAGGTTCGTCTCTAACTTCCTTAGTGGTCTTAGCATTTGGTTCAAAGAAGGTGCTACTGTCGTGAGTTTCTTTGTGATACCCAGTGTTCCATCGTAGATTCAACGCATGAACTTCTTTATCGCTTAGCTCGTGTCCACCAATCCCCCAATAAGCCCAAATATGTCCCAGACCATTGTTAGCACCGGTAGTGCATCTAAAATCCTTCCCTACAACACCGAACTCCTTACAAAGTCTGTCATAGGCTGGAACATCGTATTTATTATCTCTTGGATAGAACGCAGCACCTCCCGGTAAAGCGGTAACTCCCATCTCATGCAGTATTCTTCTAACCGTGAAGTGAAAATGAAACATGAATATCGAATTCTTCATCAAGTTCGCACTTACACCGCAGCCGCTAGTGGCACACCAAACCGCAAAGTTCAGTTGCTGTGGCCAGTATCGCATGTTAGGGCCTCTCAACCATTCATGAGATTCCTTAGCGGTGGTATGAACAATGGGAACGTTTTTGAAGATATCTCGCACCTTTAACGGAAAGGAATGCTTGTTAGAGATCCGCATGTTCAGCGTTAGGTCCAAGCTTGGGTGTTTATCAAATGAAACTGCAGGTATCGGATAAGTACTGGTACCCAGCAATAATTCCTTTGACCAACCTTGCACGGGCTTATGTTCGATATAACCAGAATTCTTCAGTTGAGAGTCTATCTGATCGACCAGCGTAGGTTTCAAATCCTCATTGCTGTACATTCTGGAGCCGTTAAAGTAAATCCCATCGGGTCTTCTTTCGAACTTACTAGGGTCTGCATGTGGAAACATCTTCCTAAATGCTCTCCAATTCCAGTAATCCCGGTTGTCATGATGTGGCTGCTCCTCAATATCATTCCCAAAAGCGTCGTACATTAGTATATATAATGGATGTTATACCATCAGCACCTCAGTTGTACCCAGATGTTCCCAATTATCACGCTACCACTAAGGATACAGGTCCTAACGAATTAAACGCGGAGAATTTCAGGCTTAATAAAGCGAACTTAATCCTGGCTTACTTGGAAGGGCAGACAAAACACTACGAAAAAGTCCGAAAAAAGTACGTCAGAGCCCGGAGTACGCTACATAAGATTGCGATAACTTCAGGATCCATTTCTGTTGTGTTAACGGGCTCCGGCGTTGCTACTTCGCTTACTGGGCCGGGAATAATCGTTGGAGTTCCTTTGGCCGGCGTTGGGGCAACCTGTGGTATTATTTCTGCTGTTGCTACGGGTATTATGAAAAAGCTATCCACGAAAATATCCAAGCATGACACGACAATAGCTCTGTCTAGGGCTAAAGTAAATACTATTACCGACCTTGTCTCAAAGGCTTTGCGTGACAGAAAGATAGACGACGTAGAATTCTCGCTTATCTTAGCCGAAGAAGACAAATACGAGAAACTAAAGACGGACATAAGGAATAAAAAAACAGTCGTAAAAGATCTTTCCGAGGAATCTCGCAAAAAGATCTATCAAGAAGCGAAAGAAGAGCTTCAAAGAAAGCTTGCTCAGTAAACATCTGCTTCGAAAAGAGCGTGACGGGATTCTATTTACATATCGAACGTCAGTCTAGAAATTATGCAGATTAAATATAATATTTAATATTTTTCACATACATAAGCGTCCAGATGTGTCTGGCGTTCGCTTGTGATCGTGGGACTTTGGAGCTGGGGAGGCCTAAAGTCCCGAGTTCAAGCCTCGCTGTAGACGCATTTGGACCGGTTGCTGTGAGTGAAAAAAAAGCCTCCCCCACTCACAGCAACCGTGGGGGAGGGGTGGAAAGTGCGATTCAACCCCGCGATGGGGGGTTTCGTGAGGAAAAGTTGGAAAAGTCAGGGAGTGTCTCGGGACGCTGTCCGGAGTTCACCCTCTGGTGGGTCGTAAGAAAGATATATGTGTACGTACTAGAGGGCCTCTGGCGCGGGATGAAATAAGCCCCGTAAGCCCAAAATGCAAAAAACCCCACTGGGGATAGCTTGGTGTTCTGCGCAATGCATTCCCCAGTGGGGTTTCTGGCAACGCCAGTTTTGCATTTTTATTTTCTCGGAATCCATCCTAACAGGGGGTGGTTGGGGTCTATTTTGTAAAATATTTCGTAAATTACGTCAGGGTAATAAGGAATATCCTTATTCAGCCGACAAAACATCCACTCGGCTCTGCTCATATCAGAAACCTCGGGAATAGACTTACCGGTAATTTCAGACAAAAGATAGGGAATAGCTTTGTAATATTTCCCTAGTTTTAATTTTTTCAACGTTTTCCGTAGACTTTGTGGGGTTGGCTCTTCTAAATGGTCTATGATTTTCTTCTTTACTTCGTCGCTTAAATATATCGGATGTAAACCTTGGATATGACTCATCCAGTCCCTAAAGTATTTTATTCTCTTATAAGGTGTTTTCTTACGACCTCCATTAGCGTAATACTGCTCTCTGGTAGCATTTGGTACGGCATTACGAATATTCTTACCACACTCGTAACACTGTGCTGACGTGTCGTCTTCTATTTGCATTTTCTTACCACAACACCAGAAACCCTTGGGTTTTGGAATGTTAACTTTGGATCTTAGGCAAATTATACAGAAGTCATTGGTGAACTTTTTACATTCATGCATATATAAGACAAATATCTTAACATTCGCGCAACATATAACAGAACACGGGTAATTCCCGCGGGGGACGCTAGTGCATAAACACGGATAATTTCCGGGCGATTCCGAATGGTGATCGCGAGTCCCCCTTACTGCTGCTAAATGAATTCAATCCAAGCTTTCAGACCTAATCTTTAACATTATATCCCAGTTTGTAAGCCTTGCTTAAGGAGGGGTTACAAGTAGATCACAGATAATGAACACTGAGCTCTGACATTTTTATTAGTTGACATGCACTATTTACATTGGGTGGTACATAATGGTATTCGTATCTATACAATAATACAGTTAGTTCACAGTGGTCCAATTTTTCTAGCCACTTCAGTACCTAAGGCAAAGAATTGTCCTTCTTGCTCTTCCGTCTTCCCTTTCCAGCAGAACCAGCTGAAGATGTCTTAAGAACCTCAGGTAATGAAAAAAGATGCTCGCCAAAATACTTGGTCGCAAGGTCACGCCTAGGAACATCAGCCGATGATTGCTTCTTCATTGGCTGATTGACAGGCCTTTTGGTCTTGCTGCTACCAGATTGGGGACGACTTGGTTTGGTAACCATGTTTGTCTTACCACTGCCAGAATCATAGGGAAAATATTTCGTTGGTGTTATGGGTACTGCTGTGATAAAATGTGCTGGTGCTTTGGGGGCTGAGGGTGGTGTAGTGGTAGTGCACTTTCTTCATACCTATGAGGTCTTGAGTTTGATATCTGGATTTAGCAGCATGTGAGTCAAGTTCTTTAGGCCTTTTCCTTGACTCAAGGGGTTTTCCATCAGATTCAATCTGTGAGTTTGGTGTGCCCTGACTTACATCAATCCTGCATACGTTGTTTCAGGTTTTGATATTGAATTCACGTTCCAACCATGCAAAAATGATTTTTGATGTTGGCAAAAATAAAACCCATAATGTTACATTTAATCTATCATGTTTGAATGCAAAAGCCACTAAGATACTAAAAAATAAAACCTGAAGGACTTTTACGGACTTTTACTCTCAACCACCAGTATTAATAATAATTTATTATTTATTGATAAAATATTAAAATATTAATATTTATCTGCATGACAATACCTTACTGGTCGTGCTGAATTTCCTTCACCTAGAAGCTTTGGTGATTTGAATATGACAGACTCACTTGCAGCAATATTCTTCTCCACAGGGGTGGGCTGGTGAGCAAGATCATACTCTACTTTCTGTTGCTTGGCAACACAGAAGTAACAACAGATCTTTTTATCAACTGAAAAAAAATTGTAGAGTCTGTCAGTATTTCTGATAGTAACTGAGAAGATAACATTATTATGATGATGATGACTGATGGTGTGTTGATGCCTGATGATGATGATGGCATGTTGATATTGATGACGATAATGGTGTGTGGATGTTAATGATGATGATGGTTTGTCAATGCCTGATGATGAGGATGGCGTGTTGATATTGATGATGATGATGGTGTGTCGATGCCTGATGATAATGATGGTGTGTTGATGACTGATGATGATGATGATGGTGTGTTGATGCCTGATGATAATGATGATAATGGTGATGATGTAAGACTGCTCATGGTGATGATTGTGATTTTGATGACTAATGACAGATGATGCTGATGACTGATGGTGGTGATATTGATAATTGATAATGGTAAACACAGTGATGCTGATGATCATAGTAACGATAATTAACTTTAATCAAGACAGTGACAGTATTGACATTTGCAAAACATCAGTGATAAACAAATTAACATCCTCCCATCAGTACTCCACTACTTTATAACTGTTGTCCATCCAACTCACCTGCATCTTGGAAACTTGTAGCTTTGCCAGCTTTTTTAGCATGGTCTAAAGGAGTGAGACCCTGTGATGTCTGTAGATCAAGGTCAGCATTGTGATGGACAAGACAACTAATACACTGTGCATGTGCTCCTGTTGCAGCATAGTGTGCTGGTGTGTTTGCCAAACCTAACAATATCATGTTACAACAAAAAACATGATGACAACATAATTACCAAAGGAAGAATGATGGAACTAGACTCCTTACCAAGGGTTTCCCACCAGAATATTTCAGGATATACCCTCCCCACCACTTGCAAATACCCATCTTCACTCCATGGGGGAGGTATGGATATTTTCTGGTACTACGCAATATACCCTCCTCAGATCCTTCCCACCCCTTTGAAATTCCAATCCCACTCCATGGGGGAGGTATGGATATTTTCTGGTACTACACAATATACCTGTCAGACCCTCCCCACCCCTTTGAAATTCCAATCCCCCTCAATGGGGGAGGTATGGATATTTTCTGGTACTACACAATATACCCGTCAGACCCTCCCCACCCCTTTGAAATTCCAATCCCCCTCAATGGGGGAGGTATGGATATTTTCTGGTACTACACATATATACCCCTCAGACCCTCCCCACCCCTTGAAAATACCCATCCTCAATCCTCATATAAGTGGGAGAAGTATGAACATTTGCTGGAACTTACCATCTCTAACATTAGGGTTAGCTCGTCGTTCCAACAGCCAGTGAAGACAATCAGTAGCTCCATTTATTGCTGCCTAGAACCAATCAGAAAAAAAATGTAGAAAAAATAACACTTCCATTTGTTTTTTGATGTCAGACAGGTCAAAACAAATTGATATCAGGAGATGTTTTAATGCTCTTTATCTTAGCTTAAAGAGGCTTTCTCAATTCTTACCATATGTAAAAGAGACCTGCCTGTTTTATCCCTTACTTCTGTCTTAGTCAAACCAGCTGATATGAGATACTGCAAACAGGACAAGCTGTTATGGGCGGCTGCCAGATGAGCAGGAACACAGCCATCTGTGTCTTTAGAGTTGATGTCTAGATCATTATGTGCCAAAACTTTTAGTGTCTCAAGTCCATTGCACATAGCGGCATAGTGTGCAGGTGTTCGTCTGTGATTATCGATGCAGTTTGGATCAACACCTTCTTCAATTAGACATCTATTGATGGAATTATAAATATCAATAAAGGGTAATCATAAACATTTATCTTAGACACCGTGAAATTATAAATCACACACTGCATGAGTATAGACAGCAAAAAAAGCTCCTCAGATGCAGAACTAAAGATCGATGGCCACAAGTTCTGTTGCAACAGTTATCACAGCTATGGGATTACACTTTTTCAAGCAGCATCCATGTTTATTCCCACCAGAATTAAAGCCTTTGCTTTTGCCATTAAAAAAGATATTGCTCCAGCTAACACTGCTGCCACATGAGAAAGACCTATAGGCAGCCTTCCTGTGAATACTTTATCATATTTAATGCCAAGTCAATCAAGAAGAAACTGAAGCAAATCTAATATTATTCTGGAGTGGCTGCAAACCTTTGACTTTGGCTCAGTCTGTAACTTCCTCCCCCCAAAAAAGAGAGTTTAGCCACCCCCCACCCCCATTCTAGACCTCACCCTCAGCAGGGATGTAGCTAAGGAGGCCAAGACAGCCAAGGGTTCTGAGAATTACCAATGTAACCCCCATTCCCCCACCCCCAAGGCAAAATCCTGACTATGCCCCTCCACAGTCTTTATATATCCTACTGTACCTGATAATGTCAGGGTGGTTTCTAAATGCAGCCAGGTGAGCAACAGTACACCCATCCTTATCATCAATATTCATATTACTGCCGCAGCCAATCAGAAGCCTCAGACATTCTACTTCTCCATGAAAAGCAGTAATGTGTGCGGCAGTTTGTTTATGACAGTCTTGTGTGTCGGTATCTGTCATGAATTGAAGAAGTTCTTGTACTACACTGGCATGGCCACCGGCACAAGCTTCATGCAGGGGGGTCCTGCCCAAGTCGCTCTGATAATATGGGTCTGCTCCAGCCTAGATTAGATAACAATATCAGAAATTATTGGCTATCGCTCTCCCTTTTTCTTGTGCTACAAGATTAAGTGTGACTCTTATAACTTTTTAGGCTCATGGATACTACTTTTTATATATCTATGTAAGGATTATTAAATAAGTACCGTCAAGAGTGTCCTAGTAGCTCTCCAGTGTCCGTATCCTGCAGCTCCATGAAGAGAGGTCCTGTAGGCGCCATGTCCACCTGACTTTTCGTTCACGTCTATTTGACTCCTGGACAACAAGCGAGTCAGCTCCTCCACATCGCCCTTCTCGGCAGCTTCATACAATGGACAATACTTAGTAGCTTCATGTATGATATCTGCTTTAATAGGTGGATTTGAAGTTGTTTCTTTATCGTTCAAACGTCGGCCATGTTGATGTTCACTCACAACTGCCTCCATGATTCATGTTTCGCGCCAAAAACAAACAAAATAATCTTCAAATACCCCAAATTTACGCGTAATACAAAACACATCCAAGAAAGCTTAGTATATTGGTTCAAAGGAAAAGTTATCTTATTAAAATATTCTCTTGAAAAAAGATTTTTTCCTACTCAAGACTTCAACAAGAAGTCAAACTTGTTGCTGTTTTGGTCTCCTGAGCAACCTTGTACCCAGGGTAAACGGGACTACTATTAAACAGGCAACCCAATCAAGGAATGGAAACTTCTCACACTTTTATTTCAAATTTTTACAAGAAACTCTTATTGTTTTGATGAACTAGATTCACGCATCTTTACATTTGCTATGCGTTTTATAATGAAATATTTACAAATAATAATTATGCTAAATAAAACCAGCTGTTTTTGA
The DNA here is from genome assembly GCF_029948245.1 of Actinia tenebrosa. Classification (NCBI taxonomy): domain Eukaryota; kingdom Metazoa; phylum Cnidaria; class Anthozoa; order Actiniaria; family Actiniidae; genus Actinia; species Actinia tenebrosa. The sequence goes on from NW_028292569.1 coordinate 30,914,926, forward strand.
TCCTATTCTATTCATCCATTCACTGTCTTTCGTTTTGTTTCAGATCTGGCTGTTGAAGCCGCACATCTCTTTGCTTATTTCTTGCATGTTCCTTTAACATGTCCATAACAGTATTATCATACTCCTCGGGGGTTGGTTTATTGCTCGTCATCCAGTAATATAAATCCCAGTCATTTGAGGGCTGGTTGATAATCTTGTCATACATCTCTAGTGATGCTTCGTCCAGTTCGTCAAGATGCTTGCTTGCAAATGTGCTTAGAAGAAGACCATTCTCAAGCATACCTCTCTTTCTGTTGATGCAAAATTTAAAGTTGGACTTTATGTTAGAAGCTTACATAAGCAACTTTTTATCATATTTAAAGCTCATTACTTTTATTTCATATTTTGTATAATCACAAACATGTAGCAGTATCAAATGCGAGCCCATAACTCTTGCAACTGAACATGGCAGCTTAGAATAACACTTCATAAGAAAAACCCAACATAATAGTAACATTATCAAAGCTATTTTCAGTATAAAATACCTGCTCTGATACAACAATCGCGATTTCTTCATCTCCAGCGTTTCATCTTCTCTGTGTTTATAGTTCGGTACTGACGGCCCTAAGTATGGTGGATCTATGACTTTTTCAGAATAGAGTCTTGCATGAGTTATAAAACGAGGCTGTATATTGATTTGTTGTAAAAACAACTTATTTCTGAGTACAAAAAGAGAAGATATCCGCAAAAATTTTCTCGCTGCTGCCGCCATCTTGGATTACATAACAATGTACACGCATGCTCTGAATATGAGACCGCTAATGAGGCCTCTTCTTATGCTCTTATCTTCCCTGCTCTCTTCTCCTGCCCTTTCCTCTACATCTTCTTTTCCAATTCATTAAAAATGTAATTTCTCATCCTAATAATTAATAGAACCGTTTATGTTTTCATTTGAAAAACACCTTACAAAGTCTTACTCAATTTTATTTGCTATCGTTTGTACATGACGCGTAAATTGATATTTTTAGAGTCTAGAGTCTGCTCTTGACTACAATAATAATAATAATAATAAACTCTTTGTCTTTATTTACTGAGGGTAGCACTAAATAGCAATATGCTAACAAACCTGTGGCCCTACGAGTGGATATAAAATAAAAAAACAAATATAAAATCCTACAAAGATAGATAAAAATTTGCACAGCTCTACATATGATAATCTGATTTTAAATTGAAACATAGTACACTGGATTTTATTTTCTTGAATACTATTTTTTTCTTTACCAGTGCTAAGCTTGAAATACAAGCGTTTTTTGTAATCAATCTTTGGGCAATATATTTCATTAAAATGCTTCTCAGAACAGTGAACTCTTTTGGAGATTTTTAAGGACAAACTCAACGTCTTTTTCATTGATTACTAACGAGCCCTAAGTACAACGCTGAGTTATTTATTGCGGAAATTCTCTCCTTTGCGCGTAGTCTGTCAATTCTTGTTATGAATTCTCTTCCTTGTTTTGAGGTCCATTGTCAACGTCAAGAAAACTCCAATCCAACTTCTGTAAAAGAAAATAATGAAAATAATAAGTGAGCAAAGAACGAATTTAGGCAAAAGGAGGGGAAAATATTAAGGTGTAACCTTTTTTTCGATACGGTAACATTTGGAATTAGAAAATAAAATAATGTTACCTGTGGAGTGACAGGGTTGTGCTCCATTCTGATAGACTGAAATAATCCAGAAAACCTGGAAGAAATGTCACAAAAAGCTGGGAATTTTTCATGACAAACGGCGAAAGGATGAGAGGGAAGAACAAAGATAGCAACCAGTATTTGGAATATTAAAGTTTGATGCTGAACTCACTTTTCAATACTTCTGTAGCTTTGTTGCATGAGTTCCGAGGAATCTTCGCTTCCACTAAAGAAAAAGAATATCGAATATAATAAAAATATTTATGAATTTTGGGAAAAAGAAAAAAAAGAAAAGTTTTTTTAACAGAACAAACCTGTTGTGAGATTCCAATGAATACCGTGTTGCCGTGGTTACATGATCAAACTGAGTCTGTAAAAATGAGAGAAGAGTTAGGGAGGTTAGAATGATTCAAATGTCCTGGAATTACTTGGCTAAGTTGAGCAGCTAACACTCAACACATCGCTGTAAGATGAGATGACCTTTTTTAATTCCAGTTCATACCTTTTGATTGATCAATGACCAAATGTCGTACTGTCTTTGTTTCTGGATCTGTAAAACAGCGGTAACTAAGATCGTATCTACGGAATGGCACTCTTGCTAGAGGAGAGGTGTTATAATAAGCTTGGGAAGACAAGAAAAGCCAAAGAGAAAAGGAAGGAGAAGGTACAAGAAAAAGGGAAGGCGAAAATAGAGAAAATTATAGAAAAAGTTGAAGAAAAATAAAGGAAGGAGGTAATTAAGAAGGAAGAGGGAAGGCGAAGGAAGGAGAAGGACGAGGGATGACCTACCTGTGTTACGAGTCCTTTGTGTCTCCATATTTTCCGTGTTTCTTCTTCAACTTTAGGAATAATACCTTGGATTTGTCTTGTACATTGAAGAATACGTCTGTCATAGAGATTAAAAAATTATCGATTACACAAACATCTACAAGCCCTTCCCAAAGACCGCAATCTGATGATGACAATGATGATGACGATGATGATGATGACGATGATGATGATGACGATGATGACAATGTTAACGACTGATGAAGATAATGATGAAGCTAAGGATGACCAATGATGATGTTGATGGTGATGATGATGACAATGATAACGACTGATGGTGGTGATGAATACTGATGATGATGATGAATACTGATGATGATGGATACTGATGATGACGATGAGTACTGATGATGATGATGAATACTGATAGTGAGGACTGATGATGATGATGACTTATGATGATAATGATGACGGTGCACTGTCTTACCTCAAATGCACAAACATATCTTTGACAGCTTTTTCTCTTTTCGTTAAACATTTCACAACAACCTCAGCTATCTTGCTGCAGTCTGCCATCTTTTGATCATAACCTGTTGGATTCCCAACAACAAAACACCATCACAACAAATACAAAACCTAGTACGAATAATATTTCAACTCTTTACTTACACGATAAGTTTCTTTGCTTAAGGTCTTCGTAGACTTGTCGAGCGGCAACATACCTAACCATTTAATCGACACACAACATATTACATCATGTGTTCAGGCCCTTAAGACCACGTGTCATTCCCTAGAGTATCATTTCTTTGTTTAACACTTGCACATAACAAGACACATGAATATGGATATAACTCAAACATGGCAAAGAATACTATTCTCGAGAGAATGACACGTAGTCTGGAAAACATTACGACAAGGTAAAGAACATACAAGCAACATCACTACCAATACTCACAATTCTTGCATCGGGTTAGTCGTCTGCGATTGGTTGAATGGTATCTTTTGAATTTCAAGTACTTGTGCATGCACGTTTAAAGCAGTCTTCTCAACTGACGTTACATTAGACTAGAACAGTGAACAAAAGAGGCATAAACTATTATCAGGTCTATCTCAATGACATGGAAACTTAGACATGTACACGAACTCCAACGTTAGGAAAAGTTACGACGTGCTGTGACTGTGACGGCCTCACAACTTATCTTACCTTATCAAATACAAAATACGTTTTTTCTGCTTCTTTCCATGATTTCAACAACTTTTCATTCCCTATTGAAGTAAATTGAAATCCATCAGAACATTAGGGCGCGCGGAGCGGTTCGAAAAGATCGCAAGATTCTCGGATGCAACTAAAAACATTCTCCTTCCTTGTTGTAAACAGTGTACTCACGATTTTCATTTTCCAAAGACTCAAAATAGACTCATACCTCGTTTATTTAGATACTTTTTTGCTACGCTTTGCTTGCCTACTTTGTTCATGCATGTCTAATCATATCAGTCTCGTTAAACTACGAAATTAAATTTATACCCCAGCTCCGCCGTCTAGGAGAATTAGTGCGCAAAGCAATCTTGATGAAGCGGGCCTCTCATTCCTGTAAAGTCCTAGCACATGCAATGTAAAAAGTTTTAAAATGTCTTTTACCTTGTATATCAACCACAACGTCTGAATAACACTCCTTATCAATATCTAGACTATAAGGAAACGAAAAAAGATTGTCATGTGAATTGTATGCCCTAGATACTAAACGAATGAGAAACTGGGTGTGTGGTAACCTGCTGCTCGGAGACTGATATATTGGGAAAGCTTTTTGCAGACCGGGATTGTAGCGAATTGCGCTAACAAAACAAAAAATAAACACTCACTCACTGTTTTGGAAGCCCAAGTTTTTTCCACTGGACCACGGTTTCGTGAAATTAACACAACATTAGCCGTGAAAACGATGCGCCAGATAGACTAGATTTATTTTTACTTTTCAAATCAATGTACCTAGTGCGTGGCGGAGATGCAAGGGATTAGCCGTTATGGTCTGGGGGCCGGCTGGTCTCTCCCCTGATGCTTCGGCTAGAACATTTTCTTGCGTAATTCGTACACCCAAGGGCAGAAGGATTTAATTGCCGTCAGGTCCGAAGTCCATACGCCGCCTCAGCTCTGCGGATGTCTCGAGGGTATGGCAATTCGTAGGCACAGGTTTTATATTTTGGAATTAATTATAGAATTTTTAACGTGGGTTCAAATCCCGCGGTATCCAGATAAGCTTTTTATTTATTCATTTATTTTTTTAAATTTTTATTTATTTTTTTGTTTTTGCACTATCTTAACTCGAAATCTTTCAATGACTGCACTTGGTTTCTCAGTATTCTCTCATTTTCGTTGACGTGGTACAGCGAATAAGCGAATACTTTCTACTCAAAGAGGCGTTACCCAGCTTGCGCGCAACAAATGTGCCAAATCAACACTTCGCTTCTCGCAAGAGCTAAAATGAATTCCTAGGCATAATATAGATGGTTTTGAATACAAACCTTTCTCGGCAGAATTCAAGTCGTTCTTCTAGTTTTATACAGTTACTTGATAAGGTGGATCTTAGTTGATTCAGCTTTGAATTCAATTTTAACATTTGTTTTCTAAAAAAAGATTAGGAATAAAAATTAAAATATAAATAACACCTCATATCTAAACTGAAACCTTACCTAATCATTCTACCATTATCTACCATAATCTTACAACAGTCACAGACGTCCCATCATCAAACCACTAAACTATTAACCTATCAACACCTTATACCTCAACTCCACAGACGATTTTCAGATCTACATTTTTGGAGTCATTTTACCATCTTCTAATGTAGTAAAGAAGAGAGAGAGAAAACGCGCAAGCGTGTTGTGTGCAGTAAAGAGATGTGTTAGGAGTAGCATGACACGTAGGCAGAGTGCTTCTCGACACTTCTCGAGTGTTCAGCCAATCCCCAAGTGCACAGCTCCACACGGCACAGCAAGCAAGTTTTTTATTTCTTTCATAAAATACAAATTTCAATACCGTTATTATATGGATAGGAATGATGCAACTGATATAACGCGCGCGTGCTGTGTGCTTTCATAATGCACGTGCTCCCAACCAATCAGAACGACAGTTATTCGTTAATACAGTGTAGTTCTACTTACAGAATTGATCTGTGCGCCTGCAACAGGTTCTGGTAACTACCCACTTGTTCTTGACAAAATGTTAGAGCGTCAGCATGAACTCGTTTCTGTTCCTAGACGAATAAAAAACAAAGGATGCATCAGTAGTGTTATAACTACAACTCTTCCTTTATAACATCCCAACTGAAGCTGATTTTCAGGGATTGGCTACGTCAGCCTTGCTAACCTTTTTGTTTGCCGCTTTTCCGCACAATCAAAATATGGAATTGATCATACCATATATGGAGTGAGCTTTCTCTACTCCAACTTCAACACTAACATATAGAGTAAAGCTTGATATGTTAACTTTTCACATGTGAAAAGTTAAAACCATTTCCAAGATGATGTGACCAAGTACACCATAGTGAGGCTACCTGCGAAGACAGTGGCATGAAATATAAGAGCGTTCTGAGAAGTTTGTCTTTGACACTTTGTTTATAAAATGGTATATTGTTCAGTCGCATGTCAAAGCCAAAACTTCTCAGGAAGAACGCTTTTATACTTTGTGCTGCCAAGAGCACCTTCACACACAGCCTTGCTATGATGCGGTTGGTCATGATATCTCAAAAATGGGCTATATATTGTAAGGTGCAGTAGTATGCATTGCACTTTATCCACTATATCAATGACAAAATAAACGACTAATACTTTTAAAAAGATATAACTAGCTAAAAACTAGTGTGAGCTGCGTCGGTGTTTCTAATGAAACAGTAATGATGAAAAGGTAAATTATACACCGTGAAAAGATGAAAAAACTTACTGACGTTTCGGACGCTAGTCCTTCGTCGGAGTAAAAGAGCAAAATCTTTTACTCCGACGAAGGACTAGCGTCCGAAACGTCAGTAAGTTTTTTCATCTTTTCACGGTGTATAATTTACCTTTTCATCATTACTGACTAATACTTTTGGAAAGAGAATAATACTTACTGGAAATGACAGAAGGGTCTTTGATTCAGTAACTACAAAAATAGACACATTTATACACTCCGTTAAAATTGGTTTTTCAAACTTTCTTGTTTATATATTTAGTAGATTGCTATCATTACAAGTCGTTTCTGGTCTTGCATGGAGTTTTACCACCTGAATGGCAAATTTTCAATAGAAAATGTACATGGACGATAGCACATGGCCAGCAGTGTTTGTCCATCACTGAAGGCTGGTAAGGAGATTTATTCTGCTGATTAATAATAATGACCAAACAGATTATTGATAATCTTACCTATTGATTTGATTGTTGAAGGAAGCGTGAAGAGAGGCCGAGGGGATCTCGGGATTTCACTTTTGGAAATGAGGAACAAGAATGACTGTGGATCATCCTAAAATTTAAAAAAATATAGTATATTGTAAATAGAGAAATAAGATGGTATAGATGGTGGAATGGGATCAAATGGGATTAAATAGGATGAGACCAATAAATGAATAAAAGAAAAGAGAACGGATAGATAGTGGGTGGGTGGATGGATGGGTGGGTGGGTGGATGGATGGGTGGGTGGGTGGACGGAAGGAAGGAGGGAGGGAGGGAGGGAGGGAGGGAGGGAGGGAGGGAGGGATGTGACAAATGGAGGGATAGATTGAGGGATGAACCAATAAATTCTATCAAAGTTTCCAACATAATTTTTTGAAGTAAAAATGAAAATTCAATAATAGAATGATACTTACATCAGTATTAATGAAGTCCAACATTGTTGAGTCCATTGATACTTCCTCCCCAGCAGAAGTAATAATTTCTTGATCCTCAGCTGCAATGCCTGTGTCTTCATAAATCTTAACATTAATATCATCAAGCCTGAGGAATGAATAACATTGCATTATATTTGTGGTTCTGGGCATCCTGTGGTAAAGACAACACAGGGATCCCAAGACAAAAACACTTACTTGTCATTTTGAGTGACTTCATAAGTTAATAGTGTGCAGGTAAAGACACAGAATATATGTATGACCTAAAAAAAGGAAGTATGATTAAAACATAAATAGATTCTGGTATAGGGGAAGTTATACATCAAGCCTCTTCTGTGGGGGGAGTGGGGAGGGGTGGGAGGTACAGATATTTTTTGGAACTACTGGTACACAAAGACCCTCAGACCCTCCCCACCCCTCGGAAATTCTAATCCCCCTCCATGGGAAGGTATGTATATTTTATGGAACTACACAATATATACCCTCCTCAGACCCTCAACAACCTTCTAAGGAGGAAATAAATACAATACATTAGATATTTTCAATTTTTTTCTTACCTTAGTATATACAATATCTTGTAATAAAATATAACATTCTGGTGAACCATTCTCCTTGACTTCACCACCCCGCTGCTTTGCATCCCACAACAGTAGCAGCCGCAAAAGACTTGCAAATTTATCTTGAAAACACCTGAAAGATGTTTTTTACAGTTAAAAAAATCCAAGCCATAAATTCCAGTATTAGATAAAGGTACCAAACCAGGGACTGCGTACAGGTCTTTTAAGGAGTTGATGCACCATTTATGAGGCCCTGTTAGTGGTAAATTTCGACACAAGAGCCACAAACTATGTAGCAACATAAGACAGACTGCTATAATAGTGAATTACCGACAAATCTATCAGTCAACACATCAAGTAATTCTCCATAGAAAGATTTACAGCTCCACCAGGGAGGGATATAAAAGGAGGAAGGGGATACGATACACAGCCCCTGACCTCTCCCCACCCCTTCAAAATAACTTACTTTGAGAGAGAATTTGGATATGGAAATACATCTGAAAACTTCAATTCATCTGGAAAAAAATAGACTTTAATTTAAAGTTGTGAAATTTTCTCATAGTTGGTGTTACTATTAACCTGTAACAAATTTTAAAAATCCTAAGACATCTAGTCTGTAATGTTATACTACATGAGAAAATCTGTTTTCCAAATGAACAAAACTGTCGTCAGTGAAGTAAGTTTTCATACCTGAAACATCATAATAAGCATGAATATCTTTAGTTGACTTGAGTCCGATTACTTTATGCCTAGAAAAAAACAAAATTGGCTTGAGTTCAGGTAAGTATCATAAGTTGGGTAATCTGTGGGTCATACATCATCGAATGAATGATGGAGGAAGTTAGAGGGTAGTTTAATTTTTTCTGAGAAAATGTGGATCTTTTTTTGAATGTACTGCAAAGCTAATTTATTCTTTTCTCACTTCATTGTATTTTATAAGGTCTTTTGTTGTTTATATTGAATTATGTAAACTGTGTCCAGTAACCAAAGATTAAGAGGACAAATTAAAACTTATATAAAATAATATATTTTTGTATCAGAATGACATATCTCTAAGTGGTTATGACTTCTATGGTGCTTCCTTCATGAATATGAATGAGTTGAATAAGAAGGGGTATAGTTTGTGGTCAATAGAGAGGTGAAAGGGATGCAGTTCAGCTATTGTTACAAATACATTTTTTATTATATTCATTATCATACCAGTGAACAGGAAATAGGTCTGGGAAAGGGCGTTTTCCAGTGATACATTCAAATAATACTGTACCAAGGCTCCAATAGTCTACCTGAAATAATCCATACACAATTAGTATGCTAATAATTTACAGATTTTAAAAAAGTGAATAAATACAGTCAGGATACTAATAACAAATCAACTTACAGTTTTGGAGTAGCTACCATTGCCTGCCAGTAGCTCAGGAGCCTGAAGATAATGGACACACAGTACCATGAATAAATGACTTAAGGAATTAATAAGATACAAATGGGCATCATCAGTAATCAATTAACTTGCTATGACTACAATGTTTGCAGGTTTATGCAAGACTTTTCTTGACCACTATTAGAAGTTTCAAAAACCTTAAAATCCCTGGGTTCAACAAATATTTAAAAAACATTTCCATTAGTGACATCTCTCTTGCCAAATTTTTGTGATGTCCAGTCACTGTCTGGCAACAATGGCAGTTTGACATACCTCCATGGTTTGACTATAATTAATTATTTTCTCCAGTCCAAACTGACAAGACACAACTACCACGGATTTCATTGAAGTGTGGCATACATTAAAAAATTCGATTCATCCGCGAATTTGCCTACCAGACGCTGTGACTCCGCCCACTTGGAGTTGGATTTTGTCTGCATTCCTTTCTCGTGAAATGCACAGTGGACATTAGCCAACTTGGTCGTGTTTACAGTAGGGGAAGAGCATAAGTAGTGATTTGAGATCTCTCGTCATAGATGAGATTGTTGAAAGTGGTGGGGATATCATAACATGATGCTTTCCTGGAAAATTTGTAGAAATTGCTCGAAAACTTCCCCCGCCTCCATACTCAACTTGGAACTCGAACCTTCTACTCGCCGCCATAATTTCGAATTGAACGTTGCATGGGAATAGCCGAGAAAAGAATGCAGACAAAATCACGACTCCAAGTGGGCGGAGTCACAGCCTCTCGTAGGCAAATTCACAGACGAATTTTTTAATGCGTGCCACACTGCAATGAAATCTGTAGTATATACATGTATATCAAATTGAGCTGATCCTCACAGTATGCCAAGCAACTTATGCAGCTTCAAATTGAAAAATTCTGAGTCTTGAACGGGATTTGAACCTGTGCCCTGGTGATTCCGGTGCCATGCTGAGCTACCAAGTCTATTATGAGACTTCAAGGACACATTAGGTGGTTTATTGGCCTGATGTATGAGAATAAATATGAAATATATATTTCTACTGCGGTTGTAATGTATCAACATCTATTGGTAATTACATGTACTGGTATTTTTTTCTTACGAATAATCAAGTTATCTTCTTCATGGACTTTCCAGTTTTCAGTTTCATTTGGTAATACATCAAGTATTTAATTATATAGTATTTTTAATAGCCCTTTACTGTATTCTGCATGCTTACCAGATATCTAAGAGTACCAACAAAGGTTGTTGCCACGCTGCCTTGATCCAGCTGTTTGGCATACCCAAGATCAATCAATTTGTAGACCGCCTGGTAAGAACACATTATGTTAGTGCTAGATTGGAATTTTACGCGTTTTCCCGTGTGCATTTTTCGCCTTTTGTTTCCAGACAAAATATGTGCATAATTTAGACTAAGTTAAGTTCACTCAAGCTCAGTTAGTAATTTTTCAGTTCAACACCGACCGTCTTAAATTACACATCGTTTTGTAAGTATTTTTTCCTATTTCTTTTGCTTTCCGTTTGCTTTAATCCTTTTCTGCCTTATCGTTAAATTGTAATCTGTCCTTTATTAGGAACTCTCTCTCAAACGCAATCAAATAAATGAAAGAAGAGTAAGACGAGTGTATTTTTTACCACTAAACCACACCAATACATTAAGATAACATTATAGTTAAAATTACTGCGATTCCCAGTCACACACGACCAACTAGACCTTCATCACAAACGAAAAGTTGAATTTGGGTGGACGTCAATCAAAAGGGTTTCTATCATTTCTATTGGTTTCTACACCAGGACCGATGTAAATTCTCACATGTACACATGCAAATGTGCAAAAATCTTTGTCCTTATCTCATGGTTCTTGTCACTGTGAATTTCTCACTCTGGATATATTTTCTCAAAAATGGTCACAGGATTCTGGCTCCAAATCTTTAACGCTTGATTGCAAAGCTATCGCTATGGCTATAATTTGAGTTTCTTCAAGATAGGATAAGTCAATACTGATAGTTTGCAGTTAAACATTTGAAATTCGGAGTCGGAATCCTTAGACATGTTTAAGAAACCTTTTTAATTGACATCCACTAAAACTCAATTTTTCGTTTGTGATTTTGGTCTCACTTGGTCGCGTGTGACTGGGAATCGCAGTAATGGTGGCATAAATTTGAGGTTTTCGAACTATATTTCACCTGAGTACTGCTAGGGTACAGGACACTTCTTATATAAAAACCTTTGAACCTTTGGGTGGTTAATGTTGATGTTGATATATTGTAGAATTCTGTTTATAATTAGCCTGGGCTTATACAAGTTTTTTTAGATGGGCTTATTATCAGGGGGGAGGGAGAAAGGGAGGGGGCTTGTAATCGGGGGAGGAGGGAGGGGATAAGTGGGACTTATAACTCACCTTTCCACTTTCATAGCTGATAACAATATTTTCAGGCTTCAAATCTCTGTGAATTATACGTTTTGAATGCAAAAACTGGATGGCACATGCTACATGGGAAGAAAGAGAAAAGATAGATTTGATTAGGTGAAATTAATATTTATAGCCCTGGCTAGCTAGTCTTGCACTCTGATGCAGGACATGCAGCAGGAATAGTGGGGGGTGGGGGGGGGGGTGGGGGGGTGGAGTATTCTGTAATGTAATACCATACCATTGAGTGCAAGTAGCAATAGAAGTGATACTCCTTAAGTTCCTTGAAATGCTACAGAAATTGCAAAGCCATTATAATTGACTTTGTCATTTGAACATTATCAATTTATAACATTCAAAATAATCTTGTGACCTGACTTTTAAAATCACACAAGCAATCTGAGACAAAAATATATTTTATACCTATGTCGGCAGCAACATTAATTACACTTGATTCTCTTATTCCACATATATTCTCAGGTGAATTCAAAATCTAAATGACAATAATGATAATGCAGATTAGTTGATATGTTAGATTTACAGACGACTTGGCAACTGAGCTACAAAAGCCAACCTATAGCTATGAAAGACCTGTAAGAAAGCATGAAAATCCTGGTAAAAAATATGAATATGTGAATTTTTGAAATTTCACAGGTTTTTTCACCGGTTCTCCTCTAGAAGTGACAGCTTGGGAGCAATGTTTCCCCATATAGTATGTTATCCTCTTGAGAATAGGATTACTTTGTTAAAGTTGTATCCATATTTATTTGTTTTCTCATGCACAATGGTTAAACAAAGAATAGGCCTTTTACGACAACGGGTCACGTGATCCTACCCCCTGTAAAAAGAGGTGTGTCAAAATGAACACCAGAAATCGAAAGAGCACCTCAATATTAGTAAGAAGGCAAAGTTTTAGCTCATAATGTTGACTATACATGCAGGAGAAATGGCATATTTTATAAGAATTTGTATAGGAAAATGTGCTGGATGACACATTTTCACAAATCCTTATAAAATATATACGATTTTGTATTCAAAGCCATTTCTCCTGTGTTACATGTTGTTTTTAAAGGCCTATTGATGCTCTAGGGACATGGTCTAAAGTTCTATTTTTTCTACATAGTAACCTTTCTGAGATCACCACCACAACAGTACTCCATGGCCATCAGTGGAAGCTCTCCTTCTTGCACATCAAGGGCTGCTGGTACTTCCTTGGCCTTCACAATGTTTGCGTGATCAAGTCTCTTCAAAATATCTACTTCTTGTTGCCATCTTTGTCTGTTTCGAGGGTTGAGATCAAGACGGCACTTTTTAATTGCTATTTGTTCCTTCATAACCTGATTAAAATTTTGTGCAAAAAGTTTTTTACAAAAATGATATGATTGATAAGCTTGTAGCTAATTTCCATTTCATTACACCCTAAAGCAACTGCTGGTGTAACCTATGTTAGGGCACGACTAAATTGAAATGGAATAGGAGTTTAGTGTGTTGCAGAAGAAGGAAAACCAGAGAAACCAGATTGAAGAAAACCCTTGAATCCATGTGATGCTGAATCCAAAACTAATACCAGAGACCTCAAATGGAAAACCCAAGTTCACTACCCCTATGCCACTCTCAATAACTCCAAAATATCTATAAAAGATTTTAAAACTCTTGACCCATGATAAAAGTCTTCATCAAACACTGATTACCTTGTTCTCCCATAACACTACCGTCCCAAATCCTCCAGCTCCCAGACATTTTACTTCCACCCATCCATCTTGGGGTGTATCTTGCTGGTTTTGATGCATATACATCTTTATATGACTCAGAAGCTATACAGCTTATTGCAGTTCTTTTAATTTGAACATCTGGTTGCTTAAAGTGTCAATCTGAAAAAATAATATAATAATTAATAATAGATACAATTGGTAAGAGCTCAGTGCTCTGGGGTCATATATGGACTGTAAAGTGGCTGCCAGAGATGCCTTCACATCATTTCAGTTTGATCCCGTTGAGATATATGGGCCACTGCTATACTTGCTGTGGTGACTAGGAATATGTTTTTATACGTTACTATACAATTACTATACTATTACTATACAAGTTTCAGTATATTATATTCTTGCACAAATACCTGCTTTCCTTTATAATTATATTACCCTTTACATAACATTCTCACAATCTGAGATAAAGATATTTACTATAAACATTTTCATACACGAAAAAAGGATAAAATAATCAAGGGAATGATGGGCACATGGCATCGATCAAATGCTGAAATAGGACAACGTTAAAAAAGGACCAGCATTATATCAATATTATGCACAGCTTTGAATTGATTAATTGGCAATAGCCAACTAAATTCACTTAAAATCTTATGTGATTTTAATGATTCAATATTATCCAGTATAGATATGTTAACGTTTGAAATAATGAGCTCATTTTAAGTTTAAGGTTGATAGACCCACAATTATGACAGCAGCTAGCCATGTGTCATGCTTATTCAGTTGATTATAACGATCTTAATCTCACCATAATAAAATCTCAAAGCCTGAGAAAAGGCTGATACCAAATTTCTAGACATAACACGATTTATGAAGAGGAAGACACGTAGCACGATTTATAAGAGGAAGGATTGAAGACTGTCCTTAATTTCAAGAAATGTAGAAATCCTCATTGGTTTTGCAAGTCTCAACATTCACTCTCTATACACGAAATTGCGATTGAAATTTCCTTACCGTGTGTTTAATACTGTGCATAGAGTAGATTGGAGTGTAAGAGAGAAAATCAGTAGATCAAAGCCTCTTTATCGACAGTTTTTAAGAGTTTCATGCGTTGTTTCCTGGAAGTAAAAAATATAAACACGAGCATCTACCTATTGCATGATGGGAGATATACACCGAGGGGAAACTGGAATCTAATACCTCTTTTCCTCATATCTTATTCTCATTTTATTCCGTTTTTCTCATTTATATCTTATATTCCATTTTTTAAATATTTTTTTTCTCTATCGTCTTTTGCTTTTCCTTTAATTATTATTATTATCATTTTTTTTTTTCTTTTCATTTTCAATATAAATTCAAAAGCAATATATCCCTCAAGAATGCTATGTGTCCGAAAAAATAGAATAATAGAGTCAATGAAAGTGGCATCTTAAATATTTTTAAAAATTATTTATTATTATTATACCATTTATCATTTTAACACTCCACAGGGGGTATTAACCCCTATTTCTGACGATTGCATCATATGGTGTAACTTTATTTCCGGTTTTCAAGAATGTTCTCCTGTGATTGGTCGTTTACGAGTTGTTTTGGTTCCGGTTGCACCACAGATGTCAAAGCTTGCAAGTTGTTTCATATATTACATCAAACTTTCTGATGTAATTTTCTCAACCGGAGTATATTTGTCTTTTTAACGGCTTGCAAGATTCATTTTACGACAAACAAGCAACTTACTTACATGGAAAGAAAGAAATCTAGAAATACAATCCATCAGCGAGGTAAAAAGACAGGAGAATAGCCGATATACAACCATAAAATGTGTGGTCAACTCACTCCGCTCACTCAAGATTTTCATCGTCTTCTTAAAAATGTCAAAAAACTTTCAAACAATCAAGCAAAAGTTCTAGACTTCGAAGACGATGTGACAGAGTTTCATCTCGAAATTAAACCAACTGATGGTTACTACAAGAGAGGGAAGTTTAATTTCAAAGTTAAAATAGAAAATTACCCGAAAGAAGCACCAAAAGTTTGTTGCGAGACGAGGATATACCATCCAAACATCAGCGAGGAAGAAGATGGCGACGTTTGCTTGAGTTTATTTGACGATTGGACAGATCAAAACGATCTAGAAGACTGTGTGCAAGGTTTGCTGTTCTTGCTTTATAATCCAAATTTGGAGGATCCTCTGAATCCATACTTCGATCCAGAAGATCGACAACAACACGAATCATTCGAAGAGGACGTAAAGAAATCACTAGAAGGCGCTATACTTGAGGGGGTAGAGTATGATAGGAATGTTGTCGAGGAAGAACTAGAAAATGAATATAGTACAGAAATCAATAAAGTCCCTGACAGAGGCAACGATGAAGGCACTGAGGGAGAAGAGCCATTGCACACAGAGTTCATAACCAAGGATAATGAGACGACTCCTCTCCAAGGCTACACGATTGTCAAAAACAATGAACTTTCAGAAAATGACATTTTAAATACCAAAACTGATGGTAATAGTACTTGCCATGATAAAATAGGCCTGCAGAATACTCTAAATCAGCCTGAGGACGAAGGAACTAAAATTAGCTGACAACTACAGTACAATGAACAGCCTGGGTTCCTGTGTGCTGTTCTTTGATCACTACTGCACTGTAATGCACATCTGACTTAGGTCATCTCTTGCAATGAAAAATCTTAATTTTGCAACATATAATTTTCTGTTTTCTTAATGCTATTGTAAATATTAAAGAATTTTGAATATATTTATGTTACTGACACAAGCCATAAAAATTTAAAATAAAATAAATCATAAATAATTAGCAGTTTCGTTGCAAGTCAACCCTGATTTCAATCGCTGTTATTACAGTTGAGCCTGCAATGAGAAATTATTTTGTTTAAGAATCATACCAGTATTGTCTCATTTGCATGCATCTATAATAGCTGCTATTTACTTACAGTGTGAAATAAGTGAACATTCTACAATAGTGAGGGAGGGAGGGAGGGAGGGGGTGACACATTTGCATATTGAGACCCATTACAACAACTCATTTCTACCCTTCATGTATCCACAAGTTAAAAATATCAAGTCATTTTATTCACTCACACTGCATGGATGTTATACAACATGTTTTATTATTCCCACATTTTTATTGCTTACAGCCAGTATATCAGTCTGTAGCTGAGAAACAAGGGCGGATCCAGGAGGGGCAAAGGGGGGCTGAAGTCCCCCCTTCAGCAGAACAAAACGATGCTTTTTTATATTATTTTCGGTTGTGTTGACGGAAGAAACTCAATTAGCCCCCCCTAAACTCAATTAGCCCCCCCCCCCCTAAAATTTTGACTGGATCCGCCCTTGAGAAATTCTAGCCATTTCAATTCTTTTGGGAATATTATTCTTCGTTTGCCTTTTATCTTAGAAGTAGGCAGGTAAATGTAAAAAATGATACTCAAAGGAATGGCAAGGGATCTGGGAAATTGTTGATGGTATTGGATCAGAACCAAAATAATGCAAGGGAGGTGGGGTGCATATGAGAATAAAGAAGACCAAGAAGAGCAACTGCTGGTCATAAGGAGAGAGTAAAGCAAGACAGCACTAAAATTTGAAAAGTGCTTGGGATCAATGTTCTACCTTCACAGATTTGAACTGAAATTATCTCAGTGACTTTTCATACATACATGCTAATGTGGCGGCCATGAATAGAGAGATTTTGCATCTAGGTACTGTACCCGTAGCTGAATTAAACAAATCAAACAGCAAATAAATTGTTCACTCTATGTACAGGTCAATGAAATGCAAGTTTATGTGATTTTTTACATTCATGTTAAAAAATCTGCTTATCTATTGGATAGTGATTTAATAGAAAATTGATAATTTAAATAGCATTTTATACTGCATCCATGAAAATCCAATATTGTCTTAGGACCATGTGTCATTCTCTAGAGTATCATTTCTTTGTTTAACCATTGTGCACTAGAAGACACATGAATATGGATACAACTCAAACAAAGAATCTTTTTCTAGAGAATGACACATGGTCTGAAATGGGAAAACCTTAGGCCTAATCTTAATTGATGGTTTTCACAGTGGCCATGTTGGAGGAACTTAACAAAAGAATTGTCAATGAATTCTCTCGTTATATCCTCCAACATGGCTGCCATGTCTTGTCATTTAATTCTCTTGGGAATGGTTGAAAACCATCAATTGGTCTATTCCTCATCATCTTGTAGTAATATTCAATCAGATCTTTGTGTTTGATTTGTTACAGGTTGCACACCAAAATCAAGGAGACTGTGTGTTAAATTATTATCTTATACATAAAATTCAACAAGAATGTTGAGCACAGAATCCATGATAAAGGTAGTCTTGAAAGTAACAACTGAATGCTACTGGATTGATCAGCTAACCATGCTAGATTGATTGACAATCAACAGCAAGAATAGCCTTTATTCTCTGATATTAGACACTTCTGTAAGAATAAGAGTCGTATAGGTAGAAGCATGGATATATTTCTAACCTACCCTGCCTGGATCTGTCCATTAAAGAGAGTTTATGATCAGAGTTGACAAGTATATGGATTAATAACAATATTGATAATGACCAAGACTAGAAATATTGACATTAGACAAAAGTAGATTGTATGGAAAATATAACAACAAGGCTTAACGTACATTTGTATATCAATAAAATGTTGATTTTTACATTTTGGTCAGAACTTCTATTCTTACTCACTTATACATTTCAAAATGTTTTACTATCGTTCTACTCTAACCATAAAACACTAGAGTTTGTCAACCAATAACTTTACAAATCAAAAACAATAGAATTCTAGAATTCCAGTTCCAATTCTAGTTCTAGTTCTAGTATTGAAAGTCTAAAAAAGCTATTCAAGGAGATGAAATGATGAAAGAGAAATTAAAAGATAAAAGTATATTTACACAAATAAAGAATAAAATAAAGTCGAGTGTTGACGGTTAGAGTAGAATGACAGGAATTTCAGGTTTCTAGATTATTTTGTTACAAAATTAAAATAAGAAAAAATAAAAATAAAAGACATTTTTCTTCACAAGCTTTTTGGCTCATGCTCTTAACTATTTAGTAAAATGTTTCTAAGAGTGATTTTACTTGACCCATAAAATGGAATTAAATGGTAAACGTCCAATAATTAGCATTTGAAATGTTTGTTAACAGAAATAAGTAGTTAAAATATATAACTGATAGAAAGCAATAACGGGTACTTCCCTGGCAGGGGTTCAGGATCCAGGAGTGGTGAAGTAGGTGACTAGTCATCCCCCTCTCGCTCAACTTTCTCAGTACATCGTTAGTAACAGTCACCCCCCTTTAACTCGAATTCCTGGTAAAACCTTTGTAATAGTCACCCCCCTTCTAAAATTCCTGGATACGCCCCTGCCTGGGAATACAAGGTTTTTCTCTGGGTTCTCTTAATCCCAAAGCACAGCAAGCTAAATCCCAATTCAATATGTGGATTTGCTGTGCCCTGAGTTTGATCAGCCCGAACGTTTTGAGTACATATGCCATGGACAACTTCAATGATACGGCAGCCATCTAGAATCACAAGGCATTATGGGGCATCCAAGGGGGAAATAAAGCTTTGTTATAATAATAACCCCAATTGATATTAACAGCTCACCATAAGAAAATAAAACGAAAGAAAAATTAAGGTGGCACATCCATCACCTTAACCCATAAAAGAGACAAATACATGAAACTCTTTATATTCTTAATGATTTTTGTTTTATTTTGCCCGCTGGAAGGATGGCCACCATATCGTCAAAATTATCCATTGAGTCCTACTCATAGTTAGTCATTTTTCGCATTTCTTCTCTCACTTCAAAAATATAAGTAAGTTCCAAAAACTTTGTTCCAAAATGTAAATTCCAATTACATACTCCCTTTACACAGTATTTCAATTTTATTATTATTTATTTATTATCTATTAGTAATAATATCTATTTATGGGTTAAATAGAATCACTCTGTGTAGAGGATATAAAACAATAGGAAAATCGACGAGCATTTTTTTGTTTTGCTTGTATGGATTTGGAACCTTATAACGACAATTACATGTATGGTAACAAAATCAGACCTGTCATTCCGAAGATTTCAAACCATCGTTCCTTCCTGTTCCCAAGTCTCTTCGTTGTCGGTATCTGAAATGGTATCATCTTCCTCTTCTGTCTGATATCCAATGCTCTCGCTATTAACCTTCTTAAATGGTGATTTTTCATCTGTTTCCATTGGATAGCAGCTGCCGCTGCTGGCATCATCAAAATTCTTATTAGATGATGGTCTTAATCTGTGGTTAGTCCTTCTTGGTTTTCTCATTTCAGCAACTGGCAATGTTTTCTCATATACTGGCCTCTCTCGTTCACCAACCTCAGAGAAATATACCTTCACCTGATAAAAAAAGATTAAAAAGTGCATACAATTAAGTTTTCTTATAATTTTGTACGAAGCTTCAGCTGGTTGGCACGGTTGGTTGGGCACCATATTTAAAAAAATCTACAAAGCTTTTCGCTGTTGTATCACAGCATGGGACAATCACAACAGAGCTAGACTCCAAACTAAGTGAAAGCCCAAAGATCGAATTAGAATTTAAAAGTTGATTTTTGAGGAGGGAGGGAAACCGGAGAACCCTGAGAAAAACCCTCGAAGCAGCAGGAGAGAACCAACAAACAACTCTACTCACATATGACATCAAGATAGGCAGGACTCGAACTTGGGCCGCATTGGTGAGAGGGGGCGCATTAGCAGCGCACGCCACCGGTGCTTCCCATATACCATACTATATTGTGAATGAGGTCATGGTTCAAGACTCGGCAGAACCTACACTTAGATTTTTATAATATCTAAGTAGAAAGTACTGCCTTGTTCTAAAAAGTATCTGCAAATGGTTAGACCATTGCTGTGGCTCAAATGACCATGTAAAATGGTGGTCCCGTCTCATTCAGAGAAGTTAAACATTGAGGACCACAATTATCATTTATTTTAATTAATTTACATTAATTATTATTCCGACTGTCACACGCCACCATCTCTAAACAAAGTCAATTATCATCATAGATAAAGCTGCTTTCATAGATATCTAAAATATCATAATTTTTTTTATTTAAAAGAAGCAAATGCAGTAACAATATTCAAAAATAATTGCTGCAACATGTCAAGTAAAAACTTCAAAAGTTTACCAAGTGTCGTTTGTTATTTTCAGAATATTCCTTTTACTTTGACATTTTTTACCTTAAAATCCACTGGAAATAGTTTACATCTTTCATCCTTATGCGCTTTATCTATACAGCCCTTGGGTAGTGTAAACCACCTATCCTCGGGGGAGTTTTTGTCATTAAATGTAAACAAGGTTGGGTCACATTCTTCATCTTTGTTCTCCGTATCAACATTAGTATAAGCAGTACTGATGAAAAATGTGTTGAACCAGAATTGAAACATTCTCTCCTGTAAGGACAAACAGAATCATAACAATTAGTAATACCCTGACTTAGATCAGCCCAGAGGTTGTTTCAAGGTTCAATCTGTGAGTTAGCCGTACCCTGACTTAGATCAGCCCAGAGGTTGTTTCAGGGTTCGATCTGTGAGTTAGCCATGCCCTGACTTAGATCAGCCCAGAGGTTGTTTCAGGGTTCAATCTGTGTGTTAGCCATGCCCTGACTTAGATCAGCCCAGAGGTTGTTTCAGGGTTAGATCTGTGAGTTAGCCATGCCCTGACTTAGATAAGCCCAGAGGTTGTTTCAGGGTTAGATCTGTGAGTTAGCCGTGCCCTGACTTAGATCAGCCCAGAGGTTGTTTCAGGGTTCAATCTGTGAGTTAGCCGTGCCCTGACTTAGATCAGCCCAGAGGTTGTTTCAGGGTTTGATCTGTGAGTTAGCCATGCCATGACTTAGATCAGCCCAGAGATTGTTTCAGGGTTCTATCTGTGAGTTAGCCATGCCCTGACTTAGATCAGCCCAGAGGTTGTTTCAGGGTTTGATCTGTGAGTTAGCCATGCCCTGACTTAGATCAGCCCAGAGGTTGTTTCAGGGTTCTATCTGTGAGTTAGCCGTGCCCTGACTTAGATCAGCCGAGAGGTTGTTTCAGGGTTCGATCTGTGAGTTAGTCGTGCCCTGACTTAGATCAGCCCTGAGGTTGTTTCAAGGTTCGATCTGTGAGTTAGCCATGCCCTGACTTAGATCAGCCCAGAGGTTGTTTCAGGGTTCGATCTGTGAGTTAGCAATGGCCTGACTTAAATCAACCCTGAGGTTGTTTCAGGGTTCGATCTGTGAGTTAGCCGTGCCCTGACTTAGATCAGCCCAGAGGTTGTTACAGGGTTTAAACTATGAGTTGCCTATCCCCTGACTTTGATCAGGCTAAAAAAATCATACTAACCTTTTTGAACTTTTCTTTGTGAAAGAATTCTAGTTTAATATCCCCACATATGGGTAGAGGTGGAGAGAGTTCTAGACGAATACTTTTGTCTCCCTTCTTTGAGCTCTACAACACAACACAAGGATTCAAAATCAAGTAAGAATCATTAAATACATGTACAGTCAACTCTTGCCTTGCAGACTACTTGCTAAATAGCAATAGCAAACAGGAGCAAAATCCCAAGCAAAAAACATTTGTTTGACAAAGAAATGATTGTAATTAACTCTTGCTATTGCGAACACTTGCTATTATAGACACCGAGTAACAGTCCCAAGAATGTCATATCAGTTCTTTAATTGACAATTGTTAAAATGCTAGTCAGCAAACGAGACATCAAACTTCTAGGGTCGCACTTTAAAGATAATGGTAGTAAAATATTAGCTATTTACAGTCAAAGTAAGAAAATTGTGAACACCTAAAAAGAGACTGGAATGGTAAGTTTTGTGTTCTGACCAATTGCATGTGAGAATGAATTCGTTTCACTAATTAACTGTCACATGTGATTGGTCAGAACCAGATGATTGACATTCAAGACATATTTTAAGTATTCACGGTTTTCTTACTAATTGACTGTGAGTCCTCATGCAGTTCATTCAAACTTTTAAGCCTAAAAACTCACCTCTATTATTTTAGACTGGTGGATTTTTACTTTGTACTGCCAAAGAATAAAAAAAGGACCTGACAAATAATAAAAGAAAATAAATGAAAAAAACCTTTTTATCGTAAATTGTACAATAAAAATGCCACCACTCTTATGAATACCTGAATACACAACAACAAACAGCCAAATGTAGTTCAAGAAAAAATTCAAGCTTCCCTTCTATGAAGTGAGATTGGAATTCCCAGCAGATAGAGAATGATGTATCTTCCACAATGTATAACACCCAGGTCAGAAAAGGTTGTGAGAGCCAATGGCGATAGAATAAGATGATAACCAATAAGAGATACAGTAGGTCATTATGAGATCCAAGAATACCTGGTAGCTGGAATGACCAGTGTTTCCAAGTATTATCCTTTACAAGAACACAGGTTATTGATGAAATGAGGTATTTAGTGATGTCTGTAGTCAACAAAACCATCTAAACACCTAGATTATTCGTGTTTAGACGTATGCCAATAATTCCTCTCCATCTTGGACTGACGTATGGCCTATTGCCTCGACAACCTTTTTTAAAATAGATATTTTTGGTACTTACAACATGTTCCATTCTGCATGTTGGGAATAGTTACTATTTCCAATGCTTTTAACAACACCATTGTCGGCTCATATGTAAGTCTGTGTTTCAGCAGGTGGTCATAATAGTAGACGTAACGTCTTTGACTTGGGATGGTCACTCCTTTGGAGTTTCTCGTGCGGGCATTACCATAATATGCTAGAGCATGGTTCACGTCTTTGAAATGTCCATTGTGAAGAAGGTATGCACAAATCATTACTCCTGTTCTCCCCTGTAGGTATAAAAATGTGACGAGTATCAATTAGATGAGTATTCGCATCATTATTAAGATTATCATCATCTTCAACATCACCATCACCAACAGAAATTACCACCTTCATCACTGCACCATGTATCATCATGTATCTTCATCACCATCATCATGACCACCATCATCATTGGCGCTATCAATATCATCATTATCATCACCACCACCCCCATCAATATCATCAACAACATCAATTATCAACAACAATCAGACTTTAATGCTAACAACAAGTCCTTTAGTCAAGAGAGTTGTTCCATGATCTGACGCTTCCATGAGGTTCCAGGACTTGTTTACCTGAAGCTTATTATTTAACAATAAAATACATTAAATACCTTGCCAGCCTTACAATGAATGATTGCAACATTCCTCTTGTCAGCTTTTAACCATTCGTCAACATCATCACAGAAGGGTTTAATGAGCTCAAATGGTGGAGCATTGTGGTCATCAAATGGGTAGGTGGCAACTGAAACAATAACAAAAACACTATCATCATCACAGTCACAATCATTCATCATCATATCTTCATCAACACTAACATCATCACAGTCACAATCATTCATCATCATATCTTCATCAACACTATCATCATCACAGTCACAATCAGTCATCATCATATCTTCATCAACACTAACATCATCACAGTCACAATCATTCATCATCATATCTTCATCAACACTATCATCATCACAGTCACAATCATTCATCATCATATCTTCATCAACACTATCATCATCACAGTCACAATCATTCATCATCATATCTTCATCAACACTATCATCATCACAGTCACAATCATTCATCATCATATCTTCATCAACACTACCATCATCACAGTCACAATCAGTCATCATCATATCTTCATCAACGCTATCATCATCACAGTCACCATCAGTCATCATCATATCTTCATCAACACTATCATCATCACAGTCACAATCAGTCACAATCAGTCATCATCACCAACGTCATCACACCATTACAATCCATCATCAGCAAAATTCATAAAACAAAAAGTTGTACCATGAATCCTTACCTCGCTGATGAAATTTAGACGGGTCATACTGCCTCTCCGAACACCTAGGACATTATAAAAATATTTCAAAAATCAGAAACACTAGAAAGACGATTGTTTTTGGTAGTCTAGCTAAAGTCAGTCCTGCACTTCTATTATGAGTCATCATGACCTTGGAAAACAATTAGTCTCAGGACTTGAAATGATGGCTGGACACCGAGCAACATCAGGCCAGAACTGGGACTTCTCCAGTCGAATCTTTGCCTTGTCAGTCATTTTGACCAGTAATGTTGACCCACAGTTAAAACTAATTTGGCCTGTGATGATGACTGGCGACTGATCAGCTGTTATTTTAAGCCCTGAGTTTATATTTTCTCACTAAATGTGTTTGATATTTTAACTTCAAGGTTCTTGAATATTTGGACTACTTACAGGTTGTACACTTTATAATGATCTTTGTGTCTGACTTCAAGAAATCTAGAAAAATACAAAAAAAAAAGAACATACATAAGATATACAACCGATGATAATGGACTAATTGTTGCATATTATTACCACATCACTGGTAAACAATGTGAGAAACACATGACTTCAACATGCTACGCTTTTATAATGCTGTTCTAAATGAATGAAGAAATAGAAAATGAATGAAGAAATAGAAAATGCATTCACGTGTTGTGTGTAAATTACTTTATGGATTGGCAGAACACTAGAAATATGTTATAGGAGAAGTTTGAAGTATAATAGGGGAAGTATTTCTCAACATTTCCAGAGTGTTTTGCCAATATCCAAATGCTTTGTATCTGCACACAGCATAGAAGGCATTTATTTATTTATTTATTTTATAAACAGCCATTATTTTGGAAAGGAATGAGGACATAGAAAATGTGCATGCCTCATAAAGCAAATCATCCAACCATTTAAAAAGGGGTGTTTATATAGTTATTTTATAATGAATATTGCATGACGTGATTCAGTTTTAAATGCAGCCACATATCATATATGTAATGTTAGAGTGCATATCATAGTAGACCGGTAGGACTACAAACCTTTGCACTAATTTGTATAATTATCTTAGTTAACTTTTTCACAAATGTATGGTATCCCTCTAGTATTTTTCATTAGTATTTGCACAATGTCCTTTATGTCTTTACCTGTATACTTGATCCATGTGATTACGATAAACACCTTCAATGTTCTCCGATGGAAATCCCATTGCAACTATATTGGGCTTGATATCTGGACTGAGTTAAGGATATGTGTATTTGTACAAATATAAAACGCATGCACATTCTGTGTGGAGTTATTATGCAGGGGGATGGGGAATCCACTTTTCAGAAACACTAAAATTTCAAGGCCCCCCATTTTCTCAATTATAATAATCCTTTTTTTATTAAAATATTTAACGTTCCCCTACATAGTACTTTATAAAATATTTGAGATATACTTTACATGCTGATGGGTAAGCTACCATGTTTATATTAAAGGACAGAGACACAATCATGCTCATCTACGCCTTGTGTTCCTAAGCTTACTCTTGTCATGCTCTACAGCTCCCAGCGCGTTTATATCATAGTACAGACATGTATGCACATCTTACATTCCTTAATAATAGCAGTGATGAAAGAAAAGACATTGTGAACACTGGTGCAGAATAAATTTAAGGTAAGCAAAAGTTACATAATTTACTAACCAAACTAATTCTACTAACCAAAGAGGAAATGGAAGGACAGGGTTTTGTCAGCTAAAACTGTTACATGTCACCCTCCTTAAATAAAGTTAATAGTTGATTGATTGTAAAGGTAGCTTGTAAATGAAATCAAAATACAAAGTAATTATATGTTATCGTTAGAGTTACACTTCTTGTTTCCGGTCGAATCTTTGGTACACATTTGGAGTTGTGAAACAATTTCAACGGAAATCGAAACAGTCCCTCCTCGCTCGAATCAGCAAATGCGAGGCTACAAGACTGAAAACTTAAACCATAACTATTTCTATAACAAGCCAAAATATTTCAGCGCTTAAATTTTCACTTTCTTACGCGATTAAGAGGATATAGTCTTGTAATAAATAAGATAATCAATATAGTAAAGTCAAATAATGTGAGAACTTGGTCAAATATTGTTCGGTACCAAGGCGGAAGTAACCAAAAAAGTACAATTTTCAGCCTTCTGTCGTTTTTCTTAGTATAAAAAGTTATTAATATACATTATAAAGTATAAAAGAAGAAAGAAAACTAGGAATTATTTATAATATATATATATATATACGTTTCGGTATTTAGTGGTGTGATATTATAATCGGAAAGCGTGACATGTGAACATTTCAGACAAAACGTGTATCATTAACACAAGCAAAGTACGAAAACCAACTTTTAACACCTCGAATACATCAATAACACTTCTCAACAGCTTAATTAAAGCATCTTCCTATTAAATTTTTCAAAGGAGATATATTTTTAGTCTCTTGGGATTCGTACTTTGGAAGGAAAAAACGAGGAATAAATGTTCTCAGAGGTATTAGAGTTGCATTCTTGTACATATTAAATGAGCTAGAAAAATAGTTGTTTGGAGCGAATTCCACTCCGCAAATAAAACAAAGGATACAAGTCAAGTCCAAGTCGAAACCACCTTCCCTGAATCGTCTTTTCTTTTTGCTAACGAGCTGCTTGAAGTAAGACATCGTGTACAAGTCCAAGTCCTTTCAAAACTTTAGGAATTCCTAGTCAAATGTACACAGATAACGACTGCGTCGTCATTAGATTCAGATTGAATCAATCCAGCAGCTTGTTGTAGAGTCCACAGTTATAACTGTGTGGTCTTAGAGGTTATTCGTACCGTAGAAATACGGTGATTTTGGTGTCGAAGTCAGAACCCAGCTTCATCCGCCATGACAGTCGACAAGGAGGAAGATCAACCTTCCACTATACCATATATGGGCATGAACCCGAAGGGAGACTGGGGACACGATTGAAATATTTCGGGAGGGGAGGGTAGGAAGGGATACCATTTTTATTTACTTAAAAACGTCATTAATATTTAATCATAGTATAGAATATAACTGGGACAAGAACAAAATACCTAGGGAGGGGAGAAGTCAATACATGTGGCGTGCATGTCTTGTCATGAGAACAAAAGACATGGCCGCCATGTTGGTTGACATGACAAAAGACACCAAGACCAAATCTTTTGTTCAAGTCATCCAACATGGCGGCTATGACGTCTCAGTGCACAAGGATAAAAGACATGGTCGCCATGTTGGTTGACCTGCAACAAAACAAACGGCTATGACGTCACACTTGACCGCTGATAAACACATACATATATCTGCTATCAAGGGGGTCCTCGATATATTGAATTCCCTATGCCCCCCTCTAAATCTGCCACTGCTTCTGGAGCCGATGTTCCCACGTTTGTATTCCGTGTGGGCAAGAAATGTCGTGTTTATTTTAAAACCAAGCGGAATATGAATGCGCCATCTTGGAGCCGGGTTTAGATCTTAAAGAACGACCACTAAGTTACGATATCTGAACGATGTGCGCGAAGATCAGCTAATATAGTTCATTCATATTTAATGAGTCATATATCTTCCGATGTTAAAATTCACACAGTGCGGCGGACTTTGCGAAAGTCTAATAGCTTTTGACATGACCGACATGACGCTATACATATCCTAAATGCAAGATCTACGTCATTGGAAGGTTTAAAATTACTAACGGAATCACTTTGTTTTGAACATAAGACGAATGCAGTTGAGAAAGAGCATCCCACTTCTGACACCAACCACAGGAAACCCATAGAAGAAAGGAGAAAAGCAGAGATGTTACTCATGTGTCAGCAGGGAATTTCTCAAAATGTAGGCGCAGTTATGAGAAATAAACCCGTCTAAAGACCTACATTTGATCCATAAATACTATTGACATTAATGGTATTGCGCCGAAACCTGGGCCATACTGATATTTAGGCCTAAAAATTTGGCAATTGCCGGAGTCTTAATGAACGTTCGGTTAAGGACGACACTTATGAAAGAGTTAATGATAAACCTATAGTGGATATACTTCCATTAGAATACCATGACAAATATCCTTTAGAAGTCTAATTTAGTTATCGCATAAAAACCTTGATGAGTGGTTCTGGGAGGGATCGATGGATAATGAGAAAGCCATGCAATTTGGCTCCAAATCTATTAGCGCATCTATTCCAGTGTGTTGAGACTGCCTTTGAATGAGAATGGCTGGCAAAATGATAATGATCATCCAGTAGAGAATGGAAAGACATTTGTAACAAAACAAATCTTCGTCTTTTATAAAAGATCTCAGGAGCCGGGAAAATAAACAATAAATAAGGCAGAAGAAATTAAAAAATGAACAGATGAAATGTCCGCGCGTTGAAGACTTCTTGCAGTCGCTTTGCAGTGAAAGTTAAAACGATCAAATACTAATACGTCTAGGCTAATGAAGATCCGAGTATTTAATCAGCGCCGCTAGAAATACTGGGAAAAAAACTGCGCAATAAGAGAGTCCGGCATATCTATCTTTCAATTACCGCAACGAAGAGGAAACGAATTATTTAGAATACAGAATTAATTGTCTTCGGCCTTTGCCGAAAAACTATCAGAAGAAATTGAACAATGCGCTGTGTAGGGTTGCCGACGACTTAAAACACACATGACAGCTAATTTTTGCGGAGTTTTGTCAGGTACGGCTTCACATCCAAAGAAGCCATTACAATTAAATAACTCCATTTAGTAGTGTATTTACATGTAGCTGCTGCCAGTGATATATGTGATATGTTGATGTGTGCTCGTGCAGAGTAACTACCACTACTTTAGCAGACTTGTCAAAAGTGAACATAAAATTGCTAGAAAAGTGAAATGGCTTTTGTTTTATTCGTTCCTCTCCTTTACATCACAATATTAACTTCAATTTGTCTTGAAAAAAGCATTTTTAAAAAGTGAATTAAGCAAGCACTGTAAGGCTTAAAACTTACAAATCTAGTCGTTAAGACTATAGCTAGCGGCTGTATACTAGTACTGTACAGTATGAATGTTCCGATGGATTGACGCGCGTCAACTTGCGTCTAAATGTTTCTGGAACACTCAATTCTGCATGTCATAAACCTCACTATATAGGAATATAAATCACTATTCCATTAGTCCGGCATCAAGTGTGACTAACTGCTTCCTTCGATTGTCACCACACTAGATCAAAGGCGATTAAATATACAGCTGATAATTGAAGTGAAAAGGACCACTTTCACACACAAAAATTTGGAATTCAGAAAAGGAGACTTTTGATGATATCAACCAAGTAAATGAGTCCGAATTTTCTTCTTTTTGCTAAGAGCTTCTTTGGTTCTCATTATCTTTTGCAGTTTGCCTTATGCTATTTGAATATTTTTGACTGCGCGCCTACAAGAGTGTTGGATCAATATCACAGGATGCTTTACATTGCCATATACGCTTTTCATAATTGGTATCTTCTAAGCCCTTACAATATTTGTAAAAAATTTGTTGAACGAAAAACTATAGAGAATGAGAAATACATATCCATGAAAAGAAAGGAATGAATTTATTTTCATCCACAATCGGCTAAACCTGATGTATACTATGACTATTGATCAATTTTATGCAATAAGAGGCAGATGGTTTCGTAGACAAAAAAATGCAAAAATATATTTTAAAGGCTGACTTAAACTTAGTCTCTTTTGAGGTCTTTATCTACGAAAGACAAAGAGCGTAGTTCTCCATCAAGACTGCAAGTGTGCAACAAGACGTAGCTTCAGACAAGCAATCGTGGTTGGACCATCAGCTCAGATTACTCAATACATGGATAATTTGGTTGGATAAATGGGCGAAAAACTTCCATCATCGTCATTTTCGTGATTGACTTCCGGGTCGATATTAACATTGATAAGATTGTCTCTTTGAAACCTTTAATATTCGATGGATGATTAAGTCAGTGCATAGCGGCGCTAGACACTATTTTCTAATATTCTTCTCATTATGAGCCTATATCAGCTCGATTTTTTCATAGTAATGCGTTTTTGAGCGTTCGCGTTGTTCTAGTCTTCCATTCGGCGTCCTAACTACAGCCCAAAAACAATAGAGAAAAATAAATAAAGTAAGCACTAATGATATTCATAGTGCTGTACTAGAATTCCTAAGTAGTTTTCGCCATTGTGTTTTTTCACTGGATATTGTTCCTCTACTCGCTTGGTCATGCGAGGTTACATTTGTTTTCTAGAATGTCTTGATAAATGTTTTGAATTTATCAAGGTATTTTACCGCACAAGATCATACCATTTTCTTTCCCATTTACGGATCATATTTGAGTTTCCCCCTGAATATGGCATACAGATAATCCCTGAAAGGATGTATAAAAGCCAATTTCTTTGTTTGGTTATTCATCAAACAGACTCAGGTTAATAGTAATCGTTGCTTTCCGATCCCAGAGCGTTTGATTCCAAAAACATACAGTCTGAACAGGTGCCTACGCAGATGAAAACAATTCATTTGTCTTTCATTCATTAATTGATATACATGCACAAGCGGCTGCGATTTTATTTCTTTCATTCAGTCTTTTCTCTTGAGATTCCTAGAATTTCTTTCTCAATCCACAAAGCTGTTTTGAGGGCTGCTTCGGCATTTGAAAAGCCATTTTTCAATTTTATTCATTTTGCGATGACGTTTATTCAGACTCTCGCAAGAAACCGCATTGGACACACGAGACAAGGCTTCCTTTAAGTTCGCTTCAGTAAGACTAGTATTTTTATCCTCATTTTGCCCTGACCAAGAAAGTCGATCGTCTGAAGGGCTTCTTGTAACATTCGCTGAGCCTTGTTCAGAAAAGTCATCGCGATCAAACAACAAATCTCGACTAACAGAGAGCCCCGTCATTGTCATTGTCGATAAATTTGATCCAATGTCGATCTCTGCACTTCTCATCATTTCATTACGCGAGGCGATCATCATATTTATATAGTCCATAGTCTTGTATCTTCGTGCCATGTTTGTAAGCCTATACCTAGACCACGCGCGTAAGATATCTGGGCAATCATCATAATAGACTTCTTCTTCCAAATTACTCGGTAAACTGCGCCATCGAGGTAAGTCAGACCAAGATAACTCGCTCTCGTTGTAGCTCCCAGTGGTTAAGAATGATGTACAAGAGAAACGGTCCGTTGCTAATGAAACACGAGACATCGGCTTCTTCATCCGAGATCTTCGCGGAAAACTAGCTACATTAGCTGGCGCTATGATCAGAGGAGGTGAGATAGAATCTTCTACCGTAGCCATTGCCGTGTCTAATAACGCAGAACCAAAGCACTAAACGAGAGACCAAAAAAGAATCAATCACTTTAGAAACACTGACCTCGACACGAGGCTGCACTAGAAACCAAAAAACTAGCTACAGTCTTGAATTAAAGTTCGTCAGTTGGTGTGCCAAGTATCTCTGTAATCATCCTATGTGAAGTGTTCCTTTGGATTACGATTACGACGGACAAGCTTGACTGTGATGTCAACGAGAAGCCTTCTCATTGGCCAACAACGCTGATAATTAAATTCACGATATTCCTATTTGGAATTGCCTGTCTGTTGAGAAATATTGGTGCGAATAACGAGCTTGGTCAGAGCATAACCCGCAAGTTAATCAAAGACAAAAGATTTTCGCCTCAATGGCAAAACACTTAGTTGTTCAGTCGAATGTAAATATACTTAATTTTTGTTTCAACAGAAAAACTATCTGAGAGTGACAAAATTTTGACGTTACCATCGAATCAGTCATACAGGGACTTTATTAAAGGTGAAAGATCTCATTACCACAAGTTCTGGTAGTTTTCGAAAATTATCTTACTTGTAATTATTCAAATATTTCGCTTGTCTACTGACAAGATTTCATCAATTATTTATTCTCAGTCACTTTTCATTCAAATTATTCTACAAGTATAGAAAATTTGGATCCGAAAAATCAAATCCTATGTCACTTCGTTACCACACTTGAGCTATTTAAGGTCTGACACTCGTACCTGCCAGAAATATTGTTCTCTTAATTTTTCATCTAAGTTATTTTTATATTTATTGAATTGTAGAAATATTACTTCAAGGCATAAGTATTTAGACCGAATATAATAGTCTATAGGCACTAGTCTTTGGCTCTATTAGGAAAACCAAAAATTTCTGCATTAGATATACCAACAGATAAGAAGAGCAAGAAGTATTTACTGAGTCATGTAATTAATACTGCAGAATGGTAAATATATAAGTATGTTTTGCTGGAAGAAAAACAATGTTGGCTGAGGCGACTGAGCATTAATCATTTAGTAAAAGATAATATTGAGCAACAAAAAAGCAAAGATTTTTGGAATAAATTAAGTTTTATTAAATGCCCTAGCTATTTGTAAAAAAAAAAAAAAAAAAATAGTAAAAATAACAAGAAATGAGAGAACGAAAGATAAGTTGCTGGACACCAGGATAGTACTGATATGGCGTAGACTCTTTGCATATAGCAGTTATTATTTCTGTAATTTTCATTCAATAAAGTCAAATTCTTTTTAAAAGATTTTCGTCACTTTTTGCCAGACATTGCCAGTCTTTTTAAAAAAATCAAGTTAAAAAATGGATTATCGAGGACTAATGACTTGAAATATTCGGATATAAAATATACATAAAGCTAAGATCGTATTTAGAGATATTTTCAGTCTGTTATTGATTAAGATATCTAACATCCTGAAGTAATATTCACAGTTATTTTATGGTCATCTATTAAAGCATTTTGTTTATACAGCCCTAATGTTAGCTTTTGAATATCATTCATGGCAAACCACATTTGGTCCTATTTATTCCTTTACTGATGAATAAATAATATCCTTATCTTTGAGCAGAATTTCTTTTTCCCTGTTAACGTTATAGTCAGTGTTAAGCACTTTAATTAAGTCAGTTTTCAGAAAGACAGCCTGTTAAGCTATCCTATCTATATATTAACGTATTATTTGGTAACTGAAACGCAAAGGATTATGGTCATGTTATCGTGTGACCTTTTTTGTTAGCCTGCGTTGCTTAGTGGTCTGCGGTTTTTGTTTTATTAGAAAGGGGAAATAAATAAAGAAATATATCCGCGCTGAATCCATTATCACGTCGCAATGAAGTTAAGATATGGGGTGAGATCCGCGACTGTGATGAGGTAAACACCAGGCCTAGGGGAGGGTGGGTGGGGCAAAATTCGTTTTCCGAAGCTTCAAACGACGTTGTGCAATAAGTCATGTGCGTTGAGCTAATTCATACTGCTCCGTGCTAATTTATTCAGTGAGAATAGAAAATTAACTTATAATTTGATGCAAATGCCATGACTTGGGAACCCTGTTAAAAACGTCGTCGTTGCAGTCCTTTTCTGGGTTCCTCTATTCTCGTACCCAGGTCCTTCTTATTCACGGAATGAGTAAGATCTGGGAAAGAGTTTGATTTTCCCTTTAATGATTTATGTTGTTCTCAGTTTTTCCCTTTTATCCTTAGCACAGGGAGACCACGGGGTTGAATTCATCATTAATTAACTAACCCAAGCCATGCTTGCTTCTTGGTGAGGTCTTCTTATCATGACAACGACCGCTGTCCTGGCTTCTTTAACAACCAAAGTTCAATCATCAACAGACTGAGAATTCAAACTATTTATAGATCGTTCTGTGGGGTAAAGTTTCTGTATCTTTTCAAACTGTTGCTTCGCCATTGTTTTTCAATTTCCCTCCTGCGTTGTACCATTCTTCATACATTCTATCCTTGTATTTGTAATAATATATACTTGTCACGCAACATTAGGCTCTATTATGTAACAAATGTAATATGACTCTCTCTCCCCTCTCTCTACACACATTGTATCAAGTTAAGCACCAGAATAAGTATGCCGAATTAATCATCATTAAAGCAAGCAATCATAATCAAAGCCTCCACTAAATATCATGACATGGTGTCAGAAGTAAAGCACTAAACACACAAGACACTGGAAGGTCAGTAATATTAAGAAATAAGCGTTTTTTCGGCAAGAAACACATCAAGCATGGCGACAGGGTTCACGCCCCCTGTTATGAACTGGCAAGCTGGAGCCGATATCACCGACGAATTTGCTAGATTTAAACAATATTGCCAATTAATATTCACCGGTCTGTTCTCAAAGAAATCAGATGTAGAAAAATCCTCATATATATTACTTTGGATAGGCCGTCAAGGCGTAGATATATACAACAGTTTCACGTGGGCCGACGACGATGACAAAACAAAGCCCGACTTTATTTGGTCCAAATTCGAAAAGCATCTTGCACCTAAAACTAACTTTAGATTAGAAAGATATCAGCTACAACATCTAAAACAAAATAACGATGAGAGCACTGATGATTTCATGACTAGGTGCAGGAATCATGCAAATAAATGCAAGTTTAGAGATCAACAGGAGTTAGAAGAACGCCTGATTGAACAATTGATTATAGGCACTAAGCATGTTAAAGCTCAAGAGCGAATACTAGAGCACGGAAACGACTTAACGCTTGACAAAGCAATCGAATACGCCAGAACTTACGAAGCAACGATGGCGCATGTAGCACAGCTATCCAACAAACCGCTTGACAACCAAAGCGTGCACGCCGTAGGAAAATCCGGAACCGGGAACATGAGAAAATGTGGAAACTGCGGAAACACTTATGAATACCGAAAATGTCCCGCATATGGCTCTACATGCAATTACTGCTCAAGAGCTAACCACTGGAGTAAAATGTGCCGCCAAAAGAACAGGTCCACACAACAGCCCACAAACCAACATACGACACAAGACAAAAAACCATCATATCAAGACAGCACACAAGACGCACGTCACAAAAACAAGCGCGTCCATGAGATGATGAACACAAATGATTTACATGAACATTTTGACTCATTGAATTTTGAATCAATAAGTGTCGATAACGTCAATACTAAACCCAGAGATGAAGTATACGCAACACTAGGCGTTCAATTGGCCAACATGCGAAACGCACAAGCTGCAAACTTGAAGGCCAAGGTAGACACAGGAGCACAAGCCAACATCCTACCAATCCGACTTTTCAAACAGATGTTTCCGGAGGAAATTGGTCCAGACAGAAACCCTCTACCTAAAGCCCTAAAGCCATCAGCAACAAAGCTCACAGCATACGGCGGATCAGAAATCGGTCAACTAGGCATATATAATATAGAATGCACACACAATAAATTGCAAACCAAAGCACCTTTCTACATCACCAACGCGCCAGGCCGTGCAATCATAGGCTTGCCAACAGCACTAGATTTAAGGCTAATTACACTGAACTGTTCTGTGGAAACACAGGATGATGCCAAACAACCACACGACCAAAGTCATATAAACCACGCTACGAGCCAGAAGATAGAAAGTAAAGCACAGCTATTATCCAAATACCCCACCTGCTTCGACGGCATCGGAAAATTCCAAGGCGAATACCATATCACGCTGAACCCCAACATAGCCCCTGTGATTCACCCACCAAGAAGAGTACCAATCAGCCTTAAGGATGATATCAAGCTAGAGCTAGACGAGATGATGGAACAAGGAATAATCACAAAGGTCCGAGAAGGTGAACCAACCGCATGGGTCAACAGCCTAGTCTATAGACGCAAACCCAACGGTAGAATAAGAATATGTCTGGATCCTAAAGATCTTAATGCCGCCATTCAACGTGACCACCACGTTACGCCAACACTAGAAGAAATTCTTCCCAAACTCAGCGGAGCCAAGCATTTTTCAATTCTAGATGCCAAAAGCGGATACTGGAACGTCGTCCTCGACAAAGAATCAAGTTACCTCACAACTTTCAACTCCCCGTTTGGCAGGTATCGGTTTCTGAGAATGCCATTCGGCCTCCGTATGTCACAAGACGTATTCCAATCCAAAATCGACCAGACCTTCGAAGGCTGTAATTGAGTCATTGGAATCGTCGACGACATAGTAGTCTATGGCCAAACAGAAGAAGAACATGACCAAAACTTGCACAGCATGATCCAAAGATGTGAGAAGACTGGGTTAAAGCTCAATCCAGACAAATGTCACATAAAGCAAGATAAGATCAAATTCTATGGCATCATCTGTAGCGAAGCTGGAATACAGCCCGACCCTGCAAAGGTGTCCGCCCTGAAGCAGATGATGATGATGATGATGATGGCGTACCTCAAGGTTCCGTACTTGGTCCTTTGTTGTATCTCCTTTATACTTCTCCAGTAGCTGATATCCTCCGAATACACAGAATGTCTTTCCACCTTTATGCCGATGACACTCAATTATATTATTCCTTTCTCCTGTAATGATGATTTGTCTCTTAATGATTCCATGAAACTGATTGAAAACTGTCTATCTGATATTGATGCTTGGATGACTACAAATAAATTGAAACTAAATAAAGGCAAAACTGAATTCCTGTTATTTTCTTCAAAGCACAGCCCACAGTTAACTCTTCCTTCTCTTCAATTTGGTTCTGATGTGATAATGCCCTCAATGCATGCTCGGAACATTGGTGTTATATTTGATACGCATCTTACTTTGGTTCGTCATGTGAATAATATCTGCAAGTCTTCTTTTTATCATCTCAGAAACATTGCTAAAATAAGAAAATACATCTCTTTGAAAACAACTGAAACTCTCGTCCACGCGTTCATATCCTCCAAACTCGACAACTGTAACTCTCTGCTCTTTGGCTTACCAAACAAACTCTTAGATAAACTACAATCTGTACAGAATGCTGCTGCCAGAATAATCACTCTTTCCCATAAACATGACCACATTACACCTATCCTCGTTAATCTGCATTGGCTACCAATTGAATCTAGAATTAAATATAAAATCCTATTACTTACTTTTAAAGCTCTTCATGGGCAATCTCCTATCTATATCCGGGAACTCATTTCAGTGTATAAACCGAACCGTAATCTTCGTTCTGCATCACAAGTTCTTCTATCAGCACATTCTTATAATCTTAAATCTTATGGTCATCGCTCCTTCTCTGTGGCTGCTCCTGAACTCTGGAACTCACTTCCAATATCTCTCCGAAATGCATCAAGTCTAGCCTCATTCAAAACTGAACTTAAAACTTATCTCTTCAAATTAGCATATTCTTTGTAAATAATTTTATTTTGTCGTTGTCTTTGTCGTTTGTTTACTAGCGCTTAGAACAGATTTGTATTTGCGCTTTATAAATAAATATTATTATTATTATTATTATTATTATACCCAACTTAAGCACACTTACAGCACCTTTAAGAGGTCTACTCAAAGATAACCAAGTCTTCACTTGGAACGCCAACTACCAAGCAGCATTTGAGCAAGTAAAGAAGTCAATCACTGATACAACCACCCTAACATATTTCGACGATAGAAAGGAAGTAACCCTACAAGTTGATGCCTCGACCAAGGGTCTTGGAGCATCCTTACTCCAAGATGGCAAACCAGTCGCTTTTGCAAGCAAGTCGCTAACTGAAACCGAAGCAAGATACGCTAACATCGAAAGGGAACTTCTAGCAGTAGTATACGGTTGTGAGAGATTTCATACTTATCTATTCGGGCGACCATTCACAGTGTTTACCGACCACAAACCTCTAGAAAGTATTCACCTCAAGCATCTGATATCTGCACCACCCAGATTACAGAGAATGCTACTAAGATTGCAGCCATACGACCTGAAAATCAAGTACATACCCGGCAAAGACATGTTGATAGCAGATGCACTCTCACGTCTATCACCAGAAGATCACCATCCCATTGGAAACATGGAAGTCCAAGTACATGAGGTGTACCCTCAATTTAGCAAGACCATGATTGAGAAGATTCGTGAAAACACCAGCGCAGACCAAGAATTAGCCACCCTCAAGCAAGTCATCTACGAAGGCTGGCCATCAACCATCAAAGAAATCTCAAAGAGCCTAAAGCCTTATTGGTCATTCAGAGACGAATTAGGAATAGATGACGGAATACTAACAAAAGGTCAAAGAATCATCATTCCCGTAACGCTTCAAAATGACATTCTACAAAAGCTTCACGCAGCACACCAAGGAGCTGAAAAGACAAAGCTCAGAGCCAGAACTTCTGTGTACTGGAAGAACCTTAACAACGATATTGATAAGATTACCCAATCATGCCCCATTTGCCAACAACATCAGGCATCTAATGCCAGACAACCGTTGCTGCCAACTGAGATACCTCCTCGGCCGTGGCACACCATAGGAACTGATCTGTTCCACTTACACGACTCTGAATACCTTCTGATCTCTGACTTTTACTCCAAATACCCATTCGTCAGGAAGATACCCAAAGGGCAGAGTAATAGCAGAACTGTCATTAATGCGATGAAGCAAATCTTCAGCGAGCAGGGAATCCCAAAAATAGTCCGATCAGATAACGGCCCTCAGTACGACAGTGTAGCATTCCAAGAATTTGCCAACGAATATGGTTTCCACCACGTAACCAGTTCTCCACACTACCCACAAGGAAATGGATTCATAGAAAATCAAGTTAAAACAGTCAAAGGTGTTCTCATGAAGACACTCGAGAAACGACAGGATCCCAGTATGGCACTGCTTTGTCTACGCACCACACCCATTGACAATAAACTCCCATCGCCGTCTGAGTTACTTTTCGGAAGAAAGCTACAAGATAACCTACCCCGCACCATCAACAGGAGTGCCAACAGTGATTAAATAACCGACCGGTTAAGGGAAAAACAAGAAATCCAAAGGTTCTACCACGATCGTAATGTCAGACCTCTACCCGAGCTAGCAAGAGGTACCAACATCACCATTCAGAATCCCTCGACCAAGAAGTGGGAGCCTGCAGTCGTCAAGGAAAAGCTTGAAGCACCACGCTCATACTTAGTGACGTCACAAACTGGAAGTGAGCTTCGACGCAACAGGTGTCACATCAGAGAAGCACCCCCAGCGGCAGAGCAACCTACCAGTGAATATCAAGAACTAACAGAGACCAGAGGCAATGCAGAACCTCTGGAAAACAACGGAAGCCACGCACCTGGGACCACAGTTACCCGAAGTGGAAGAATCGTAAGACCGCCCAACAGATACGTTTAAAGACAAAAAAAGAAAAAAAAAAAAAAAAATTTGACACTTGCAAGCATGAGCAAGTAGTATTACTGTTATTACATATGATATTTTTTTTCTATTAAGATAATTTTTAGCGTTTCATAAAATTAGTTTTTTTTTCCCTTTAATGGAAAGGGGGATGTAATAATATATACTTGTCACGCAACATTAGGCTCTATTATGTAACAAATGTAATATGACTCTCTCTCCCCTCTCTCTACACACATTGTATCAAGTTAAGCACCAGAATAAGTATGCCGAATTAATCATCATTAAAGCAAGCAATCATAATCAAAGCCTCCACTAAATATCATGACAGTATTGTCTTCTCAACCATTTTCTACTTCATGTTTTCTTTTGCATCACAATACACACTTCGTCTTTGCTCTTATAAAACCACTTTTTTGTCACTTTGTAATCGCTTTTGTTCATCAGTCTTGTTCCTTTCGCGAATTCACGTTGATTTTGCGCCGATTTCTTCAA
This sequence comes from Actinia tenebrosa, assembly GCF_029948245.1. Taxonomy (NCBI): domain Eukaryota; kingdom Metazoa; phylum Cnidaria; class Anthozoa; order Actiniaria; family Actiniidae; genus Actinia; species Actinia tenebrosa. Next base: position 30,954,795 of record NW_028292569.1, read on the forward strand.
AGTGGTACGCAAGGAATTCTCTCCAGCGTCCCATTTTACGCGTTTCATCTTTGTTTTTCTTTATTCTATTTTTCTTTCAATTTTTTTTTCTCTACCCTCGTAGTCATTGTGTTGCGGCCCACACTTCTTGAACGGTAGTCTTGACATTATATCCATTCTCGACTTGTTCTACGGTTGCTACCCCACGTTTCCTTGCCGTCCAGAGTTTTTTCTAGTTTAGAAAGCAAAAAAAAAAGACGAGAAAACCTCTCAATCGCCCCACTTGTAGCTCAATATTCACATCACGTCCTTTAGTCATGCCAAGTATTTCAGCGTAACGGAAAGGAATTCACTTTACGGATTTATAAATCATACAAAAACGAAAACAACGTTAGCAAACCAGAACAAAAGTGAATCCGTGGTGCTGTGACTTCAATAGCAATTGGCGGGAGACCTTACAATCAAAACTGGTTATGACTATGACGTCTCTGAACGGTACTTGATTCGTGTCGAAATAACTTGACTACTGTTGCGTATGCTCTAGCTACGTAGGAACACTCAGACACCACTTTGGCCGACCAACTGCAACAATCGACTAAGGCGAACTTTCATGATAATGAAAATGCCGGTTCTCTTAAGGAAATAAGATAAATATACTTCTAAAAGAATTTGGAATATTCTGGTAAGTATAATCGTAATAATAATAATATAATATTTTATTTTGTAGCCTAAAAACTTTGGGCAAAATTATTTATGTAAAACCGGCTGCAAACTCACTACTGAGCACAAATAACACCAAGATGTAGAATTACTCTAGCGACTAAAAATGCGCTTAAATCCTCGGATTAAAAACAATTTTGAAGTATAAAAAGCTTTTGGGAAGCTTCAGTTATTTTGTGGAATTTAAAATCCACTGGATAGTTGAAGTATTTTTGAATTTAATTGGAAAGTTTGGCGAAGTAATTACAATGGCGATGACAATCACGACCGGAAGGCTCTTTGGGCAATCATGAAAGAAAGCGGAAATCGGAAAAAAGACTATAATTTATGAAAATAAATTCTCGTATCTTTGGGCTTTATTTTTCAGCTTTATTTAATGAGTTTTTTTATACCACTATCTTATCAAGTGAGCCGCCATTATTCACCAATATAATCGGCAATGGCAGTGTTCAGTGATTTAGATTTGTTCAGCTCAATAAATCAAATTCTTATTCATCCAAAGTAATTCCCTAATTAACCACCACTCCTTAACTTGCTAGACCTGGTTACACTAAAATTGAAATTAATTCTTTATCTGTGGTTAAACTTTGAGTAGATTTACCTCACACCTCTAAAAAGTTAGTGTCAAGAATACTGAGATTACACGAAAAGTAACCATACACACTACTTCATCTCTCTGTACATAAAACTGACCAAGTAAATAGAAGACTCTAGTTGTTAATGGACTCATTTCCATAAGTGCTTGAATCACATGAATGACTTGGACTACAGTACTTAGGGGAACTTGAACAATTTGTCCACTGAAGCCACCCGGTGAGTGAACTGAATTCGTGGCTTCTTCCGCTGCGCGCTTGTTTTTGGCCCGTAGCTGTTTTCTGTTCGGCAAGGTTATTTTTTATCTTTTGGATTATAAATATTTAAACATAGATCAAAAGCCTAAGTAAACATGCCAAGAGTAACATAAGATTTCATGCAGGACAATGACACTTAATTCCTCAATGATTTTTTTATCATTTTAGATTTGACGGCTTCTCCGTAAAGAAACAAAACCGACAGAGTGCTTTGCGTTAACTGAAGACATGTGGAATGCTACTAACTGAGTCAAAGATATTTAAAAAACAGTAAGAATGAAGAAAAGTCACCATCGTAAATCAAGTACCGACGTAATCCTGAGAAAAGCTATCGAAGACAATGATATCGCACAGGTGAGATTCGTACTTCGATTCGAGAGTGACAAGATCAATGATCAAGATCAGAATGATATGACTGCGCTTCACTGGAGCTGTATTCATGGTCGACTAGAAATCATCGGTGTTCTGCTTGACCATGGTGCAAATATGGAAATCTGTGACTCAAAAGGATGGACAGCTTTGCATTTTGCAGCCAACGGAGGATTCCTTGATGTGGTTGAGTTGTTGTTGGCAACGTACGCTGATGTCACAGTAACTACCAACGATGGTAAAAGTGTAATTGATGTTGCGATGGGCGAAGGGATGGTATTTCTGCTTGCTACAGGGTTTATTAAATCAGGGAAGGAGGATTTACTTCTACGATACTTCAACGATTCAACTACTAGTCTTCATTCTATAGATGAAGGTGATGAAGACAGCCTTGTTTCTTCATCAACACAAAGTGAACTTTCGCGGGAAATATGGCGAGCAAGTCAACATTTGTTGACAAAGTCTTTATCGTTTAGTATCAGCTCGAAATCAAATCTGAAAATATCGACCAGCGAGTATGTGATTGCAGAAAAAGTTGAAACACTAGAAGAAAAAGAAAAAGTTTCACTGAGAAAGAATTCAACTCCTACTATGAATGCTGGACATTCTTCAACCACAAAGAAGCAAAAGCTGAATAATTTTGATTCCTCGTTTTCCCCGGGCGTCCTGAAAAGACTTGCAGTAAGTGAAACTAATCTAAATAAATCGCAAGAGACGGATAGTAATAATAACAACAGAGGCAAAGCTACACCATGTGGGACAATCAATCGGACATCTAATTATTACGCGCTCAATACTATGGAATCAGACACTCAAATAGCTGGTGAAGCCGAAAAGATGTAACATGGATGTCTCCGATTATTTGGTCTTGTTTTTTATTATGAATCGTTGAAAACAAATGATTTTGAAACAAAAAGCTTTAACATAAAGTAAAATGCGTATATAAAACTGAGAGTTATGTCTGAGACGGCTTAACCGCGAAAATGCGATTGGTTTGTGGGCAAGACAGTCTGGATGTTAAGAGATATAAATGGTTGATAAACATCCATGATAGTAAAAGATAAATTGAGGTAAATGGATAAAGAATGCATCTGTCTTTTCCTTAATGGTTTCCAAAACGCTTTGAAAAACAAATATCTGATATCCCATATAACTACCGCCAACAGAACAATTTTGCTTGATTCATTAATAAAGAAATAATTACAAAATTCTGCGAAGACAGCTAGCAAATGATGGGGAAAAGATATCAGTATCAGAGAATATCAGGAAAGGATTTTTCCATTAGCAATATAGGCATCAATACTTGATAAGAAGCTTGGAGAATCTTTCTAGGATTGATTCAATATTCACTGCCATGTACGTGTTACAGCGAAGAATTTGCTAGAAAAACAAACATAGTCATTGTGGGACAGTTAGTATAAGAAGAACAAATAATGAACGATGTTTGTGTCATCTTCAACGACATTCTTAAGACGAACCGTGACATGAAGAAGACAAATTGGAATAGCACGACTCTTTTTGCTCCCACAATTAATTCAGGATTAATCTAACGACTCTATGGTGATTTTACTGAATTCTTTCTCCTTATGCTTTTTAATTTCGCAACGAAAAAAATCATCTAAAATCATCTATTAGGTATTCAATTTTTGATTTTAGTTTACGTTTGGGAAAACTGTGGGGGGAAACGCCATGAGCGATGTTACTTGATGTTAACTTGTAAACTCTTCATTTCCTTGCTCTATATGTTCAATGACATATATGTACATAGATTAATGTTATACTAGATTAAGAGTTGAATATTATGTGTGCAAACACTGAATTTATTTTCTGAGCTGGCTGACCAAATTCACAGCCTTGCGGGAACAAGAGTTGGTGAATGTCGTGGTGCCCGGCAGAGAAAAATTCAGAAAGAGTCAATTTAGGCCTCAAAATATCTTCGTAATATGTGGTGAATTCATATTTTGACTAAATCTATGAAAAAAAAATACAAATTAATAATTCATTAGCGGTAGAAACAGCCTATATTTTTTTATGGTAAATAAGTACAAAAGACGTAACATTAAAACAGTGTTCTCCCTAGATGATGAGCGAGGACGACAGTAGTAAACTCGAAGAATTATATGAAAATTATTGTTATTATTATCATGTCAAATGAATACGAAAATATTGTAAAATATTAATGATTATTTTTCCACAGAATTCTTTAGTATCTGGTTGTACCAAAATAAAAGTAATCATAGATTTATCATTGTTTTTTGTTTACAAATAAGTTTTCATCAAACTTCACTGATGTCCAGAAAGGGATGGCAGAAAAAGACCCTTACAAGCACGGTTAAGGCGAGGATATTTATTATTTATTTATTTTTGAAGACTCTCTCTGGCATTTTTTAATTGACTGAATGTCAGCACTAAATCCTTTTACAATTACGACTTTCAACCTTGGTAATTTCAATCTAAAACGAAAAATTGATGTTTTAAAATTAGATTTTATGGAACGAAAATCGTACATTATAATGAACAAATAAATAAACTTGGATGATTTACGGTTGACCTCTATTTGATAAACCTTTTTCAAAGATTTCTATCAACTTTGTTTTTAAAAATATCTACCAATGTTCTTAATTTTAGAAATTTGAATTTATCTGGTATAGCAAGCTGACTTTTGACTTTAGAGACGTCTCTTTGGCGAAGTAATAAGTAAGCTTAGAGATATTCCATTGTTTTATCTGCTGCACTTCACGTATTGTGCCATCCTCGAGCGAAATATAGATGCCGCGAGATACCATTATTTCCCTAATAACATATAAACTCTTACTTATACTTTATTTTCCTCTGGTTTTGCTGAAAACTTTGATTCGTTCATGGAGAAACAAGAGCAAACGAAGCCGCCAATATTGTGGAAGTTTATCAAAACGACAGAAACAAAAAGAGTTCTTGAAGAACCAAAAGGGTTTTTAAAAGTGAATAGCTTTGCAGCGTGCGGGCTTTGCCTTTTGATGTTAATTGGTATTAAGTGAAAAATATAAGCACCACTCAGTAGATTCTTTTGTTGGGATTAGATTTTCTATTGTTTGGGAGTTTAGACTATAAGTACAGAACATAAAAAGCCTCAAGCATTCTTGAGATAGTTTGTTTACATCGTCAAAAGTTAAATCATTTCGGAATTTTCTAAAATCTACTTGTTTCTGAAGCTAAAAAGAAAATATTTTGAGCCCAACTTTACAGACTTCCTGTAACTTAATGAAAAATAGTATTATTCATGTTATATATATTGTTTTTAAAATTCTTTCTTCGATTCTTGGTTTGTTTAGAGGCGATTGGACCGCGAATGATTAGCATCTATCTATCAGAACATGACTAAAATATATTTTGTACATGATTATAGCTTCGTTAGAAATTTCGATTGGAAAATTTTCTTTCTATTTGAAAAAAAATATCTATAAAACGAAAGGAATCAGTAAAAATAATGCACACGAAAAAGAGAGTATCACGGGCGCACGAAACCCAGAAATAATAACAAGAAAGAAAAAATCAGAAACTATCTGTAAACAAGAATGCCACGAACATAAATCAAAAATAAATCTTCGGTATGTCGTATGAATGAGTCACCACATTCTACACAGCATATTTCAGGAGGTTTTCCTAAAATGATTTTTAAAGTCAAGAATTGCGCAGGGTGGTGACGAAGTCATTAACATCTTTCTGCATCTTTTAAAGAATGACTCAATAGAAAGAAGAATTAGGTCTGAAAATCTGATCGATCCGGCTAAGGTAAGACTAATTATTTTACCGATTTAAAACCGGGTTGCTTAGAAAAACGGCAATAAGTTAGAGTTTACATTCTTTGGGCCATTCATTGGTTGTCAGTGCGCATGCTTGTATTCCGCTGTGCTTACCTGGGCCATCGGTTTACTTCCGGTAGCACTTTATCTCCGCCTTATCTTTCAAAATTTCATTTACAATAAGCCTGAAGCTAGATGACGTTTTACCCCCGTCTCTAGACCATAATCCTTTTCACATTGCTTTTGTTTTTTAATTATGACTATTGTTCCTGTATTCTCTAAGGAATAAAAAATTTTAATATGAAAGAATTTTAGAAACTATTATGGTATAGAGTCGGGGGTAAAACGTCATCTCGCTTCAGGCTTATAGATAGCAGTTTTTTTTGATTGATTAAATCAAAGGACCATACTTCCAGACATCGAGTGCTGAACCGTCGTATGGCAGAGCGAAGCATTTACGGCTACGCCGGAGATTTCGACCCCTACACCGCTATCCGAGGACTTACAGAATGATCAGGAAGCCTGGCCGAAGCCTAAGGGAGAGGTTAATCGGCCCCTAGACCGTGGATGATTAACTCCTTGCTATGACCAGCATGCCCGAAATACCGATTTTTTCGTCGATGACTTATGATCAAGAGATATTCCTCTCCATGTGGGACGCCTTGTGAGTGGTGACGTATATTTCAAACAAACTCGGTGAAATAAAAAAATAGTACTAAACTGCGAAAGTGATGACACATGACATAAGTCATGACGCATGCGCACTATTACAACGGAAACCAACCTGTAGCAAATAATCGCCATAACCACTGCGCATGTCCGTTACGAACTGACAGATAAAAGGCAAGCTAGATCAATACGCTCACACTCAATAAAAATATACCAAAGAACACTTAACAGAAGTATAAACAGCCGTTGAACTGGCTTCAACCAATATATAGAAAACCAAATACAACTCGAATAGTCAATCAAGGGACGTCCTAATTTAACTAACCGAGCGTTCTAGGGAATGCTGGAGTATAGCGCATCGATCTTATTCCCAATAGGAAGGACAGTTACTGTTGGGCATGGGGAAAACGGAGTATTTAGATTTTCTCTTTAAAATATAATTGCTTTTGGTTGTGCGAAATTTGAACTACTCAAAGTTCCATCCCGGACAATAGTGTAATCATAATTTTATCAGACCTGAATCTTTCAGCTGAATAAACCAACCAGCCGCCCTCCGGCAAGAGTTAATTTTTTTCTTGATGCATCTAATTTTAACGTATTTCACACATCGTCCCTAAAGCATCAAGATCTCTACGCAAAAGTCGATCACTCAGTAAAAAGGACTGGTTTTTTACAGCTGTACCCATGGCGGTTGTCCGGCTTTTAGTTGCTGTTACTATCGTTGGACTGGTCCAATCGATACCTCTAGAAAGCTTCTTTAAGGTATGAACAACTGAACACTCCACACAACGCAGTGTTTGTAGCGAAAACTATACTAGAAATTTGATTTTATGTTTAACGCCGGAGGCATCTTTCTGGCAATATTTCTAACGAATTATTTACAATCAATTTGTGAACGATTAGCTCATTGAGCGGTACGACTTGGTATGAACATAGTTAATAGTTGATATCAACTATATGGTATTAAGGAGACATAGAGATTTCAAATATGGCAAGCTACTTTTTAGGGACCCTCAACTGGAGTGTCTTATATAACTTTTAATTCTACTGGAAGTGCAATCCTTTTAACTCTGTGAAACCACTTTGAATGTATTTTAACGAGCAGGAAGACGATGACAGCTTATTAGTTAGGAATATTCGAGCTCCAAAGAGACTCAAGTCTAGTAAGTATGGCTGCATTTCATCAAAATATTTACATTTCTTCAATCAGTAAAGAAAGCTTTGTGCACTACAGCAAGACATAATGAGTCTATTTTGTTCATGTGAATATTTTAAACTTGTCATAGAGGGAATTGAGTTGAGCGAGTTATTTTTGATAAAGTTGATGTGCGCCATTTTTAGGTTTTGACTGTTTGTTTAGTTGTTCGAAGACACAACACTGCGCAACCTCGTGGAGCATGCGTAGCATGGAAAAGAAAGGAAGAAAGAAAGAAAGAAAGAAGAAAGAAAGAAGGGTGAATGGACTAAAGGAGGAAAGGAAGGAAGGAAGATAGAGAAGAAGGAGAGAAGGCACGTATGCTTGAAATGCGCACACGCACATGCGAATTAAATATCCTGAATTACTTTCACGCATTTGAAGTTAATTAAATTTAACAACTAAAGTTATGCATAAAAAATGTACTGATGTCAGACTGTGGGAGTAATCTACAAGGAAAGACTGGAGAAGTCACCTCACCAGGTTTCCCGTCCCCCTACCCCACGGGATCTACGTGTGTCTGGACGATAAGAGTCGATTCCAAGAGCGCGATTGAATTGAATATCAAAGAGATGGACATCGAACGAAGCAAGAAGTGTCGATACGATAGTTTAACGATATATGATGGCGCTAATGTAAGTGGAGAGGTCTATGGTCACTTAAGAATATTATTAGCTTATTATACATGCATACCTTATGATTGTACCTTGCAATACGCTTCTCCTATCCTGCCCTTCGTTTGCCATACCTTACCATACCTTACCATGGCTTGCACTATATTCACTCTCAATGTCATCATTCAGTACATGTCCTATCTTACCCTATGAATATTACCTTACGCTCATTTGCCCTACCTTACCATAACCTACCATGGCTTGCACTATATTCACTCTCAATGTCATCCTTTACTACATGTCCTATCTTACCCTATAAATATTACCTTACGATCATTTGCCCTACCTTACCATAACCTACCATGGCTTGCACTATATTCACTCTCAATGTCATCATTCACTATATGCCCTATCTTACCCTATGAATACATTACCTTACGCTCATTTGCCCTACCTTACCATACCCTACCATGGCTTGCACTATATTCACTCTCAATGTCATCATTCACTATATGCCCTATCTTACCCTATGAATACATTACCTTACGCTCATTTGCCATAACTCACAATACCTTGCCATGGCTTACACTTCATGTCCTTACCCTATGAATACAATACCCTGCCATGCATGTTTTACACTACATGTTCTTTCCTGTTTTACCTTGCCCTCGATCCCTTTACATTCAACTGCCATACCTTAGCATCTTCAGCTTAGTTTGCACTACCTTCCCCTGCTTTGACCTTTCATGCTATCCATACTTTATACTTACTTCTCTTTTTAGCACTATTCTGTTTAAGGGTATTAATACTAGTTACCTCATTGATGTTTAGTCCAAGGGACCTGAGCTAGTTCACCTGTGTGGATCCAAGAAACCCAAGACTTCCATCCGTTCATCGGGCAACAGTCTTTACATCGTATTCACATCTGATGATGCTGATACTGGTAAAGGCTTTCGAGCAACTTGGAAGGCTGTATCTAGGAATATAAGTAAGTATTTAATAGTTTGTTTGTTTGTTCGTTCGTTTGTTGTTTTTTTTTGTATGTTTAATTTTTACTTACTTATTTATACAATAATTAATTTTTTACTTGCTTACCTATTTGTTTGTTTATGTACTTATGCGTTTGTTTGTTTACTTATTTATCTATTGAGGATGAGGATGACACGTATATTATCATAAGTATGTTGCAATAGAGGCTTTGCACCATCGCGTGCCAGCGCCCATAATACAGCTTGAGCTGCCTGTGGTTAGATGGCAGAACAATAAAACCCCTTTGCATCTTTCTCATAAAAACGATCGTATTGTTCCTGCTATCTAACAAGGCTGCTGTCACGTGATGTTGCTAAGCCTTTATAAGATAATTTCGTCTTAAAAGTTCTCAAATTCAAAATGAAACGTTGTTTATCCCGATCTACACCATTACCTTTGCAGAATGTGGTGGTAAATTCACCAACTTGACGGGAGATATCTCTAGTCCTCACTTCCCTAACAACTACCCTGCAAATGTAGACTGTGAATGGATTATTACAGTACCAATAACCCACTCTTTGACGCTTTCATTCGAAATCTTCAACGTTGAGCAGAGCGCCAAATGTTCGTACGATAACGTGGAGATTTGGGAAGGAACAAAAAAGAACTCTCCCTCGCTTGGTGAGTAACTTAGTCGTGCACTGACTTAGATCAGCCCAGAGGTTGTTACATGGTTCTATCTGTGAGTTAGCCATGCCCTGACTTTGATCAGCCCAGAGGTTGTTTCAGGGTTCAATCTGTGAGTTAGCCATGCCCTGACTTAGATCAGCCCAGAGGTTGTTTCAGGGTTGTTAAGGGTCATATTCTCTTTTTCATAGGTCGTTTCTGTGGCACCAACTCACCAGGAGTGATCAACGCGCAAGGCACGACATTAAGAATCAAACTCCATTCAGATGAATCTGACACAGCACAAGGATTCAGAGCGGTGTGGACCTCGAGGAGCCTTTCTGGAAAACAAACAGGTGACGCAGGAGGGAGGGGTTAGGACAGTGTGGGCACTGACGAAATATGACGCAATGTTAAGAAATAATATTCAAGGGAATGACATATGGTCTGAAATGGGAAAACATTAGGCTCAAATTAAAAGTGTCTAGAAAAGTAATAATACTCTAGGTAATGACATGTGGACTGACAGCAAAAAGGTCTATTGACAGCATGTATAATCATTGTCCTCAGGTGGGCGTCTGTGTGGTACTAGTGCCGTTGGGACACGTATTGTGGGAGGCGTGGTTGCCAAGGCAGGGGCGTGGCCATGGCAGGTTGCGTTTCTATGGAACAAAGGATACGATAAGAATGTGCAGTTTTGTGGTGGTTCGCTCATCGATCCAGAATGGGTCTTGACTGCAGCTCACTGCTTTGAGATCACTAAGGATAAGACCATGTATAAACTGAGATTAGGTAAGTCATGAACAATATGTCCGGGTAAACAGTTACTTGGCAACCATGTGTTACCACAGGCGGGGTTGCTAAAGCATAAGTGTGGTCGCAAAAGCAAAGGCGTGGTTGCTTAAAGAGAGATGTAGCCACGTGTCAATCTATCGAGAAAAATATTTTGTTTGAGTTACAGCTCTATACTGGTAAACAAAGATGTAATACTCAAGGGAATGGCATGTGTTTTAAAGTGGTGCAAAAACTGGCTTAGTCTATCATTAATTTATAATATTAGCTAGCAGAACAATATTGTATTTGCCTCATAACATGGAGGTCGTAAAACCGCTCTACACCAAGGGTCATATATACTGTTCGTATCTTTTTAAATTCGTTGTAAAATCTCTAATTTCAGGAGAGCATTTGTTGAACGAGACAGAAGGAACCGAACAAGATTTCTTGATCGACAAATATTACATTCATCCTAAGTACAATGAGCACACGACCGATAACGACCTTGCGCTCATCAAACTAGATAAGCCAGCCACTCTCAACAAGAGAGTAAATACAATCTGTCTTCCTGAAGCAGATGACGAGTTTGACACTGGTACCCTGTGTACTATCAGTGGATGGGGTGCGTTACAAGAGGGGGGTATCACCTCCAAGGTTGGTGCGCAATATACCTGGAATACACCTCTTGAATTGATTTTCCTAGAGGAATTGTTCAAAACAATAGGCCGTCTTTTCTTGTGCAAAAAATTCCATTGTTTTTGTCCCCCAGAACAATTCCTCTCTGGACTCAGTGCAAAGGGTCTTTAGACCTAATTTGTCTTGGTTCAAAGTCTAGCCATTTAATACAAAGCGTTCGAAGTTGCGCTCCTTTAAAAACAGCTCTCGATGTAGGGCTGCGCTTTGAACGTCTTTCTAACCTCTTCAACGTTCGTGTTCCAGGTCTTGATGCAAGCCAAAGTACCAATTGTATCACGTGATATATGCAAGCACGAGCAGTCGTATGGAGAGAAGATCACCCCTAACATGTTATGCGGTGGATTACGACAGGGTGGGGTTGATTCGTGTCAGGGCGATTCCGGGGGGCCATTTGTTTGTAGAAATCCAGAAAATCCCAAACAGTGGAGCCTTGTTGGGGTGACCAGTTGGGGCAAGGGATGCGCCAGGGCTTTGAAATATGGTGTTTATGCAAATGTCAGGAAGTATCTTCCTTGGATCAATCTACTGACTGGAAACATGCCAACATCCTCCCCCGGATCGACTGTTAACACATCTGATTCTGTGTTGACGTTACCACCTCTTCCAGGGGGAGGCGGGGATACCATACCAACTCTACCCCCGTTACCTGGTTTACCTTAGACCTACATGCTCCCCCCGTACTGACTGTACCTTGTTCGTCATGTTACAATTCACTAACACCAATAAAATTATGCAATGTGTGAGTGCAATGACCACAATCAACTTTTAAATGTTATCAACCCCTAAGACAACCTCTTGGCTGATCTAAGTCAGGGCATGGCTAACTCACAGATCTAACCCTGAAACAACCTCTGGGCTGATCTAAGTCAGGGCATGGCTAACTCACAGATCTAACCCTGAAATAACCTCTGGGCTGATCTAAGTCAGGGCACGGCTAACTCACAAATCAAACACTGAAACAATCTCTGGGCTGATCTAAGTCAGGGCATGGCTAACTCACAGATATAACTATGAAACAACCTCTGGGCTGATCTAAGTCAGAGCATGGCTAACTCACAGATCAAACTCTGAAACAACCTCTGGGCTAATCTAAGTCAGGGCATGGCTAACTCACAGATCAAACCCTGAAACAACCTCTGGGCTGATCTAAGTCAGAGCATGGCTAACTCACAGATCAAACTCTGAAACAACCTCTGGGCTGATCTAAGTCAGGGCATGGCTAACTCACAGATATAACTATGAAACAACCTCTGGGCTATTCTAAGTCAGGGCATGTGGCTAACTCACAGATCAAACACTGAAACAACCTCTGGGCTGATCTAAGTCAGGGCACGGCTAAAATACGACGCACCTTGCGTGTTTGCTCAATTTTTAACATTCTAACTGCGCACACATAAATGCGCGCGCAGCCTATTTCATAACATACCTTTTATCAGATATTTATAGTCGTTCAGAATGCTATTAATAAACCCGGTCTAACCGCAAATCAATGAGCCGACAAGTAGCTCTTCCTTTTGAGAGAAGTGGCGCCGAGAAGATCCTTAATAAAATACCTGCCATAAATAATTTAGCTACAATTCAAGTGATTCTAAAACGAGTTGATCATAAGAAATATTACTGAAAACGTGCCACCAATGAATTATTGAAGAGTTTTTAAATGCCAGGACTGTACACCAAACGAAAATAAATTCTAACCATAGTTCATCTAGTGGGTTTGAAGTACGCACTTTTTTGACAAGTCGATGATCAAAGATCATAACTTGTCGAGTGTGTGGTTTGAATATAAGAGAATATGCGCAATCTAAAGCAAGAAACTGTCGTATAACAAGTTGGTGATCAGAAATGAAATCTTTTCAAATAAATCTTTCGAATCAAGTGTGTGATTTGACTAAATGAATATGCACGCAATCTAAAACGAAATATTGGTAAAAATTAATTAGAGTACGTCGTATCACCAGTGGATGATTAAAAAAAGAGAACCCTGGTTGAGTGTGTGGTTTCACAATAAGAGAATGCACGCAATCTGAAGAAATACGCGTTTAAAAAAAAAAACCATATATATATATATATAATTCTAAGCTTATCAGTCTGGGCTGCAGATTGTTGCTTTATAAATCATCCGACTTATGTTATCAGTACAAACAAATGATGCGGGAAATCTCCCTGATTAACTTGTCATCTATTCTTATGATGCTTCAGTGAGGTTAATCAGTTCGATAAGACCTTGTCGAGTTTGCTTTTTATGCATCCAACGAATGAACTGACGACTACCTGAGAAGTGACACAGACTCGCTTCTCATTCCTCAGATAAGCGCAAAATAAGCTCTTGATATTCGTCAATGTCGATGAAATCACCTTTATTCAACAAATAATACAGTTCCATACATGACACGATTATTAAGTATTTTAGAATGTTTTGTTTCTACGATGCTATAGTTAGAATCACTAAAAAAAAACCCTGTTTACAAGATATTTTTACTGCTCTGGTTAAAAGGTTATCTTGGTATTTTTTTTTTGGTCCTTATAACTACAATTGAAGTTAATTTTCTCGTGTTGGAGGTTAAGTGTGGTCAAGTCAAGCGAAAGAAAACTAAATATTTTCGCTCTGATTAGCCCACAATACAAAATTCCAACATAAGTCTTTTAAATAAGTTTGTACATGGTCCACAGAACAACAATTCTGAATTAGAGTGATTTAGAGTATACTATTATGTATTATAAAATAACTGTTATGAATGTCGCGTTCTGGTTGGTTTGGAGCGCGTGCTTTATGAGAGCACATTGCACGCGCGCGCACTTTCCGTTGCGTCATTCCTATCTATTATTGTAATTTGTATTTTATAAAAGAAATAAAAAACTTGCTTGCTGTGCTGTGTGCAGTCATAAAGCACTTGGGGGTCGGCAGAACATTCGAGAAGTGTCGAGAAGCACTCTCCTACGCGTCGTGCTTCTCCTAACACTTCTCTCGTGTTCTGCCAACCCCCGCGTGCTTTATGACAGCACACAGCACGCGCGCGCGTTTTCTATTTCTTCATTAGGAGTATTATGCCATCTGTTTTCTACGGCCCAAGTAAAATCCGAAGAATTATAAAGTGGTAGTCCTTCCTGTTAGTTCCTCCTGACAGATCCTGATCCTGTGTTGATTGTAGTTTCTATTAAGCGTAACGTGTGCATTATGTGATATGTAACATATACAGTTCCACCAATAGACCTAAGGTTGCGTGCGCATCCAAATTTAAAGAACTTGACGGGCCACGACACCAGAACAGGAGCTTTATGATGAGAATTATTATACATTCCTATGGGATTTGTTTCGATAAGAATTTATAAAATCGATTATTCTCCTCTTTAAATATAAAACTGGCTTCTCAATTTTACTGAATTTAAGTTTTTCAATTTTGTGGCCCGTCAAGTTGGGTGCGCACGCAACCTTGAGAAAATTTCACTTTATAGTATATATTGAATTTACATTTTAACATGAATGAGTTGTATTCTCATCTTCCTCCAGTTTAAGAAACGCTGTGAGATTTTCTCTCGAGGTCATAGCCGTAGAGTCTGTGAATTTTTCAAACATATTATCTACTTGATGGAAACTGAAGAAGCGAAAGAAATATTTACATGCAAGTTTGGGGCATAGTGTTACAACACAGTATATCGAGGCTTTGCACCATCACGTGAGTCTTTCTTCCCTTGGAAACTGAATTCTTTCTCGTTTAAATCAGATTAGACCAGATTTTAATTGTTCCTGCCTCCTGTCATGGCTGCCATCACATGATGGTGCAAAGCCTCTGTAGTGCTTCGCTTACACTTTCTAACAGTGGCTTCAGAATCGTTTGAGGCAATAATCACGAGATCACATGGTACAAGAAGTGTCTCTTGATTTATGGTTCCAGGCCAGCCACATGATTGAAAGGTCAAAGTCCAAAGTTCACGACCCTCAAGCCATGTGATAGAGAAAGATCAAGCAGGCCACATTATCGGAGGCTCAAAGTCCAAAATTAATGACCCTTAAGTCACGTGATGGCGAAAAAGATCAAACAGGTCACATGATTGAAAGGTCAAAGGCTACAAGCCATGGCCCCAAAAGTCACGCTATAGAGAAACAGATCGAGCAGATTACATGATTGAAAGGTCAAACTCCAAAGTTCATGGCCCTCTGCATGTTGTAAGGTCAAAGTCTATAAGTCAAAGCCCGAAAAGTCACGTGACTGGGAAACAGGTCAAACTTGATCTGATGAACTTAAGGAGCCTGTAGACACTACGGGGAAGTTTGTGGAAGTCGTTGATTTTGGGGAGTTTTTGCTATGTAGCTTGAAGGTGGCGGTGGCGCCTTCAGGAGAGGACAAATGAGCATAAGGTGCTCGTCTACGGGCGAAATTCTCTTTAGCTCCCAACATCTTCCTGAAGGCCATACGAAAGTTATCACTAACAACGGCGTAGATGAAAGGGTTACAAGACGAATTCAACACAGTCGCAACGACACACAAGTTATAAAGAACCCAGAGATAATGGAAGTGTAGCAGACTGGGCATACATGTCAGCAATAGTCGGAATACATTAACAGGGAGTAAGGTCACGGCGAACACCACCACTACCGGGGTAAGGATCTTCTTAGCTCGGTTGTTTCGCTTGATTCGCTGCTCATCATGGCGAGAAGATGAGCTATCGCGCAGGTTCTTGGCTCTCCGAGTTGACTCGTTGAATGCTGTACTGTTACCTAGCTTGCGAAATATCTTGAAGTATGTCCACAAGATGATTGACAGAGGAAGCACATAGTTGTGGAAGGAGCAGATGAAAGTGTATCCTCGCACCATTGACTTACGGTGTTGCTGAGGCCACTCTTGAATACAGTCCTTGAACCCAGCTCCCTCCCAATAGCGCGTCACAATGAGGAGAGGGAGGCATAGCACTAGGAAAGATATTATCCAAGAAATAAAACAGATAATGCGAGCAATCTTCATGGATCGAAGATGGCTGTCATTGACGATCCCGCGATATCTGAAAAGATTAAAAAATCAAGGTTAGGATTACGGTCAAAGTAAAAGGGTCCATGAAAGAAATAATACTCAAGGGAATGACATGTGGTCTGAAATTACGCCTAAAGTAATCATTACGCTTTTTGCTTTTTAGTGAAAAAACCTCACAAGGATGAGGCAAAATTACGGTTTCATTTGTTATGTCTCACTCTAAGAGACTAGAGAACGCTTTTACCAAAATAACCGGCTCGAACCACATAAAAACGTGCATTGTTTGACAAGGAAACGTGCAAAATAACATTAAGAAACGAAAAATGTTTCTGTTCATTACTTATTTAAGACTCGAGGGAACCGAGACATTTGTTTGATATTTATATTTAATTTCCAGAAGAAGAAAAAACCTACTCATATCAAACAATTGTTGTCATTCGCGGGCTTCCTGTGGTGACAAACCACGCTCCCCTCCCCTACACAATTTCCAGTCTTTTTTCGGCCAAAACCAAGATGGCTGACTAGTTAGTGATGTTTTCACTCGATTTACTGTAAATTTGAGCAGTTTTGAGCAAGAAATTCGCCTATTTAGTGAAGAAAATTATATTCCAATTTCCTAATATGGTAAGCACATTCCATATATGGTAAAAGAAACAGCTCGAGCGGAACGACAACTTTTCTATGTGGAAAGTTTGATATGAAGTACGACGTTAACTAAAAATGAGCGTTAAAATAAAAGGATGTATAATTTGATTTTTTTAAATTTCATTTTTAATTTTTGCTCGCATTTTAAATTTTTTGTAGAAACTAAATTGTTTTAAATTTTTCTGGACTCTGCTGGATACTTTATTTTTATTGAAAGAAAAGAAAAATTTTCTCCACATAAGTATGACGTACTAATGAATCTTACTGAAGCAAAAGTATGTTTTACGAATATGTATTTGTTGAAATCTGTTTCCTACGGTGTGTTTATCATAAAATATGTGAAATACATAAAGACATGACTGAAGTGAAGTAATGTTTCGTTCATTCAAATTGTTTTATACTTTGCTCGCCGCATTTTGATTACTTTTGTGTACTCTAATTTTGCCGAAACTTGTCAAAGAAAAGTAAAAACCTCAGAAACTAAATTGTTTTAAATTTTGCTAGTATTTATAGCTTAACACAGGCGAACATCACACCATGAAAACAAAAGATCAGTCGGCCATCACACCGTCTGTTTTGCTTGCTTTAAAGTAATTATCTCCAGGACTGGGAAGTTCGTTAACCTGTGGTGAATTGATTCATTATTTTACTAGTATCTCGTCAACTAATGACCAGGATTTATTTATGGAACAATAATATAGGAACAAATGCCTCGAAGGATGATAAAGAAATCTCTTTGCGACCACACAGCGATACATTCAAAACAACAACGAAAATACAAAAGCGTCGAAGGATAGAAAAGCGAGAAACAGTGGTAAAATGTGGTAAATGTGGCGGGTTCTAACGAAACAAAGAAATTCATTTAATTCAAAAAACCAGCAAACAAAGTACCAGGTTATCTAAGGAAGCCGGAGGTTGGTCAGCGGTTGTAGCAGGCAAAATTTGAAATTTTCTTAATAAATTTTCTCTCAAATGATTGGAATTTTTTTGTTCTAATTAAATTTTCTAATAACCCAGTGAAAGCACAACTTGGGCCCTCATACTGTTATTTTTGTTACTTGTTGATAACAGTGTTCGGTGGTGCACGATTCGATCTCGCGGATTCTTTCAGCCTAGTCTCCCCAGCAGCCGTTCTTCCCTGCACTAAGAACGGCTGCTGAAGAGTCTAATTTAAGCCTCAAGTGGTTTTTTGACTATATTTTTACTTCTCCTTCTCCAAGTTTATATCTAACATTTGAAATATCTTGATAATTTGTGTTCGGATGTGAGAAAGCAGTATTATCAACGACTTGGTCGATAAACACCGTTTTCTGTTCATTACGAGTAGAAGAAGAAAACAACGCCGAAAGGGTTATCGATAACTCAAAGAGACGAAGAATCATTAAAGTAAAAAAGAAAACCGTTGATTGAAGAGTATACCATTTAAGGGACGGACTACTAGATTATTGAAGGGAGGATTGCGTTAATCCCCCAAAAATACCCAGCAAGCAATTTACCTACGTCAAAATATCGCGCAACATCTCCTTTTAGTTAAAAAATATCAAGATATTACACACACACACACACACACACACACACACACACACACACACACACACACACACACAAAGCGTGCATGAATTGTTGCAAAACAATAAATATCGTCTGCAACCTCTGCTCCTCCCCTCCCCACCCCACCCCACAATTATCTAATGTTACTAAGCGAATTTACATCAAGGTGTATGTATATTTTTATATATTTATTTATTTATCAACATCAACAGATTTTAATTCTAGTTATAATAATAATAATAATAGTAATAATAATAATAATAATAATAATAAATTAATAGTTATGGAAAATTGTGAACACGAGTGGAACGGCAATCATTGATGTCAATAATACTTCAATAATATAATATTAAAAATTGTTACTAATACTGGTAGATATTAAATTTAAACCTCAAGTTAGATCAATCAATATATATTCTCAAACTAACTTGATTCAACGAAACACTTAAATAAATAATGTAAGCTGTAGGTCAAACTCCAGCAGCGGTTAATGCGGTTTACCCCGATTTAGTAATTTGTAAAAAATAAACGTTTTAGTACGAAATTTATCGTTTTTGGGGTTAGGGTTAGGGTTAGGGTTTTGATGTTTACTAGAAACTAAAACTTCTTGAATGACCAGATGCTCAGTGGAATAGAAAGATAAGATTGCTATTAATTAAAGAGTTTAAGATTCTCGTTTACGGCAAACGTGGAACGTCAGTTGACAATTAAAAAATTCTTTAAATTAGTGGAAAGGAATCGCAAAAATCTCCAAGTAGTAGATAAACAAAAGAATACTTGTCTTTGTCGAGAAGGTTTGCAAAAGGTAAAGTGAAATGTAGGGAAACGATGTAAACGTGGTCACGTTTGCCGTTTGCGGGAAGGAAAAACGGGAATCTTAATCTGCCTATTAACGGCAAACGTAAAACGACAGTTTACCAGTAAATCATCCTTTAACAATAGCAAAAAACGATCTCCAAGTAGAAGACGAACAAAGGAATACTTGTCCCTTGTTAGAAGGCTAGCGAAAGGTAAAGCGAAATACAGATGATGCCGAAACGTGGTCATCCGTTTTTCCGCTTGCGGATAAAAAACATGTCTTTTATTTCTCACAAATAGTCTAGAAAGATTGTACGCCATATTTTAAAGCCTCATCAGCGAGTTTTCCATGAAGTCCAAACTTAATTTCGCCGTGAAAACAACACGGTACCAAAAAAAAAAAAAAAAAAAAAAAAAAAAAAATCAATAATAATAATAAAACGCGCGGGAGGCTAACTTCAAAGTTTGTCATATCATAATTCAAAAATATTCTGTTCAGCCCCGGCTTCGCGGTGATTAACTATCCTAAAGACGGCATTTGCTTATCGAGAAATCATCTGTAACTAATTCTTAAATCGTTCGCCTGAAGACAACTCAGAATATCAGTTGTCTTAAAAGAAAGTTTAACTGACCGCCGTCATTAATTCATCATTGTGTCAGCAACAGACAGTTCTGCATTTTGACACAGATTGATGAAGCACCACTTTTGAATCATTTAACCAGCCTTGAAAATATCACCGCTTTAAAAATGAGGGTTTATATTAGCGCCCACTAGTTACTATTCGATTAGTCTGACAACATCTAGTAATAAAGAGCAAACATCAGGTTAACTCCTACACGCTAATCTAATGCGTGAATCTTATTTTCAAGTACACTATCCAAAGAGGATAATCTTTGAAAATAACAGTTAAATAAAGACAATTGCTATAAATAAAGTAAAGAACTCAAACATCTTACTGGCAAGCATGGCGGTGGAGAAAACACTCGACTACATGATGTTTCTTGTAACATTTCACCATGGATTTAAGTACATTCTAAGTACTTATTTTAATCTTATAAAAGTATCTAGTGAATAAAGAATAAATGAATGGATCAAGAGTGGCTAGAAACTCTTAATCGTTGTCGTCATAGACTTCTCTTTCCATAGTGTTGACATGAAGAAGATAGTGGATACGTGAATGATGAGAAAACTGAGAGGACATTCGATACTTCGAGACAAGTGTTGTTGTTGTGTGTGTGTGTGTGTGGAAAAAAAGAGAAAGAAGTAAGAGAAACTGAAAAAGTAATGAAGAAGGCAAGGAGGTTGGAGGAGTTAATAGATAAAAGGAAAGAGATACGGAAGAAAAACGAGGGAGGCTGAATGAATGAAATAAAGGATGGAAGAAAGAGGAAGGAAGGAAGGAAGGAAGGAAGGAAGGAAGAGAAAGGAAGGAAGGAAGGAAGGGAGGAAGGAAGGATGGAAGGAAGGGAAAGAAAGGAAGGAAGGAAGGAAGGAAGGAAGGAAGGAAGGAAGGAAGGAAGGAAGGAAGAACTAAATAAACTAGATAAATTTAAGACAGAAATATCCCACGTTTACTGATTAAAAGTCAACTTATTCCGCTGCCTTGGTTGCCCGTTCTCCTCCTCTTCCTCGTCCACCACGGAAGGCAAAAGACGAACAGTACACTTGGATGTAACCTTGGAGACGGGTTTAAGGACGGACCAAGAACATGTATAAATTAATGATGTGATATGAAATATCGAGATCTAAATACATCGCACCTTTATCCCGCAAGAAAATCATCCTCGTAAAAAATACCGACAAAAACTGAGCAGGTACATTTATAATGATATCAAATATATTGGCCTTTATAAGTTTTCTATCATAAAATCAAATATATTATGGCGTTGGAAAAACTGTGTAATTCATGATCATTGCATCAGAAACTCATTACTTAATATAATGAAATATTACATTGACATTTAAGGGACAAGTTGGAATTCTGAACACCGACGAATATACCAAGATATCAATAATTTTTGAGTCTCGATTCAACATCACAAATTAGCGGAATAAAGGAGTTGAGCAACATTTCAGTGCAAACCGGTTTTGGATTTACCCTCTTCGCAAAAAGAAGAGCGATTGTTATTTTTTGAGTCTCTGGCTGAGTCTTGTAAACATCAGCGTTATATACCGAACAAACCCCTTGACAAAAGAATCTAATATCTCATCCTATGTGCATGGCAAGGCAATCACAATCGGTTCTTTTGAATCTAACGATGCAGCAAAATGGAACTGTTAGTTTGGTTAAGAGTGTAATTTGCTCTCTACCACTTTGAACAAAAACAAACATTGTACAGCGATCAGTGAGATAGTTGAGTTAAGAAGTTTTAACTTCTTAAAAGAGACAGAAAAGAAACGGAGCGGTAGCCTTCTTTATCATGTTTCTTTTGCAGGGGTTCGAACCCCGTGGGTTCAAAACACATCTTGAACTCAGCTTTTTCTGAGTTCTTGCTTTATATATAATCATAATAATTCTTAAGTTACATTCTCTAGAATTATCCTTTTGTTCTTGAGGAATCATAGCCAGAAATATATTAAATATAACAAGCCACACACAGAGCTACAAACAGAACAACAGCTCAAGTATTGACCGATCTCTAGCCTTTTAATAATTTCTTGGTAAGAGACAATGTTTGTGTTAGATACCAAGGCTGTAGTTTTTGCTCAAAGTATTTTTTTGGCGATGTAACTAGTGCGTAGGTGGTTTAAAGAAGATAGTGGCAAACTGAAAGTGAACTGAAGTGAAAACTTGAGCAAATATATCATACAAAGAACACAGATAGGACGACATGGTGCTTGTCGCCAATAATAATCGTCTTCTGGAACTATTCGAAAACATTCCGAATTCAAATCACTAAATATTTTCTTCGTTAATAATAAAACATTTTTGTAAAGTAAAGACATGAACCCCGAGGCTAAAAAATGATTAAGAAAAAAACAACATTTCACTAATTATCGTGATAATAAAAAAAAAAAGATTAGAAATTAAAGATACAATTTGAAATTTGAGAATTTTTAGTAAAACTAGTCGGTTCGGCGACAGAGGGACTGCCAAATTTAAAGGGTAATTGAGCATTTCCGGAATAGAACGATGGCTATGGCTCTCTAGTATAACATGTGAAAAATCCAATAAACTCTAATGAAAAAATGCCGTGCCTCCTTGAGGGTTGGTTGGTCCTTGTGGCATCGCAATTGCAAAGCATCTAAATACACTTTTTTCATCTTTTCACGGTGTATAATTTACATTTTCATCATCATTACTGTTAAATACACTTCAATTGATCAGTAATTTCATAATATATTTATTTTAAATTTGTGTTTTTCAATGCAAAGTAAAAAGAAAAGAAAGAAAACTTTATTGAGGAGCCGAGTACAGTTTAGTGAATTTTGAAATATTTTTGGACGGTAAAGGGAAGTATCATAAGGGACAAAAAATGAAGAGAAAAGTTGCTTGCGCACAAGAGGAAAGGAAAGGAAAGGAATGGAATGGGATGGAAAAAAATCTTCTACAGCTTTCTTAGTTTTACTTTTTTTTTTTTTGCATTTATATTTGCCTGTTTTGGTCTTGGAGAGAGAAAGAGAAAGAGAGAGAGAGAGAGAGAGAGAGAGAGAGAGAGAGAGAGAGAGAGAGAGAGAGAGAGAGAGAGAGAGAGAGAGAGAGAGAGAGAGAGAGAGAGAGAGAGAGAGAGAGAGAGAGAGAGAGAAAGAGAGAGAGGGAGAAGAAGGCGACCCGCATTGCAACGGAAAATGCCCTGTAGTGATGCCTCTAGCAAAACCTAACGAAAAAAAAATTGTTTGATAACAATCATAATGATTTCCTAAGTATTGGATTTAAATTGTATTCTCAAGCTAATTTTTTCCCGGAAAAAAATTCGCACTCCAGGGGAGATAGGAACAGTGAAGAACTCCATAATGAATATCACATAATTACATAGTACGCTAGTGCTATTCCCGTTTTCATCGTCTCTGTAGCCATTATTTTTCTAGAATTTTTTAAAATCCAGTTTACTTTACTTGTTGATCATTCGGGGGTTAAAATGTCGTGTTGTTTTATCTATCAAAAAGCGTAATCCGAATTTAGTTCTACTGAATATATTATGCAACTTGGTTTAAGCGGGGAGTCAATAATCAACTTCGACTGACTTGATTCCTAAACCAAAGTGAATAAATGACAATTGCACTTTTTGACCACTGACTGACGTTTTTAGAAAAACAAATTCAATTTGGTTCGCATGTCGCGTCTACTTTGTGATCTTATCATCCTCTTCAAGGGTCGTTTCAGAAATTTTATCTCAGATATTACTTTGATAACAGCTATCAAGAAAGAAGTTTGTACTGTTTGATGCTAATTTAGGAAAAAAGTTGTCAACGTAAACTTGGTTATTATCGATCATTTTCTTATTAATCACGCTTTTTATTTTGAAGTTTAGGATCTTTCGCGCAATTTGTCAAGAAAAGAAAAGACAAACCCCTAGAAGTTTCGCTAGAGAACTAGACAGATAAAGGATGTAAAATATCGTCATTATGTAATAGAGTCAGTACTTACCTATCGATAGAGATGAATACGATCGACCAGACAGAAACCCCGATAAAGACTTCCGACAAAGGATAAGCAACTTGGCATAGCGCCCTTCCTAGAGGCCAGTAGAACAAAGTTTGTTCTTTGACAACCGCAAACGGAAAGGAGAACAACAATACACCTAGATCAGCTACAGCCAGGTTACAGATGAATATATTGGTAACCGTTCTCATGAACGGACACCTGACGATAGCGATGATCACAGCAATGTTACCCAAAACCCCAAAAAGTGCGAGAAGGACTTCTATTGCCAGTCGTCCAATGCGAAGCCACTGGGGCTCGTCCATGTAATCGGGTAAAAACATCGTTTTGTTCAATGACATTCGACTATTTTTTTAAACTCTGGTCAGAATTCTTTGACTCGCTTACTACAAGACTGCAAGAGATAAATGATTTGTGAGAAAAGTCAAAAGGCCAAAATGTAATCCAATGTAAGCGAGATTGGGGTCTTATACATACCTAACTTTGACGCGACTAAGTGAAGGAAAAATGATAACAAGCCGGCTCGCTGCTGTGTAGACATCCAATCTTGCGCAGCGCAGTGGTTTGTTCAAACTGCGGTACTTTGTGATTGAGCGAGGTCGTCTTGGCAGTTATTACGATTTACATCAAATCTTTCTACATCTCTATTGGCAGAAAAAACCTATTTCCTCTCATTCTCTTAGGATTCAAGTCACGTGAACTCTACTAACCAATAGGAAAGAGGTCATTTAGCTTCGCCATTGGCCGAGTTTAAAATGCACGTCCTATGGTTTTCAACACACGTGAATAGGCAATAATGAAAAATGGTAGAAATGCTAGTCACTTCACACTCTGAGTCAAATCTCCAGTACTTTTTCGTGATCATTGATTCTTTCTTTCTTTATTACTTATTAAACTATCAGAGTAATAGAATACAGGAGTAGAGACGTGATTATCGTACACTGAGGTTATTTAGTGACCACTAGATTGGGCTAGGAAGTTCGTATATTTGTTTCTTTTTTT
Organism: Actinia tenebrosa; assembly: GCF_029948245.1. NCBI lineage: Eukaryota > Metazoa > Cnidaria > Anthozoa > Actiniaria > Actiniidae > Actinia > Actinia tenebrosa. Next base: position 30,979,646 of record NW_028292569.1, read on the forward strand.
AAAACATACATGACAGAAACGCTACTAAATGGCCGGTTCTCTCGTTTACCTATTTAGATAAACAGATAAATCTCTTTGTTTATGACTCTTTCAACTAATTTACTGTTATCAATGGACAGCACTATAGCTACTTACATCCATCATCACATATAAGCATAGATAAATACGATATTTATTTTGGATCTCCTGTGGATTCGGCGGGAAAAATTCCCGCCAAAACGCGCGTGTGCACGTTTCCTAAATCCTTTAATAAAACTGTGGTACATGACCAACAATACTGCCATATGTCAAATCTAAGCGTCTATCAACCATTACTAGACAAAGACTGTCTGAAGACTAATGACTTGAATCCTTATTCACTACCGACTTTCAAACCGCTGGAGAGATTTCCTTACACAAAATCTAACATATTTGCTATCACTATGGCATAACTACTGTAAGGAGATAGAAAAGAGCATTCCTTAATGTGGTAAAGTTTGGTGTTAAAAGGTTTGAGGGAAATAATTAAAGGATATTGGAATGATCAAAGATTAAGTACACTGAGGTTATCAGATAGATATCTAATACCATATGGCTTAAAAAAGGATCCAAAAATCATGAGAGTAAAGAGCCTTGCATAACACAGGGAGGTGTTTGGTTCTAGATATCTATTACTTATACTTTGCTCAATCTTGGTTTCAATGTCATACCCAGCACCATATTGGTTGTCTTGAAGCAAAGACTTTTTCTTGATTTCTTATAGTCAAATCAACCAACATGGCGGCCACGTCTTTGCCTTTGTACATTTGACTTGATAGCCGCCATGTTGACTTGAACAAAAGATTTGGTCTTAGTTTCTTTTAACGCATCAACCAACATGGCGGCAATGTATTTTTTCCCAGGAAAAAGGCTGTGCATCAAACATAGCAAGCAATTTTCCTTACTTGAGGATTGAAAATAGCTCAAAAGTGGTAAAAGTGGTTTTCTATCCGGAATTGTCCTTCAGCTTAGACTAAATCTGAGAATTCGGACAATTCCAGACTAACCAACTAAGAAAGATAAATGTGACTATTTACTCTATAGTCAAGAGGGAATTTTCGTCTTAAGATTGTGTAAAAGGATTTTTCAAAAAATTAGGGGGATAAAGAACGCGATTCAAGAATAGCATTTTAAGTGATTTGTCTTAAATGCCAAGGAATGTATAAGAAATCCTAAGGAATTAATTCAAATAATGTTTGAACTATTGGTATCTTTTGGCTTGTAAGAAAGCCTGAATCTCGGGGTGCATCAACACGACTCCAAACCCCTTGAGATATAAATAACAATGAAACGACAGCCACCATGTTGGTTGATCTTATCTTCAACCAACATGGCGACTGTATCACGTAGCATGCACCGCACCCCCAAAAATTAAAAAGCTGAGTTAAAAGGCAGATTTGTCAGTGTGTTTGGATTCGTATAAGAACCTAGAAAAAAAAGTATAACACTTTGGTGCTTGAATTAAAAAAAATAAATTTTGTTTTGTCTCCAACTGGAAAAGAATTCTGATTCTTTTTCAACTCTTTCTTTGTTAATTAAGGGGAAACAAGCGAGCTGTTTCTCGAGAGGCGAATGTGTTATCGGTATTTTGCATATAACTACCTCACGTTTAGCGAACTGCAGCACAATGGGCCGGAAAATGATAAGAATGTAAACCCAATTCCTTTTATTTCAATCAATCTTGTTGTTTCTTCTTTCTAGGAACACGAAAACCACACAGATGTTTTTCTCTGTGTTCGTGTGTTCTCTGTGCTATTTGTGGTTTCGACGATAGAAAAAAACGCGAAAACGCAAGATTCGGATTTTCCACTGCTGAGGGTGAAAAAGATTAAATTAAAGAAGTCCATTGAGAAAACGTGTCGACTTGCTAGACCAAAACACTTTACGTGTGATATCGGTTCTTGGAGTATAATATTAACTTTATCTATATAAGAGACATTGATGAGCAAAACGTGCTTGTTACAAAACCATATTGTTCGTGTGTTCGATTTTTTGTTGTTATTATTATTATATGTGGGTTTTATCTAATTGTAGGGTTGTCAGAAGGAAACCGCAAATGAAAACATTTATACTACTGGAAGAGTTTTAAAGGCAGTAGCGGATCTTGGGATCTTTAGGAGAAATTCCAAGTGTACATACAGCGTGTACCGTAAGCTTATTAAATATGTATCAACTCAGAATGCAGGAAAAGTTTAATCTAAATTTTGTTACAACCAAATTGAAATTAAACTTTAAGATTGCACCAATTCAAGTCATTCTAATGTTTCTTTTTAACTTTACCTATTTCCAAATAAATGAATATTTAAATTACAGCCTGAAGGCAAAATGTTGCAGTTCAGTCTAGTTACTTTGAAGGTATTACGGATGTAAAGCCTCACGCCAGCCAAGGAAACACATTCTGACTGAAAAACTAATTAATATTTTGGTTTTAACCACGTAGCTGGCGGCGTGTAGATGAGTGACGAAAAAAAGCGTATCATTTCAGCATTTGTTTTTTCAATTTTATTATAAAATAGGCGATAAGCCAGCCTATACTAGGTCATTTCAAGATCCAGAATAGCTGGAATAACTGGTATATTTCTTCTTATTGTTGTTGTCAATAACCCAGAGGTTGTATAAAACCTTTTAAAACCTCTAATTTATTCGTGTTTAGATCTATGTCTACAATTCCTTTCCATCTTCGACTGACTTATCGGATATTGCTCTCCCCGACAACCATTTCTAAAGCAGCTGTGTGTATATTAAAACTTAAAGGTAATGAGATTTTTCTCCCTTTGTTAGCAAATGCATTGTGTACCGTTCACCCGATGACTACACCGGGTCAACTAACTCGACGCCTGCTGAGAGTTGAGAGGTACCGATCGACTGCAAGGCTGTGTTCTTAGCGCCAAATATCTTGAAATATGAAATGTGAAAATGTGAAATATGAACTGTTTCTAAACAAAGATGGTTAAATTCTGATTAATGAATTATAGAAGTACTAACGATAGGTGTTTATATGGATTAAACGCATGCAATTATGTTCAAGTACGTCTAAGATTAGCTATAAGAAGATTCACGGAAGCCATCTTGGAGATTCTTTTTCTATTCATCCAAGATGGCGACTGTGGATGATATATTCCGGCAGGACTGAAATGCTTCATGATCATTTAGTTAATTCCTTTAATCTGAACACAAATTCAACAGACAACGTTAAAGATCCTACCTTTCGGCAATGACAAGAACATTTTGGTAGAAATGCTAGTCAGTTCACTACTCAACGACTTTATAATCTACAACACTGTAGTAGTATTAGTAGCAACAGCAGCAAGAGTAACAACAACAACCACATCGTCAGAAGTAGTAGCAACAATAAAAGTAGAAATAGTAGCAGCAAGAGCAGCAAGAGCAGCAAGAGCAGCAAGAGCAGCAAGAGCAGCAAGAGCAGCAAGAGCAGCAAGAGAGCAGCAGCAAGAGAGCAGCAGCAAGAGAGCAGCAGCAAGAGAGCAGCAGCAAGAGAGCAGCAGCAAGAGAGCAGCAGCAAGAGCAGCAGCAAGAGAGCAGCAGCAAGAGCAGCAAGAGAGCAGCAGCAAGAGAGCAGCAGCAAGAGCAGCAGCAAGAGAGCAGCAGCAAGAGAGCAGCAGCAAGAGAGCAGCAGCAAGAGAGCAGCAGCAAGAGAGCAGCAGCAAGAGAGCAGCAGCAAGAGAGCAGCAGCAAGAGAGCAGCAGCAAGAGAGCAGCAGCAAGAGAGCAGCAGCAAGAGTAGAAATAACTAGAAGTAAGGAAACAAAATCAGAAATAACGATAATTCTACGATAATAATAATAATAAATAGTAATAATAATAATAATAATAATAATAATAACAATAATAATAATATTTATGATCATCAAGACGACAACCGAACGGAAGGGAATACAAAATACTGGGCCTGACTTTTGAAGCTAAGTCTATATTTGATTGGACATAACGGTAATGTGAGACGACAGGTAAAGGGAAAGTCAATATCCGTATTAAGCCAGACTACATATGATTACAAACTCAGTAGTTCTTTTGTCTTATATTATGCAGGGCAATAGAGTCAAGGAAATTACACGTTGAAACAGGAACCGCAACAACATGAAAGACAAACTCTATTGCAATAGAATTAACCTCAATAAGCCGAGAATCTACTAAATGATTTTCAAGCTGTATTTTCTATTTTTTAAATGCTAAAAAGAATTAAGAAAGCAAGAAAACGAACGAAGGCAAAGAAAAAGAAAAAACGTGATAAAGAGAAAGATAAAGACACAAGACAGAAAGAACGGCGTACTATCTCAAACTGTCTTATTGTGCAATCGTAAATGAGACAAACATGTAGCTTACACAATCACTTACACTTGACCACGACCGGCTTAAAATATAATAAAGAGAAACCCTAATATTTTTTTTTACAAAAACACCCACAGCAATGTCTTCATCCGAGATATCAGCAATCTATCTTCAAAATAAAATATATTAAAAAGCTCAAAAAGAATCGTCGTACAAACTAATGAAGGTGTTCCAAGTCTAGTATATCGAACAGGAATACAGCTAGCAATGACAATTAAAATCGTTGAACGCCGAAATCTTTGGCGGTTCGAGCCACGTAGGAAGCGGTTCCATGAAAAAAAAAGCTATGTTTTCTATTTTACTCCGGAAAAGATAAAAATAAAAAACGCAAACTCCTTCGATTGTAGTTGATAAAAGAGAACAAAAAAAAAAAAAAAAAAAAAAAAAGCGGTATTTAATATGAAATCGATTGAGCACTTCATTCAACACATTGTGTGTATACACCAAATTGAAAAAACGTTGTCGGGTTCAAAAAAAGGTTATATCTTCAAAGCTAAGACCGAAGGGGAGCATGGGAAGACAAACAATTATGCTAATTTCATGCGTATTGCAGTTTTCCCTTCCTGTGCACATTTTATGCAACATGCCTTTGGCATGTTGTTAATCTTTGCTCTACTGTGCATTTTTACATGTCTATATGCAAATATAATACACATTTCGGAGTACCAATAATCCTTTTCGACCTTAGCTTCGATGATACGACCTTCTCGAACCCGGCTATGTTTTTTCAGTTAGGTGTAATATAAATCAAACAAATGTAGACTTATACAATACATAGCATGTATAGCATTGATGTAAAACAGCGTGTGGTTAATTGGCGAGGAAAAAGATAAAAGTGAGATACGAGACAAAAACCAAAACGAAAAAGAGATTTTTTAAAGGGAATATAGAAATCGAATTAACACGAGAAAGGAATAACTTAAAATTCTTAGTGAATCAGCCGAATTTATTTAAAAGTTGGGAGTTTTTGTCTTTGTGTCGTTGAAGGATAACATATACCGTTTCGAATATAAATGATGAATTTCGATAAACTGCAAAATGACTGAATAATCTATGGTGTAATCTTATAGATATTAGCAATATAGGAATTATATACATATATCTGAATTATTAGCGAGCCGTTTTGTTTTTTTCTCAAAATTATTTTATTTTATTTTTCGCTTAATGTTTTGAAAAATAAGTAAAAACGTTAGGTTTCTGTTTATCGATTTTTGGAAATTATGCTATTCTGCGTCACTTTTTGTTCCTTATTTCCTGTTTTATTTTCTTTAAATTTTGAAAACATTCTGATGTTTGTAACTCATTAATTTCGAATATTTGTTACTGTGTTAAGCGAGTTAAACGGTTTTCCGTCAAGGGAAGGAAGAAAGAAAAAGAAAAAAAAAAAAAAAAAGGAAGGAAGAAAGAAAAAAAAAAAAAAAAAAAGGAAGGAAGAAAGAAAGGTAAATATGTAAAGGAAAAATATTGAAATATATATATATATATTGCTCTTTTCTTGTGTAGAAAATATACATACATACATATAAATGAGAAAGAAAGAAAGAAAGAAAGAAAGGAAGGAAGGAAGGAAGGAAGGAAGGAAGGAAGGAAGGAAGAAGGAGAGAGAGAGAGAGAGAGAGAGAGAGAGAGAGAGAGAGAAAGAAAGAAAAAGGCAAAATAAACTAGGCCATACTCTTATTTTAGTCACCGTGTTTCTTGCCTTGCTATTGGGGCTCAGTAATGTTATATAACTATGAATGCAACCTATCTTACTCAAACACGTGAGTTGGAAGTGATTTGGAACCCGAGATAGTTAAGTGTTCTATGCTATCCAAAGCCTAATGTAGATAGATCTCAGTCACACGATTAAAGGGCTTTTGAGTGAACTTATTAATGATCTGCCAAAGACAAAACAAACTTTAACAATGAGATTTAGTACAAAGTGAGCGGAATAGCGTGTAGTGAAATACATGATGTGATATTATGTATTAACTTCTTATCCTAAAATACAAGAATAAGAAAATATTCGAAGATATTATCTTTTAGCTGTCGGTTCTATTAGTCGTACCCTAAAACACCCTGTGCACTGATCAAACTCGGGGCATGGCTACCTCACAGATCGAACCCTGAAACAACCTCTGGGCTGATCTAAGTCAGGGCACAGCTAACTCACAGATCCAACCCTGAAACAACCTCTGGGCTGATCTAAGTCAGGGCATGGCTAACTCACAGATAGAACCTTGAAACAACCTCTGAGCTGATCTAAGTCAGGGCACGGCTAACTCACAGATAGAAAACCCTGAAACAACCTCTGAGCTGATCTAAGTCAGGGCACGGCTAACTTACAGATCAAACCCTTAAACAACCTCTGAGCTGATCTAAGTCAGGGCACGGCTAACTTACAGATCAAACCCTTAAACAACCTCTGAGCTGATTTAAGTCAGGGCACGGCTAACTCACAGATCGCATTGGAATTGTAGCCTGTTAGGTTTAATTTTGTAGAGTAAAAGGACCCTTTAATGAAGGGAGAGCCCAGCAAACCTATCTAACAGCAATATTACCGTGGATATTACAATGGATATATATCTTGTACTTTATCATATAAAACAAAAAACATATTGATTGTAAAGAGATGATGGATTATGGTTGAATTTAGCATCGGATATTAATGGGGTTTCACTTGTCGATTTATCTGTAATTCGTCTTTTTCTTAGCAAGGGTGTCTTTCCTTTTTCTGCTTCCGATGAAGAAAATATTACTTTAATGATGCGATTTGAACAATTAGCTAAAATATATTTTTTCCTATACAGTAAAAGAAGCTTAAGGTCAAATATGGCATCAAGAAAGGGGGAAAACATAAAAATTTACATAGGCAATGAAAAAAGATTAAATCTCGAGGAAAACCAGATTTTAACATAAAGTAAAACAGTTGTGACAACATCAATAATTCAAAAACCACGAGAAAACAAGATGGCGCCGATGACGTCACAAGTACAATGATCTTTCTATCCTGTATCCTGTTTTGGAATTCCTTTTAATGAACAGAGGAAAACTGAGACGTGTACAGTTCAAATTACAGCCTGCAGGGGACGCAGTTTAATGTACATTACTGCGCTAAAAACGCTTTGATATATTAAATTGGTATAGACGTCCTCTCCCATTTCAGACCACATGGTATTCTCTTTAGTGTCGTCTCTTTAGAAGACAAATGACTAGGAATACAACTCAAACAAAGAATCTTATTCTCAAGAGAATGACACGTGGTCTGAAATGGGAAAACACTATTCCCAATAATAAAGAAGTCGATATATTACAGTTGAGCCCGCAGTGCAAATATTCTGTATTTCCATTTGCGTTTTTTAAGCTCAAAAGAATATTGGTGACAAACTCGTGGTGTATAGGAACCTTGACATGGGAACCCTGTATCGACTCTGGCATGGATGGACTGGAAAAAAGCAGAAATCTTTGAAAGTATGGGTTCCCTGTGTTTCTGTAACATTAGGCCTGGTAACTAGTTCTAACGGACATAATTTTAACGCCCCGTAGCTAGACGGAGTTCAAAACCAATACTACAAGGATACGTGTGTCTTATTAAAGATGGAACAAAAATAATGTAAGTAAATGTCCCATCACAGTCTATCATATTCACCATTATTGTTCTGCTGTACAAGCAAGGAACGCTTGATCAACTTCAAGCAAAGCTTTTTAGTTCAATTATTATTTTTTATTGTACTTCTTGTGATTCATATGGTTGGTTAACTTATGCAAACGCTAACTGGTCCTAGTTATACGAGTATTTAAATTAACGAGCCAAATTCATCGAATAACAAGCCTCCAATCGGAACCAAATGGACCAATCAGAGCCGCAATCTCCAAGCACCCGGATGGGATAACGTTTTTTTAAATAGTTCATTTTTTAAAAAATCATTATACTAGAAAAATAAGAATTTATTTTTTCTAAGTCGGATTCTTTAAGAGAGAAAGCGACAAGCATTACAACAACACAAGACAAAAAAATACCAGTTTGAAATGACATGGTTCGCTGCCCTTGGTTTGATCTTACAGGTACAAAGATTGACCTGTCACTTTGATCGTACCCAAGCTAACCATGGCTACTGTAGCTAAGGCCCCGTAACTAAGGATACCGTAACTAAGGCTCACGTGACAAAGGATTCCGTATCTAAGGCTTCCGTAACTAAAAATCACGTACACTGAAATTCTAACGAAAATATACATATAATATATCCCGTAACAAGATATCCTTAATAAATAAAAATTCCATGGATGAAAAGTCCAGAGATAAAATTCCCTAACACAGTTTTTCCTAGGGAATAATTTTTGATTTATTGAGACGTGTTTGAACTTCAGAAACATGAAGAGACAAGAACAAGTGCCATGAAGTGACGCCACTGCTGCACAAGGACAGTATCAAACGACAAACAGAAAAAAGTTTGAAAACAAAATCCGTTGAAACGACTGTTATCTGTTATTTGTTCGTCAAATGAAAACTTCTATACCAGGAAATCGTATGGCGTGGATTTGTTTGTCCTTGCCTTAGGTGTAGTCTTAAGATTACGCTGAAAAGGATGGGCAAAGATTCCCGACTATGAAAAGAGCCACAACGGAAAAGCCGCCATACGCATGTGCAAACTCATGGCTATCACGATATACGTTTTACATACTGTTGATCTGCGCAACCGCAATTTGTGTGGCAAATCTTATTTGCCTGCAAAAGCGTTTGTCGAAAACATATCCCACATGGAGTAGGAAAGTCAATGGCAGATATAAGGACTCCAGTGCCGAACAAAAGGCAGACGATGCTAGGCGTGATGCAAGGTCAGAGCGTTGCGGTTCTACATTAACAAATTTGGAAAACATTGCCTCAAAACTCAATGATATTCTACAGGAAACTAGAAATAAAGAACCGAGCGAGAAAGGAGAAGACATGGGTTCGAAGCAAAGAAGTATTTTTCGTTATAATATTGTATTAATGGCATATAAACGATCTGGTTCATCGTTTGTTGGCCAGTTATTCAACCATCACCCTGATATACTCTACCTCTACGAACCAATATTCTTTTTAAAGGAGCTCGAGCGTAACCATGGTAACGCATATAGAATCCTATCTCGAAGGCTTCTGAATACTATTTTCACTTGTAACTTTGAAGAAAATCCTTATTTTGTCAGTCAGTTGTCGGACTCGGCTTTTCGCCTGTCTTCTCGTGTCCTGTCCAAACCACCTATGTGTCCGAGCACAACAAACATGGAACACGTGCAAGAAGAGTGTCAGCGGATTCACACTAGCACATTGATTGACATCTGTCAATCATACCGTCATGTCGTTATCAAGACTATAAGGGTAAAGAACTTAGACGAGCTTAAAGAGTTGCGCAGGTTTAACATCGAGGCACCTTGGAATATTATGAAAGTTATTCACCTCGTACGTGACCCGAGGGCAATTATTAATTCACGTGCTCATATTGACCTCTCTCGACACAACACTAAATGGACAAAGGCGGATTATCAGACAAATGCGCGCGCACTTTGTACACAGGTTTTAAATAACCTGAAAAAGGGTGTGTCTGAGGAGGCTTTTGAGACGATGTATCACGTGATTCGGTATGAAGATATCGCGACACAAACTGAACGAGCTACAAGAGAACTGTACGAGTTTGCTAATCTGCCTTGGTCTGAGAAAGCAGGCCAGTGGCTACGACAAAATACCCTGAAGACGCACGAATTTCACCCTTTTTCGACGACCAAAAATGCTACGATGTCCCTAAACCTATGGAGAACACAACTCGATGTTGAAACTATCCGAACCATTGAACAAGAGTGTTCTATCATGATGACTCTGCTGGGATATAACAAGGTTAAGAATCCAGAACACTTACAAGATATCTCGCGGCCGTTGTTTCGCGATAATAAATCTAGCACCGTATATATAACAAAGAATATCACTGATGTTATGTTAGAGATAGAATACCTTAAGGAACACGGACTTCTTTAATTAAGTGATATCAAGGCCAATGATAAATAATACAGTATTACTGAAGCTATGCCGGAGAGAAAATTTATCAGAAAATAGTAATTTTTGCGGCATGGTGTTTTTGCCATGCTTGTGACAGCCTTCATCAAAATGATGAGATGCGCAAGATACGGATTATCAGTATTTTCCGAGTTAGTTTTTCAAGTTTACAACATCAAGTGTTTTATTAGTTTTAACTGAAAAACGTATTCTCATTTCAAGAGGTATTTTTTTCAACATCGTCTGATAAGATCAATCATAATATATGCGGTTTTTCCTCTAGTTACCACCCAAAAAGATATGATGAGTAAAAAGATAATTATGGGAAAAAAGAAGCATCACCGATGTAATGGTGAACAAAAGTACCTCCAGGGTATCTAATGCTTGTCATGCGAGAATTCAAAAAAGATTCAAGTGTTGAAATAAAATGTTTAACATCACTGAAATAACATTCAAAACTTATCACAAGGGTTTTATAGATAACCCATGATTATCTTCCATGTATACTAGCTACATACGTACTAGCTGTATGCTATGATATATCATATCGACAGAAACAAGAAATAGCTTTGGGCCTATGTACGATAGAACTGTGTTAATCAGAAAGAAGGCTGATATGAGAGATATATAGCCGAGACGTTAGTAGTATTGATTTAGCCCTCTTGGAAAACAATGATTAGTAACTGAGATCAAACACGCCGCCCTCGCACACTAATATTTTATCGAATGCTGTAGTAATATATATATATATAACATATGCGCGCGCCTATATAAAGCGATATTGTATATATTGTATATTGGGAGTATGTATATACCACGTGCGCGCGTCAATATGTAAATTTTTCAACTCTCTCTACTATTGTAAATAATATAGAATATTAGAAATTATTAATAAATGAATATGTATAATGAATATGTATAAATAAATGTTGAAATCATTTCTTTTTATTCGAAGATAAAAAAGTTTCATTTCAAAGATTTCACTTATTCATTTGCCTCACGATTGTGGTAGTCAGGAGGACCGCTAGGTTTCGACTGCTACTGCTAGTCTTCATCAGGCGATAGTGCATGCATAAGTCCCATTTCATTTATAAGTGCCGTTTCATTTTATCAGAAGTCGGGGCCTCGAGGCAAATAATTATTTGAAGATTTTTATCTGTTTTTGGAGGTGCCGCGTCCGTAGACAGCTACTGTGTGCAGCTGTTTTCATTCAATACCTTACACTGCACTTTCATTAAAGATTAAAAAATAGGAAAGGCGATCAAAATTACATTCAGTAAAAAACAAGCTAAAAAGGATTTGATAATCAGATAGTCGAGTCTGGGAGGCGATAAAACTATTAAAAACTCCAGAAAAACAACCATGTCGTGATGGAATAATAATACAAAATTAATGAGGAAGCCAACTCCTCTAAATAATGATAACCACTTTATAATAAATCAATTGATTACGGGCCATAAACTGTTGCACTTTTGGTCAACCAACATCGTGTGCACAATCAATAAAAACAACTTAAGTGAACACTACACGATTTCTTTATTACAAAAATGTACTATTTTTGGAGTTAGAATTCAAAGAATTTTTCTGTCAATTTTGATCATCGAAATTACAAACTTTTGATTTGCAACAATTTGCAGAATTTTGTGTAGCATTTTTTATTACGAATGATATAACTACATCTTTATTCGTCGTGTGCGTTTTATTTTCATTTATAAACAATTATGGTGCAATATAAAATCGTTACTTCTTTACATAAACTATAAATATTTTACAATTAGGTTTTATACATTGAAATTAAACGGCACACATCATACACTTAAAAAATGAAATAAAAAATTCTTTTCATTCAATGAAAAAATTATGTCTAATTATTTTGCATTGTTATTAAAGTTCATCGTTTTTAGTTTTTTCTTCTCTCTTTTCCTCTTCTTTATCAACCTGTTGTTTATTGTAATATTTATAAGCCAAGAGTACAGCATTTTTTGCTCCTACACAAGACATCTCCATGGCACTTGCTGCATGTTCTATAGCATTGATGTAAAATACTCCTTCATCCAAGATAAAAGATGTAAAATGCCTAGCAGGTTTCAGGTCTGGGTAGGCCAGCCATTTTACAGACTTAGTAACATTTCTCGTAGCAAACAGCTCTTGAAGCTGTTCTGAAGTCAAAGACTGACGAGAGAAAACCTTCCTTACTGGTTTATCTCTGGTATCTGTTGAGTTGCGGTCTTGTACTGGCTGTTGTAGACCAATGGAGTTGAAGTAATTCTTGGGATTCTCGGTTGTAAAGATTCCCTCAGGCACATCAGAGGCACTTTGAAACCCAAAATGTGTCAAGTTGATCTCACCCTGGACAAATGTAGCGACAGTCTGCCAGAAGGTGTTAGTGTGACTCGCTTGTGGCCAGTTTGAGCATGAGAGACAAGTAAAATAATTGGACTGCACTTCAAGAGGAGCAGCAATAATCACAATATCATATGATTGGTTCAATCCTTGACTAGTAGTGATGATATAGGATGGTTTGTTGTTGTTAGATATCTTGGTGATCTTGCTTACTTTGGTTTCTTTATATAGATTAGCTTTATAAGCAGTTAAAAGTAACTCACAGACTCTATAGTTTCCTCCCTCCACTGACCACAGCCCACCTCCAACACCAGCCAACGAGACAGAACCTAAAAAGAAGCTCAAGTCAATTATATTTTTTCCATCCAGTATACCTATATATACTTGATAAGTGGTTGTGTAAGAGCTTGTGTATTGCAGCCACCAAGAGGTGCAGGCCATCTATGTATGTAGTGCTATGAACAATCCATGTCAAAGTTAAGCAGTCATCCTAAAGATCAAGTGACATTCGTCTTCCAATGAATGTATTTGGAATTTGATTTTTCATAAGATCTAGTAGACAAAAGATACAGCCAATGTATGTAGTTATATTAACAATTCATATGAAAAACGCTGGATAAGAACATGTGAAAATAAGAAGACTAGATGACAGATATTACCAGTGTTTTCAAAGAGTGGCTCCTATCTTCCAATAAATGCAATAAAAAAAATAATTTGATTTCCTTCAAAAGACGAAACATGAAACAGGTTTGTGAATCACATATGGTCATATTCAAATGAGTTTAACTATTGCAGATCTTTATTTCAATTCCAGCTAGCTCTGTATGTTAGACATCAAAGCAGTGTAGTATTGGCTAGCAAAGTGCTAGAAGCAGCCTGGTGCAATGTGAGGGGTAGAGTGGGGTAACTTGTGATGGACAACATTCACGCCTAGTTGCTAAATCCTAGAAAGCTGAAAATATATACTAGTAACTGTCAAGACCATGTTGGCCTTTCCCAACTTCATTTTGGATATGGTTTTATGTTAGATAAATGCCATTGAATAAAAGAGCAGTGGTGTGGTGTGTGGCTTGATAAAATTCAGTCTAGCCAACCCTGGATCAACAACCCTGGATCAACAACCCTGGATCAACAACCCTGGATCAACAACCATCTTATACCATTTTGATAATGCATGAATCCTGACACTGAGTTATTTTAATCCTATTTTAGATACTCTATATGAAGATGAATAAAAGAGCAGTGGTGTCGTGTGTGTTTGATAACATTCAGGTTCAGAAAAGTGAATCCTGGATTGTGTGAGTTGAGTGTTGTGTGCATAGACATTGAATGTAGTGGTAGTGTGTGTGAGTGAAAAGTGTCCCCAATTAGTGTGAAAGCGCTACAATGACTAGACGCTTAAGGTGGCTCGACCCCCTCACGTTTGACCGCTACCTTCCACTTTTGGAACGCTAGTGCATAAACGTCTTTTATCCGATTGCAAGTCTTTTTTGCACATAAGTCACATAAAGATTGAATTAATATTTGATGCAGTTTTTAGTGAGATCGGACGTCATAACACGTGATTATGATGAAATATTTGCTTTCGTTTAGAAAATAATTTTAGCCTTGCAGAGCGTTCAACACTAAAATGCTTCGTACCACATAATTATATACTAGATGCCTCCATTTGTGGGGATTTTTGAAAAAATCTATCTAGCTAATAATGAGATATTTGAGATTATTTAAATATAGTGCATAATCTACTTCAATCCATTATTTAGTTTTGAAGTAGATTATGCGCTATATTTAAATAATCTCAAATATCTCATTATTAGCTAGATAGATTTTTTCAAAAATCCCCACAAATGGAGGCATCTAGTATATAATTATGTGGTACGAAGCATTTTAGTGTTGAACGCTCTGCAAGGCTAAATTTATTTTCTAAACGAAAGCAAATATTTCATCATAATCACGTGTTATGACGTCCGATCTCACTAAAAACTGCATCAAATATTAATTCAATCTTTATGTGACTTATGTGCAAAAAAGATTTGCATTCGGATAAAAGACGTTTATGCACTAGCGTTCCAAAAGTGGAAGGTAGCGGTCAAGCGTGAGGGGGTCGAGCCACCTTAAATAAAGTGATTTTCATGCTACTGTCTAAATCTATTTTGATCATTAATTCTCCCTAGACATTGTGTGCATAGACATTGAATGTAGTGATAGCATGTGTGAGTGAAAAGTGTCCCCAATTAGTGTGAAAAAGCTACAACGACGCTTAAGCACTAGACGCTTAAATAAAAGTGATTTTTATGTTACTGTCTAAATCTAGTTTGATCATTAACTCTCCCCAGACAGATATTCTAATAATCCTGCAATTTGGGAGAATGCTCAATAGATTTCTAAAAGACTTTTTCCTTTTAAAGGGGCACTTGGATGAAAATCAATGAAAATTAGAAATGGCTTGAAACTTGTTTAAACTTATCTACATGGCCCAGATAGTAGCCAACATGTTTCCTTCACAGTCAAAAGTGGCGGGGAAAATTATCAATTTTATTCAGCATCTAAATTGTGAGTAAATGACGTCATTTACTCAACCCTATTGTTCTTTTCACTTTTAACCCAAAATATCTCAACAGCAAGTGGCTCCCAGGCTAAAATTTTCACTAATCAGATTTTCATAATTATAATTGAGTCATACTATCCTCAAATACTTCAGTTATTCAGACTTTCAAAAATTGGGGCATTTTTTTATCCAAGTGCCCCTTTAAGGGCTCTTTTGAAAACCACTTAAGTTAATCCCAAACCGCAAGTGCTCTTATACGCAGGACACTTAGTTAGGCAAGCACTCAAGGAACCAAGTAGGTAATTAAAAAAGTTGCCAAGTGCAAACTCAAACAGTTAATAGCTGCAAGCCATACAGGATTATTTAAGGAGATAAAGTCAATGCTGTAATAATTCTAAAACCTATAAGAAAAAGCTTTAAAGATGGATTTAAGTGCAGGCTCTAAGTCCAAGACAGCTGATAGAGTTAAATTACTAGCCAGCATGCATTCATAGATGTGGATAAGTGCTCTACAAAATGGCTTTAAGTGGTGGCTCTAAGTCCAGAGCAGCTGATAGAGTTAAATTAATATCCAACATGCATTCATAGATGTGTATACGTGCTCTACAAAATGGCTATAAGAGGAGGCTCTAAGTCCAGAGCAGCTGATAGAGTTAAATTAATATCCAACATGCTTTCATAGATGTGTATACGTGCTCTACAAAATGGCTATAAGTGGAGGCTCTAAGTCCAGAGCAGCTGATAGAGTTAAATTAATATCCAACATGCTTTCATAGATGTGTATACGTGCTCTACAAAATGGCTATAAGTGGAGGCTCTAAGTCCAGAGCAGCTGATAGATTTAAACTATCGGACATGCACTCATAGATGTGTTCATAATCAAAAGCCCTCCAAGACTGTCCAAAGCTTTTGTTAAATAAACAAGTACCATATATATATACACTGAAGTGCACTTCAAATCCTATTATTCTTGTTCAAGTTTATGTATATAAAATTAAAGTGGTAGTCCTTGGGATTCAATTTCCTCTGAATTTTTAAGCATATTTAATTTCAAAGTGTAATTTTTTGGTGTGCACATTCCATAATGTGTGAGTATGTTCATTTCAGGAAGTATAAATTAGTATTTTTCACACAAAAGCCTCATCAAATCTTTAGCTTTTGAAAGGGTACGGATAATCTTAATGTATAGCAAAAATCTACCCAATCTTTGAGATTTGATTTATGCCTTTAAATCCTGAATTTCGTGAGATTTTTTAATTATGGAAAATCTGGAATTGAGCATTGATGGAATGGACTGGACTTTGGTTAAGTGGATCGCGGATCACAAAAAAGTTTTCAATGCGTTTTTAGGTTTTGAAACAGTATAAATAATTTTGACTTATTGAAAAAACATGTCCAACTTTTAAAATTTGATTTACTCTTCTGATTACTGAGTTTTGAGAGATTTTTTAATTTTGGAAAATCTGGAACCGAGCATGGATGGAATGGACTGGACTTCAGTCAAGTGGATCGTGCGGATCGCAAAATGTTTTTTACATCGAATTTGCAGCTTTTATCACATGACTTTTATTTTAACATCCATAACTAGTAATTTTATTTTGAATTTTTTAAAAAATTTATATAGTAAAATATTTTAAAATGTTTTAAATATCGCAAAAAATCTACAAAGTTGTGCTAGCTGATTGGTTGAAATATGTTCTGTTGTAATTATTGACTTTGGATTGGCTAAGAGAAACCAATCAATTACTGAGTAATTGGATAAGATTTCAGTTTTCTTAAGAAAATAAAATCTACCAAATCAATCACTTGTTTATTGGAGAGGATGAAAAGTTTTAAAATAATACCATAGTTATAGATTGTTAATATAATTTTAATTTAAATTTCTAAGGCACATACCTGCGAAAGCATTCAAGGTCACGTCCTGACCATAGTTGACTCTCATCACACTTGTAACTATCTCGTTGATCGTAATATCCTTCAGACCAAGATTTTGCAACACATCTCTTGTCGTCTTCTGCTTCAATCCCACAAATTCCTCTCCACCCATTGCATTTAATAAATCGTCAACATTTTCATATGCATTACCTTTATCTTGAAGGTCATAAATGTTACTGAAATGTTTCAGCATGTTATTGATCCACTTGTCTATTGTTATGAGGTCAAAGCCATATCGCCATAGTAACTTGATGTAGTTTAGTATTTTGAATTTGCTGCCAATGAAATCAAAGCCTGTGCCGTTGTAGATGGCAATGAGACTATCTGCTTCATTGCTTTTTAGCTTTTTTAGCCCTGAAAGAGAAATGCATTTCAGACAAAGGCCTGAGAAATGTAAGCAGTGACATCATAGCCACCATGTTGGATGACCAAAACATTTGGTCTTGGTTTCTTTCGTCATGTCAACCAACATGGCGGCCATGTCTTTTGTCCTTGTGCATGTGATGTCATAGCCACCATGTTGGATGACTTGAACAAAAAATTTGGTCTTGGTGTCTTTTGTCATGTCAACCAACATGGCGACCATGTCTTTTGTCCTTGTGCATGTGACATCATAGCCGCCATGTTGGTTGACTTGGACAAAAGATTTGGTCTTGGATTCTTTTGATGGAGGTCAACTAAAATGGCAGCCACTTTTTGTGTGCTTTTATAATAATGGAAAAGGAACAAAACCAACTATGCATTTGAAGGAATGAATAAATGAATATATGAATGAAAAGATAAACAGATGTGATGAATGAATATGTGAATGATTGGATGAATGAATGAATGTGAGGATAAATGATATTTTTTTACACACATATCTTCATAGTTTAATATATTAGAGGGCCACAGGTTTGTTAGCATATTGCTATTTAGTGTTACCCTCGGTAAATAAAGAGTTTATTATTATTATTATTAATGAAAGAATGAATGAATGAAAATAGAAATGATTGAATTATAAATGAATAAATGTCCACAGAAAAAGGCATATCAAATAACCCATCTCTTGTCACATTACAAACCTTGCTTCAGTAATAACAGTAAGTATGCTACAGTAATAGCTTTAGAGTGCTGTACAGTGTTCAGTAAACTTACCAAGTTCCTCCACAAAACTCTTCATATACTTGTTTTTCTCGTGTATAATCGACCCACCAGATTCATACATCCTTCCAGCCACCTCCATTACACCAAGCCTTCCTCCAACTCGACTACTCGCTTCAAAAACATCAATACTTGCTTTATCACCAAAGAGTTTTCTTGTAAAACAAGCCGCTGCCGAACCACCGATACCACTACCAACAATGGCGACTCTCACAGAATCTTCTGAAACTCTCTCTTCTGCCTTGCAGAGGATCGTTTTTCTATTCAATATCAAGGCTGGGAATAATACAAAGCTAGTACTGATGCCTAGAGCTAAGTTAACGAGCTTCATTATGGAGAAAAAGATAGAAAGTAGTTCGTGTCTCGTAGACTACGCTATGTTCAGATCATTGATTCTTTGGAGGCCGTCATGAGAGGAGATTGGGCTCTAGATTATTATCCAACGTTGGCAATCACTTCCGGTTCCGGTTACTGGGTTGCCTGTGGCAACCCAGTCTAATAAAGCGTTGCGTGTCTGTATTTTCCTGCGTCAGAAAACGCGCGCCAAAATTGCGCAATAGTACCCAGGGGTGTTCACGGCACTACCCAAGAGTCCTTTGCGGACATATGATACAAAAATCCCGTGTAAAGTCTGATTTATATTCAAATGACAGTTAACGATTATAAAAAGAATAAAAAGGTTTGTTCGAGTTTTACTATTCTATATATATTTTTTATTTTTTATTTTATTTATTTATTTATTTATTCATTTATTTATTTTTCATTAAGGATATATAGTCTTTAATCAATAATTAATAATAACAATAATCTCTAATCAATAATTAATAAATTTTAAATATTTATACATTTTTTCAAGATTGTAAAAAACGAATAGAATTTGTCCATTATTTAAATATGAATATGTTAATATATAATACTTACAAAGAAGAAGGAATTATAAAATGAAAAACTGACTAATAAGGAAAATTGAAATATATATTAAATATATAACTATGTATCTTTATCTAAAAATCTACGTTAATAAGCTAAAAATCTAAATTTATAAAATGGCGCTTTCAGCAACCTGAATGTCTAAGTCTATGTTGTTTATATCATTATAAGTTCTTTTTATAGTCCTTGAGCCTCGTAGACATACAAGTGCAGATCTTAACAGAGAGAAACAAGTCTTGGCCCTAATCCATGCCATTGTTTTGTGGTACTCTTCACCTTTCTTTCGGGCTATCAGTTCAGCAAGCCTGCTGTGATATGTTTTGCATTCTTTACTCATACCTCCTGTTGTACAAAAGACAAGGGGAGTAAATGTTCCATGTTCGATTTCGTTTACTCTTTCGGTGTATTTCCGCTTCTTGTCATTTTCATGTAGCTTGTAGATTTTGGGTAGATCTAGATCTTTGTACGTATCTGCATTTGGGTGACAAACCCTTACGTCAAAAAAGGCAGAACGTTGCTTCTCCCAGAAACCTCGTGCATGGATGTCAAGTCTTGCGTCTGCAGTTTTGTTTGCTCCTTTGCTTAGTTTCTCATCTGAGATTGATTGTAACAAGGGCTCAATCTCTACGTCGTTGCATACTGTGCTAAGAAGCTCAGCCTCCAGATTGCGTAATTCGTTGTGACGTTGAATTACGAATCCACCACGTTTACATATCATTGCGTGATCGACCGAGAAATCTTCACCACATACACACTTTGATGGAATGTCTCTGAAAGACCAATTATAACGGAGACGTAAAGCGTCTCTAAATTCTCTCTTGTTCAAGTCGAATCCCATTTCCTTAAGAGGAATTACAGTTAACCAGGTTGATGCTCCTTTCTCTGCGGCTAAGTCCAAGGATCTGGCTGTAATCTTTGGTAGACTTTCCTTCAGGCTTTCAAACGCATCTTTGGATGCTTTTTCTTTCTCAGTGTGACATTTCTGCTTTGCTGTTTTCACTTCAATTTCATCTGGCAACTCGTGAGACTGGGAGATAATCTTCTCCACAAGTGGGGCACTTACTTTGACTGACGATGAGAATTCATACTTTGCGTCAATACACGGGTTAGTAATACCGATACCTCCATATCGTGTCGGTAGCGATAAAATCTTGCGATCATCTTCATCACAATCTTTTTGTGTCATGGCGGGTATAAACACGTCGGAGATGGCAGCTTCTAAAGGTTTCAGTAGGTCTGAGATATCTGGAAGTGTGCGAAGAAAGTACGTCCAGCGATGTTTTAAGCCAAACGTGTAGGCAGCGTAACAGGCCTGTGGCTGTGATAGAGCAAATTCTGCTAATTTGGTGATCTCGTTCACCCAGTTGTCAATCTTTTCCGTGACGTACTCGTTTAGAAACGATCTGGAACCAAGAACTGCACCAAGATGTTTGTGCCCTTCCACTGTTACATTAATGGGTGTATCCTTAAAAGTTTCTCTGACGATTTCTTCTTTTGGTGGCTTTACTATAACCCAGCACTTCTTTGCGTTGGGGAAGTACCCAAGATCTGGTCCGTACTGGTTAAGAGTGTCCCACCATTTTTTAAGATCCGCTGCTTTTCCTACACCACTAGCGTCATCAGCGAACCAGCATTGCTTGGCGTCAGAAAAAGCCTGCAATGTTGTAATAAGAGGCTGCATACTCAACGCGTACATACCCATAGCCAGTGGGTCACCTTGTGTTGTTCCCTCAGCTGACACGAGTTCTTTCCCGCCTGTGATGAATAATCTTGCTGACTGTCTGTACGAGTTGATGGCATAAACTGCAATAATAGGGCAAAGGATTCTGATGCTGTGCAAAGCAGCAGCTCTGTTTAGTGAGTTGAAAGCATTTGATGCATCAATAAGAAGTACGGCATCTGTGTTATCTGCAGCAAAGATAGTATTCATTGCGTGAACTGCAGCTTCATTCCCTGATCTCTGGCCTGCACACAATTGGAGAGAGCCACTGGTCTCGATGACGTCATCCTTTGACACATTCATTACGCACTTTCCAATGATTCTTCTGATTACCTCTCCAACTCCAATGGGTCTTACGCTGCCTTCACCTTTGTCAAGCGGTATCAAACGACTTGCAACTAATGCCTCTATGGTGGTGGGATCTACATATGTTGTACAGAGGATCTTTGTCATTGTGGCTAGTGCTTCACAAAGCTTTGAGGAGGATTGCTTGAATGACTTACAGGCAAGAATTCTTCTGAAGCCATTAGCGTCAATACCTGAAGGGCCACCCGAGCCTTTAGTTCTCAGGGCTGCTTGTCTGATCATATCACCGTCTATCTCACTATAAATTGACTCGGGTATCTCATCATCAATTGGGCCGAATAGCAATGATCCCAATTTCGCTGGCTGTGGTTCAGGATGCTTCTCCTTGAGTTGAGTCATGACGTCATCTGTAAGTGGTAATATGCCTCCGTTTGTTGATTCATTTAAGAAGCGCAATGCTGAGTTAATTTGTCCTTCCATCACAAGTTTTGCAAAGACTTTTGATCGATCAGGTGGACATGTGGTCTTGTGTTTCTTCATGCGACTTTGAATTATCCTCCCCTCGCGAATTAATTGATTGAGCTCACCGACCTTCCAGAGTGCGAGACGTTTCGCCAGAATGCGTTGGTTTTCTTTAGCTTTAGACTTTTTATTTGGCTTTTGGAGACCCACAGCCAACAGAACAAAGGCAGCTTTTAAGGCAATATGCTGTTTGTCAGAGCACGCATTCCAATCATCTATGTGTAAAGTTATTTGATCGATAAAATCTCTACCAGTTCTCCCATAAGGAACTAAAAAGACATTTCTCCTCCAAGTTGTTATTTCGTTGTAAGCTTCTAGTATGGCCATGGTAGGAATATTAATTTCCACGCCTTCTAAATTTTTATCCCAGCAGATTGTAGTTGGTTTGTTAACGTTTGTATATAATGGAAGATTACCAGGCTTACTCACGCTTTCAGAAGAACAATCACTAATTGAAATAGATGTACATGTATTCTTATCGATCTTATCGATCCATTCAGCGTTATCTCTTGGGAGAAGATTAATGTTTGTAATATTCAAATTCGTTGATGGATTCGGTTGACTAGATACATATTTAATTTCGTTCTCGTATTCTATAGAATTTTCTTGTAAAATTGAGATATCAACTGCTGAAGAATTTAGTCTATTTGATGCAGCTTGCTTTTCCTTTGGGTTTTTATTTTTGGATCCTTTAGGTCGACCTCGTTTTCTCGGTTCCACTTGCGTGATCGTTGACTTCTCATTGACAGGTTTTCTAGGTCTTCCTCGCTTACGCTCAGTTTGGCTGTCATTCGCAGAAATAAGGTCATCTTGGTTATTTATCATCTTTCCAGCTTCTCCAAAATAAAGTATTACGGCTTGGATAGTTTAGTTTAGATTCATTATGTTTTAATTGAAGAAATATGGCTCCTTTGTAGGAGCTCCAACGGGACGTCCTTCCTGCATGATAGCTTCTTGAATGATACAGCTATTACTATTCTATATTGTATTAAAAAAAAAAAGAAAAAAAAAAAAAGAAGAAGAAAAAAAAAAAAAAAAAAAAAAAGAAAAAGAAAAAGAAAAAGAAAAACGGAAAAAAGAAGCAAGCAAAAGCGTTAGTAGGTGTAATGTTTAGGTCACCCATCCAAGTCGTAACCCTCAACAGACGAGCTTGACTTAGTATCTTGAACGACAACGATTTTTCCACTGGACCACGGATCCTGGTGAATCAGCATAACAATAGCCGCGAAAACAATTCACCGAATAGACTAGACTTTTTAACATTATGATTTCAACCGATTCCGTGCGTGGCAGAGATGCAAGGGATTAGCCGATATGGTCTGGGGGCCGGCTGGTCTCTCCCCTGATGCTTCGGCTAGAACATTTTCTTGCGTAATTCGTACACCCAAGGGCAGAAGGATTTAATCGCCGTCAGGTCCGAAGTCCATACGCCGCCTCAGCTCTGCGGATGTCTCGGGGGTATGGCAAATTAGAATCGTATTTTTTAAATTTCTTTTGGTGGGTTCGAAGCCCATCTTATCCACATAACATTTTTTAAAAAATCTGTTGTTATTAGATTGAAATCTTCAACAATAAGGCAATCGTTTTAGTAAAAAAAAATTAAAAAAAAGAAAGAAAAATCATTCCTAGTCGGTTGCCGTATAAGCCTGTATAAATAAGTTCGACCAGTCATACAAGCAATATCTATCCGCGAAAAGTAATTAAAGCTATGTTTTCCTATCTTTCCTAGCAAAGTTTGCTGACAACAACATATACTGCACTTGGATCATATGCCCACAAAGGACTAGTAGATGGTGCAGTGAAGACTTCTGGGTACTATTGCACAATTTCTGCATTCTCTGACAAAGAAAATAAACAGCCATCTCAGTAAATAATAAGATAACAAAGGATGGTAAAAAGATAAGAAAATTTATTGGTGATTCTGACTGAGAACATTTGGATATTTGATCTTGTTGCGTCAAATATGGCGCAAGATCAAATTCACAAGTAGTGTAACATGCATAACGCAAAACTATTTATTTTATAGCCTACAAAAGGGCAGAAACTGCAATTATTTTAATGTTATGTAGACAACACCTTAAGGGAGAAGATCGCCTTACACGAGTTCAACGAAATCATTCTTTTCTGTGAAACATTCCATTATCTTTTGGCGAACATTGCAAACTTCTACTTCAGCTGTACTAGGCCTCTGTACATGATACAGGCAACCCAGTGAACGCCTATAGGGCGTCTTGATTCTATGTGTTATTTCCTTATTTTTTCCCACGGAGATTTTTTGGCCTTCCTGAAATGCCTCTATGTTTAGGTTTTCAAGCCAAAAATTTCATTGTACATCCCTCTAGGATGGTTCTGGGGAATAATCCAACTTTTTCTTTTTTTCTTCTTGGGAATTTTTTGACATAAAAAATCTCGCCGCACTTTCCTTTAGGATGGTTTGCTACAGACGAATACTATTGAATTGATCCTTGAGGAACCCTAGATTTTACAGGGACAAAATCAGACTTACATTGTTTATTACAATCGTTTGTCTTCTTCCAGTAAATAGGATCTGAACCGAGACAAATACTTAGACAATGCTACATATTTTACTCACTAAAAGAAACGTAAAAATTAAATAAAAACTAGGTTGGAGAAGTTACCTACTACAAGTGGCTAACCCGAGTATCAGGCCTACAGGGTGCCTTGGAAGGGGAGGGGGAAAGGGTGGGGGAGGAGGGGAACAGGTTTACAAGTGGCTTTTAGTTTTTTCCTCGAGTGGTCAACGAGGGACTCGTTGGGAACTGGAGTAACAAGACCTCTGAAACCCAAGGTAACATACAGACTAATTATTCAGCTATATACTTTGTTTTGTGCGGTTTAGTAAGTGTCTGAAGAAGTTCGTCACCAACGTTCGACGTAAATCTCTGCGCAATGGACTCGTGTCCAGAAGACATGGCTAAATCATAAGGCGTCTGTCCTGAATCATTCTTAACGTTAGCTTTAGCTCCCAGACCCAGAAGGGCGTCAACATACTTGGCACCCCCTCCCCCTAGGGAAACAGCCTTGTGTAAGGCTGTGTTGCCTTTACTTTGTGTTTTAGCGTTAACATTCGCACCAGCATTAACTAGAGTCGTAATGCAATCTAAATGTTTATTGATGGTTGCCAGGACAACAAGTGGGACGCCATCGGTAGATTCGCAGTCAGGATTGCCGCCAGCATCCAAAAGTCGTTCGATTTCATCTTCCCTTCCTTGTCCTTTAGGCCCAACTTCTTTAACAAGCAAGCGATCTTCCTCCTTTAGCTTGGACGCTTTTCCATTTTCCTTCACGTTTGTCTTCTTCTTAGATTTCTTTGCTTTCAATTTCTTCTGTGTATCTTGGAGACTACTTTGACTGCCACTCAAATCTTCTCTACTAGACGCGGTAGTGATATTGAATGCTTTCAGTCCGTCAGCAAGTGCCTTTGACTTCTCTTTCCAAGATTCTTTGCTCTCCCTACGTGCAAATGTGACAGTCAATGTGAATTCTTCCCCAACCAAGTCCTCATGAACAGCTGCAGTGATGATCTTCCCAAGCCGTGGTTCCCCAATAAGACTGCGGAATTCTGGGTTGTTCTGAGAATGTGCTTTGAGGTGAGCGCATATGTGATCCATCTGTTGTCGCCAGTACCCTCGCCCCGGGCTAACCCCGGCGAGAGCAAGCCGCCTATCCCTGGTTCCTTCCATTCTTGCTCTCTCGTTCAACTCGTATTCGATCTGTGAATTAATGGACTGGGAGGATGGGTAGAATAGTCCAACAGTGGAAGTTGCTGAAGGGAAAATAAGAAGGAAATGATGAATTAGTACTGATCTGATGGATGGAAGCCTAGCTAGAGAAAACGTGCTAAATCAGGAGTTGTAGAAAATGCAGAAAAAAGGAACATTATAAAGAAAAAACCTATAAATTTCATTGATACTCAAAAACAACCTATGGGCTGATCAAATTGAATCAGATTGAATTGAAATTTGTTAGGTTTTGGAGAAAAATCTATTTTTTAGCGAAAGCATGTCTGTTTTCTAAGGCAAGAAACAGAGGAAAACCAGAGAAAAACCCTTGAATCAAGGGAGAGACCTAACAAACTCTACCAACATGTGATGCCTAGTCAATGGAGCCCATGACGCCAGTACTAAGAGGCAAGTGCATTACTGCTACATCACCCTTGAGGTTTCGAGGCATCATTTAATATGGTTGTGAATGTTGAGGGGGTATAACACCCACAACTATTTACAATGGATTCCAATTTATCAGTTTTATCAACCAGCTACAGAGGTATTGTTACCCTTATCAGCCTTGTCAGCATAGTAATTAGATGTAGTAACAGGTAACCATGATGCACCACCACCGCAGCCAGCCATGTTCTGTATATTGTCCTTTTCCACCAGCATTCCTATCAAACTGGACTTCACTTTGTGGGTGACTCTTGGAGGGGGTTCTATGGAACAGCCACAGGAATGACAAAACCTGACGAAAATCATAAACGGCTCATATTAGTATTCATCCATCATATTCAACCATCCCTCCATCCCTTCCTCCCTCCCTTCCTCCCTCCCTCCATTAAATTGATGTTCTGCACAACACAGACAAGGCAGTCTTTTGGCACCAGTAATGCATCAGTCTACTATTTAAATAAAAATTCCTGCATTTTTTTGGGGGGAGGGATCGTGGAGGTTAGTGAGGATTGACCCCACCCACTAGCTACACCTCTGATGTGACTGAGCAGAGGAAATTTAATGTGTGCAAAACCCTTATACACAAAAATATTACATAGCATGTAAAATTTACCTGGTAAGTCTTAAAGGTAAGGAATATGGTTATGAAGGGACGAGGGGAGGGGTTGGCAGGGGGCAAAGCATTAACTACTCTCGTGAAGACTTACCTAGAATGTGGGCTATTAGAGGCCTCACATTTAGAACAAGTAATAGGTGTCTGGTACAGGCTTGGTCTCTCTCCACACCAATCACAGTAACGAGCATCACTGCTATTGATCCTTGAACACTTTGAACAAGTCATATAACTCCCCATATCGCCTTTAGGTACAGGAGGTGCACTATTTTCTGTATAAATCTGCTTTGCATCTGTCGGCAGTCGTGCTTCACAAGTGACACACACTTTCAGGTCTGGAGGGTTAGCAGTGCCGCATGTTGCACACACAGTCTTTGCAAGAAACTTTTTGGTAGCTTGTGGCTGCCATTGTGGAGGCATCGGCGACTCACACACAATGCATATCTCTGTATTCGCTGGTACCATTGAGTGACAGGAAATGCATGTGACCAGCTTACCCATTTCTGGAGGGGGTAGTCTGCTCTGAGGCAAGGGAGGTAAGGGTGATCCACATTCTGCACAAAACCGAGCAAATGGGTCAGAAGGTCTTGACGCAAAACAAAAAATACATTTGAGGTAATCTGTATCTTTTTGTAGCTTATTTGACTGTGTCTTGGTCTCTGGACCTTTTCTCTCTCTGTACTCATCGTTCATCCCATTAAAGGACTGAAAGTCAGATGTGGCTATAGTAGCTTTATCAGATCCAAATCTCTTATTCATGAATCGTGGCTCTGAATATGGTTTTCTATAATTAGGCCCTTCCATGTAATGATTCATCGATGTTGGTGTTGATGTTTTTGGTTGATTTGTGGAATCACCACTCCATCTTCCTTTAGAAACTGGCCTATTAGAAACGGATAATTCATTTTGATGATGACTATTGTCATTATCTTGACGATATCCAGACATTCCTCTTGACTTCTGTCGCGCATTCCCATCCGATGATGCAGTCCTCTGACTTGCGTCAAGATCATCGTCTGCCTCTTCAACCATAAACGCCTTGGTAACTATAGAACTCTCTCTTGTTCCATCTAGTGACGTAGCCATAGCTTTAACCACCCTTTTACCAGGTCCTAGCACGAATGGTTTATTGTATCTGTAAGTACATTTTATTCCTATCTGTTTGAATGGCTCGGGTTTCATGCCGTTTATAGTGTAGTAAATAATCGTATCTTCGGTTTCCGTGCGAAGCTCAATTGGCGTATCTGCGGTAATAATGTTTTTCCTTCCGACCTCTGGCAGCCTTAAAGGCATGATACTTGGAACTTTTATCATTCCCGCCGTCATCTTCAAGCTTTAAGTCTGGTACAACAAAAGCCTTACTTTTTAAACTACGTCCAAACTGCAGAAGTCAAGAGGCAAGTTCGACGAGTGTAAACAGTAGCATCAATAAATAGACTACCAATTCATCTGTTATTACACCAAAGTTTCTCAACTCTATCAAAAAATGAACGATGTACATGTGATAACAACCAAAACAAGGGCAAAATAAGGGAAAAGAGATATTTTCAAAATATTAAGCGACTTCTTGACAACAACCGTTCGCTTTGAAAACAGTCCGCCATTTTTGACATCCCACAATGCAGGTCGATTTAAACTTTCAGCACGTAACCCCAGTGGAGAGGGGGTGGGGTATTTTTCTTCATCGACTTAAAAATAAAATGTTAACTGTCTTCCTCAACATTTTCGTTAAGGATCGTGAAAAAGAAAGCCCTGCCCTTTTAAAAACATGATCATTGACATGTTATCTGCTTTCATGTCAAAGAATTAAGCAATAGGAAACAGTAATTTTGAAAAATCGTTTCCGGATGATATCCGGAGATGGTCGTAAATCAATCGGGCATCATCGGAAATCGAAGATAAAACGATATTGTGGCTCAAAAATTCGAACCGAATCGAGTTGAAGTAGAAGAGATGACAAGTCGAGGAGGAGGAGGCCGTACAAAATATGGATAACATTGTCAAACTAGAACGAAGAGCCCTTGGTGGCTTTGGATTTAGTGTGATAGGAGGTGTAGATACTCATCTTCCTCCCATGGTTTGTGCTATAGTTCAGAATGGATCGGCGCATCTTAGTGGAAAGGTGAGTAGGACCGGCTGGTTGAGCTCTGCACCTCAAGTTCTAAGCTGCTTTATTTAATATCCTCTACTAAAAATCTAAAACCGGGAAAATCGTGATTCTTGCTGAATTAGATATTATATATTTATGCTAGCTGGACTGGACTTGTGAAGTTTGAGTTGCAAAGCTGACACGTTGTCAAACTGATTGCAACGACAGTCGTTCTTGTAGACATTTTTCAGTCAACTTCCATCATAATAAGTCTTACTTGATTTTAATGGGCGATCCATCGTCCAACCTTTAGTTTTTTTGTATGATACTTAGTGAATCTCTTCTACATATTCCTATAAATGTATTGGATTGGTGTCAATAATTCTATTAGAATCCTCTAGATTTGGATTATTAATAAGATATTGATTGTAAGGTTTTAGCTTTATAAACTTCAGCTCTTTTCAGCTGAAAAACAAAAATTTATTTTCCTCTCAGAACGATGATATTTTCATCTTTATGCTTAGATTTATGGATGGATTTCTTTATGTTTGTATGCTTGTGTAACTGTTAATGATAATACATGTATATTTTGTATTCAAATAAAATAATGTTTGGATTGTGTTAATTCTAGGGTGTTTGTGTTTTGGGATTTCAAGCAAGGAAACTTTCTTATTTGCATGATCAAAATATACTGATCAACAAAAAGCCTAGGTGTTAAGGTGTTAAGTGTCAAGGTTTTCTCGCATTTCATTGCTATTAATAATCCAACAATAACTTAAGAAATATCAATGATACGTTGTGGTTGTTGTTGATTATCATGAAATCCATCATCTATTATAAATAATGTATATGCAACCTGTCTATCCATTCAAAAAATTTTGGTTAAGGATTTGATTAAGGCATGCCATAAGTGTGTGAGGTCAAACTTAAATACATCATTTTGGGCAGAAAAAATTCAAGTATGTGAAAGAAAATCAAATATGCCCAGGATAGATTGTCAATCA
This sequence comes from Actinia tenebrosa, assembly GCF_029948245.1. Classification (NCBI taxonomy): domain Eukaryota; kingdom Metazoa; phylum Cnidaria; class Anthozoa; order Actiniaria; family Actiniidae; genus Actinia; species Actinia tenebrosa. The sequence goes on from NW_028292569.1 coordinate 31,009,360, forward strand.
AATTATATATTTATTATTTGTTAAAATAGATTATTGTGCCAAGTACAAAGTATGTTGGATTCATTTGCATAAAGATAAAGAATCCAATTATTTTTCAGATTACTCTTCGTTTCTTTAAAATAAACATTGAAAATTCCTTTCAATTGTCCTTAAGGGAAGTCTAAACAATTTGATAAAAGGAAAATTGTTTTTCAGGTCCTAGGTTTGAGAAATTTATGTTGCTATGCTCACAGTTGCTAGCATTTTCTAATTATTGTTCACCTTTAGAATTCAATACAGCCCTTGAGTTTAAAATTAAAATAACTTGGCAAAATGTAACTTAAGCTATACTGGGTATTATTCACCTCTTTATCAACAGTAGGATCTTATCCCTCCATCACTTTAGGTTAAGATCAAAGATTGGAGTAGATCAATACTAACTTTAGTTGATCCCTGTGCTATTTATCTTAATGGAAAAATGCAATTTCAAAGAAAAAAAGTGAATCATTTCAAGGTATTCCTTTCATTATATCTGGATATGATTTTTGAGTTCTCACGAGTATATATAATATATATCAGTTGTTCCAAAGTTGAAATAAGTGTTTCTGATTATGCTAAGAAGAATTGACCTTTCAAGAGGATTTTTATTTTAACAATGCATTTTGAACTTCCATATACTACCAAGTTAATGTATTGCATTGTTAGAATTATCATATTAACTATGGATTTATGTAGTAAGGATTGCTATTGCCGGTACTGTAATTCGAAAGGTGTTGTTACATCTTAATAGTTTTAATTTTTGCCATCCAATGTTACTGGATGGTATTTACACACTCTCTCATCATCCCACCCCATCATCAATTCATGGCTCCAACTCCCCTTAAATAGTTATTACTACAGCTATGTCCCACAATCTCTTCAGATTAGGTAGAATATCTCACAATTCAAAACCCTGTTCATGAAATTTGATTATAATTTTTTTCAATTATTGCTCACTGTCGTGTGAAAATGAAATAAAATAAAATTTGCTCCTAATCCTTGTACATGTAGTACTCTTTCAAACAGATTTACTGTGTTGTTGTTTGTGGGACAAGATTGTAATTCAATTGGGAAAACTGCTGCAACGGTCATTGGTTTGCTTCTGTCTGAGTGGTAACCATGAAATATCATCATCTTGACAACCATTATCATCAAAAGCTTGGAGAAATAAAATTTCTAATAATAAATAATAAATAATAATAAATAGATAAAATTTTAGTATGTTGAAGAGACTTTTTTTTGAAAGCTCTTGCCTTATTAAGATAATTCCTTAATCAAAAACAGTCTGTTTTACATGATTTTATTACAGCTACCATTGCTATCATTAGTATGTCATTCTTTTATTCTTTATTACCATGGTGATCAATCTTTGTCATAGTCATTCAAATTAAAGTACTCAGAACTTACTCAATGTTCAGGTTTTCTGGAAAATTCTTTACAAAACATTTTACAACAGCTGTCACCTGTGGGATAGTAATGTACCCTCGTTGTTAATAGAAGCATGTTATCAGACAATACAACCAATTTATTAGAGGGATGGGAGATATTGATTTGGTGGGCTCTTTGTTGGGTCAATCAATTGTAATAAATAAATTATTGTTGCTGTTTCTTAGATATGTGCTGGTGATGTTATACTAGAAGTGAATGGGAGACCCATAACAGGACTCACAACAGAAGAAGGTATACAAAGATCTGATTCAATGGTTTATTTATTAACTAGAAAATGAAATGTTTACAGAAACTGGGAAATGTACAAAAAAGAAATTTAATTTTATTGAACCTTGAAACAACCTCTGGACTAATCTAATTCTGGGTTGATTTAAGTCAAGGCATGGATCAATCTCCGATAGAACCTTGAAAAAACCTCTGTGTTAATCTCAGTCAGGGCATGGCTAACTCACAGATCGAACTCTGAAACAACTTCTGGGCTGATCTAAGTCAGGGCATGGCTAACTCACAGATCAAACCCTGAAACAACCTCTGGGCTAATCTAAGTCAGGGCATGGCTAACTCACAGATCAAAGCCTGAAACAACCACTGGGCTGAACTAAATTCAGGGCAGGGCTAATTCACATATCAAACCCTGAAACAAGCTTTTGGATGATTGAAGTCATGGCACAGCTTACTCACAGATTGCTCCCTGACAATATGAAATTTCATACAAATATATATATTTAGATAAAATATTGATATTTATTTAATAATTCGTCTGTTACAGTTGTAGAATGTATAAGAGACTCCCCTGATGAACTAACACTGCGGCTCATGAAAGGTACTGAATTTATTTTTCTAACCCCCCATATCGCATGCTCCTATTTTCTCCCACATATCAGGAACATCACCACTAGTAGAAGACCTTTGAAAATCCCTGGTATGGAGACTAGAAGGGAATTGGTCTTTTTATTGAGTTCTATTGCAACCTAAAACAACCTCTGAGTTGATGAAGGGATAAAACTAATGGTGGCTCAATGTGACCAGTCATTGTGACCTGTTCAAGGAACTGCATGGTCTAACAGGCACAAGTTCTAATTCTGTTGTACATCATACACTGAACAGCCCTTTCTTTAGCCATGTGATGTAAGTCAGGGTAGGCTAAGTCACAGAATTATTGGAAATTGAGGGGAGTAGGGTTTAAAAAAATGACCCAAAACCCCTGCGGTCAGGTTAAATGTCTGATGATGACTTTGATCGAAAACATTTAACTTTATATTTTTTCTCTAAAATCCTTAGCCTTTTTTATAATAAAGCAAATATTTTAGCATGTTATATATTTTTCAGGAATAAAAAATACATAATTTTAAAAATTTAAGGTATTTTGTTTATCAAAGTAATTTCTTTGATAGAACATGTATGTATACTATCTGCTTTTGTCTGTCATTATAAATTACATTAAAATGACAGATTTTTACTAAAAGTTACTAAAAGTTACTAAAAGTTAAAAGTTAAAATTAAACCTTTAGTCATTTGATGCATCAGATTCATCAATACAGGTTCATTCAGCTTTATTTATAATTAACCATTGAACAGATATTTTTGACAGATAATATTGGGTTAGTATATTGGACAGGAGAAAAGATAATCTCAATTTTTACCTAACAAAATTACAATTTTTTAAACCTTATGTCTATCATCCAAAGACCTAAATTATCCAAGTAACATACTAGACAAATATTTTTGACAGATAAGAGTTATCTTCATATTGTGAACACAAACCACAGAAGGCCAATTTTGAATAATTTGTACTTCTAAATAAGATCTTTGAAATCTCAGATTTTTTATAGATGTCTGTTGGTTTAAAGGAACTCATCCTAGATCTATGTGTTGTGACAAATATAATACTGATTATAATGAAGTAATCAATGGTACTGACACGTAAAAAGCTAATTTAAATAATAGATTGTGTGACACCAGCTTGTGAGTCTTGGTTATTTGCATGACAATATATTAAGTCTCCTGTAGACTACGTACAGTAGTTTACCATAAATAGAATTCTCTTAATTAAGCAATTTTTGTAAAGTGGGTCCAAGTGCTTGGATATGGATAGGATAAAAACTTTAGAAGAAGCTACAGATTTTGCTAGAGTATAAACCAGAACATCTTCCACCTAGAAGATCTAAACATGCATTGCTTTTGGTTTTAGTTTGGTAAGATATTGGAATATTCACACGAACCAACTCATAACATATTCTTCTGTTCATCATTTTGACCTTGTTTCTGTTTTATAACTTCCTATTCCAATAATAATATTATTGAAAAGCAAATTTCTAGCAAATTGTTTACCAGATCTTACATTATTACTGTAACCTTCAACAAGTATATTACAGTTATATTTATACTGTACTTCTACAAAATAACTATTTAAAATCTTATTTAGTGAATTTCTGCATCTTTAGTAATCAAAAATCGTTTCTAAAGTTATAAATTTAGCCTTGTAGAATGACTTATTATCCTTTAAAGATGCTTCTTTATTAAATATTTGATAACATAAGTTTTTGAATTTGAATTTTATTTCACTGTACTCTTATTTGTACATTTTAGTTCAGCCACAATTAATTTAAACCAAGCAGAAACTTGCCAGGATTAAAATTAATGTTGTTTCCCTCTGCCTTTTCTGAATCGATAAATTTCTAACCTGGAAGAAATAAAAGTAAAATTTAACCTAGTTTAAAGTTTGAATTCCCAAGATGATTTTTTTAGTTTTAAAATTATGTTTAAATATTATACCAAAAGAATGATAATTTTGATAAAAATAATGACTTTTTAACTAGATGTTTCTGGTATTTTGGAGATATGATTTTGTGATTATAATTGGCTCACCAAATGCTTCGGACAAATTAGTGTTTATCTCTTTATGCTCTAATGATATTAATTTTCTTGCTTTTCCACGGTACTTTCAATTGGTTTTTATCTTTCTTGTATCATGTTTTAAACCCTTTTAAAGTCTTTGTCTGATGTTAAGAATATTTCTTATTATCTTTATAAGACTTGAATTCTGTCCAAATTTATTCTTTTTTTGGCTCAAATGCAATAATTATTTTAATCCACTCTGCTAAGCTAATAGGAAATGCATGAGTTTTCAATGGTGGCAATAATATCTCTTTCCTCTCTGCCCCCCAAAGGCCACCCATCTTCACATTTCCTGTTGTTTTAGCTTATATCTTTTTCCACAGCTGTTGCAGTTTCATATTAATATTTCTCCTTTAACTCAGTGTCTTTTCAAGATTTTTACTTCCAGCAATCAAATTTATCCTAGATTAATTTATATCTACGAAAAAAATATTTGTCTTTTGATTAAATCTTAAAAAGCTATTGCGTGACCTCTAATATGTGATGTTGAAAGAAAAAGTCCAGACTAAAGTTAAAAATTAACAGGGCCGGAAGAAGGATTTTGAAAGCCTTAGAGTGTGTATAGGATATTTCAGCAGTGTAATATGCCATTTTGTCTATATGGTACAAGGATTATGTCAACATAAAGCCAAGGTAATCCAGCAAAAATCTTTGATTCAACCACCTTTGATTCATTCAAAGTTGTTGTAAATCTTTGTGATTCGATTCTTGATTTTAGAACATTTTGTTCTATATCTTTAAGTGAGATATTGAGAAGACATTCTGTTGTGATTAAAGGTCCATCTTATCAATGATCATAACTTAAATCATACAGTAAGTGAAATTGCTCTTCTTTCTACACTTTATTACCCAGACATTACAGACTCATGTACAGTTTCAGGAGTTAATTGCTAAATCATAGTAAATCATCTTCATAACAGTGTTGAGATTCAAACTTGCATATGAATTCATTTTTTATTTTTATCGTAACAATAACATATGTAGATTTCTAAGTTTGCTTTTTGATGCTTTCTGCTGGAGGTGACAACATGTAATTTCAAGGTTTTATCTTTACTCCATGGAAAATTTTGTAAATAAATTCAATAAAGTAAATTTAAAAAAAGCAATTATTTTTCTTGGAAATTTAGAATTCCAGGATATTTAATGTGTATTTGGGTTGCCTTAGCTAGTATTTTGTTCGATTTAACCTTGGAAGTTGACAGAATATTTTGTTAAAATATGCAGAAATTATTAACCAACAGAATATGCCTCAACAAATACTGTCAAAGTATCACCTTTGTAATCATTGTCGGTTTTACAGTATATTTTGACTTGCTGCTTTTTCTATCTTAACCTTGAACTACTAGTTGTATTATTAATTGTCAAGCAGTGTGACCTCTGTGTTTATATTAAAATGGTATTGGATTTATATTATTTACTAAAAACACTTTAATCTTAAATTATGTTCTTTCTAATATTTAATCCTAGGAGATATTGATAATAGGGCTAACTTCAGTATCTTATTTTGCACTCAATGGTGCAAATAAATTAGTGTTTTTTTCCCAGATATTTGCAGACTTCATGCATTTTAGTAGTAAAATGTGCTAATGAGTTCTTGTTTCCTAATTCATAGTTTTCCCTACTTCTAAATGAAATTTCATAAGACGTTAGCATTAGAGATTACTATCATTATAATTAAAGCCAATATAATCATCGTCATCATCAACGTCATCATTATCAACGTCATCATCTTTAATCATCACCATCACCATTATCATTAACACCATCTTTATCAACACCATCATAATATCATCATCATTCTGATTCCGTATCTATGAAGGTGACATTAATCACAAACCTTTCAACTTTCTTTCCTTTTTCAGACAGTGGAGCCAAAGAGCGTGCAAAGCCATTCTTAAGGAAGTTTGCAGTTGCTGATCCAAAAATCCCATTGTACCAAGCAAAGCTACACCGTACTGCCTCAGCTCCTCACACATGCATCACTGAAAATCTTGTTAAAAGTAAATACAAAAACAAGTCTGATTCGTCTCCCATTATGAGGAGAAATACCGGGATAGAAACAAGAAAAGAGGACTTAAAAGTGAAGAAAAACTTACTTGCCATAGATGAAAACCCTGATGGAACAAAGTATCATAGACTTATCACTTATTTTCCTGTTGACGGTAACCAACCTCAGACAATGGAAGATTTTTCTGCATTGAAGCACAAAGAGATAAAGCATAAACGTTTTTCAGGGGAAGATGAATATCTTTCTGGTGAGATTTCTACCAGTGCGAGCTCTTTACCAAAAAATTGTCCCTCTTGTGGTGGAGGAATGCTTGTATCTAGCACCCCTGGGTTGCATGAAGGCAATTCTAGACAGAAGCCCGGCAGCCCGACTAAACTACGCTGCAGAAAATGTGGAAAAAGCTTGCATGTAACACTTAGTAATAGTAGTCTACCAGAAAAATCTGGACCATCAAGTAGAACATTTGAATCTTCGCCGATAAAACCATCTAGTTCACTACCTTCTAATGCTACTTTAGGAATCCAAAGAAAGGGTGTTGATCAATTGGATAATAGTGAGGATACAAGAACTAGAATTGAACAAAGTGAAGAAAATGAACTAAAAATTGATAACGGAAGTGTTGGACAGCCTAGTAAGGGTTTAACAGGGTCATCATCAGAAGCTTCAGTGGCTAGTGAGTCACAGTTACAAGTGGAAAGAGAGAAGGCTGGTGAAATGGCAATCAAATTGTATCGACTGGAAGGGTTTACAAAGGATGAAGTTGCTGCGGAGCTCAGTAAAAAGTGAGTGCACCAAGTATTTGTTGTGAAGTATGAGTATCTGGGTGAGGATAGTCTTGAGAAAGGCGGTTGTTGGTGGTGACTGTTGTTTCAACATTAATTATACTTGTAAGCTTATTCTTTACATTCATGATAGGATTTCAAATGTAAGGAAAAGTAAAAAATATGTTTAATATTAATTTTATATTTTCACAGTACAAGATTTGGAAAAACTGTTGCCCAAGAGTACCTGAAGTTGTTTGACTTTACTGACATGACCTTAACAGAAGCTCTTAGGAAGTTCTTTAAGTATGTCCTACTGATTGGTGAGACACAGGAAAGAGAGAGAATCCTTATCCCATTCTCTGAACGATATTATGAATGCAATAAACCTGAGTATGGCTCTTCAGGTAAGAATGATTAATAACCCGTACGAAAATTATCGGCGAGACACGAGCGAAAATCTAGCCTGACATTTTAGCCATACAGTGGCGAGAATTGAGCGAGAAAATAATAAACCTAACAGAGCCATAATAAGCCTGACAGGAGCGTGAAAAATGAACGAAAAACGCTTAGCGATTTTCAGGCTTAGAGCGATAGTTGTCGGGCCATACATATTGTATGGCTGTGTTATGGCGTGATTATGGTTTGTTTGCGTGGCTCGTAATTTGAGCCTACCACGCGACTATTTTAAAACTTTCAATCTACAAAATGGTACATTGACAACTCAAACAAGTAATCCGATACAGTATTTATTATGCTCT